>NW_022601432.1:3650298-3771798 GCF_009176505.1 Sitodiplosis mosellana | reverse complement strand
AGAGAGAGAGAGAGAGAGAGAGAGAGAGAGAGAGAGAGAGAGAGAGAGTTGCGTTTAATTTTACGTGGAAGTCGTTGCTCTTTGGGTAATAGCATCAAAGTGAATTAACTAGCCTATTATTATTGATTGATTTTGTTTTTCTCTTTCTCTCGAAACAACAGCAACAACAAAGTAAATTCATACGCAATATTTATAAGGGAAATTCCGCCAAACAAGAAATGTAGTCATTTGAGTGAACTCATATACAAACAAAAAGTTTTAAAACTAAATAGTTACAAGAAGATGATGATGAAAGAGAAATAAAACCGATCCAATAATAGAAGCAGTGCAAAAGCAATGTTTGGCAACACTAAGACTAGGCACAAACATATAGAGCTACTTTTAGTGTGCGGAGCATATTTTTTGTAGTCATTGCATATAAATAAGTAAGCATGTGGCATGCAACATGTGCAAATTGTCAATTCGTTTTTTTTGTTTTTGTTTCTGTCGATGGACAATTATTGAGAACAACAGCAACAACAAAACGGTAGCTATGTTATAATTGATATAAAAGTAAAATAATGAATTGATACGAATAATGAAGCAAACAAAAATTAAAACAAAAGCTAATAGAAGAAAAAGAAAACATTTTTTCATGAACCACGGAGTAAAATGAAATGCAAAAAATGAATAATACATGACATTAGTGATAAATATTATAATCCAATAGGAAATTTCGAATGCAATGGCTGCGCGCGTGGCAATTTAAAAAAAAAACAACAAATTTACTTTAAAAAAAAAAAGGTTTTTGTACACAATTATATATGCTAATTCCGCCGAATGTTACAAAAAAAAAAAATTATGATGATGATAGAGACGCGTTTTACCACCATTCATTTTCGTTATTTTTCTTGGTTTTATTTTCTTCAGCTGAAATCAATTGCAAGTGGCTCATTTTCAGTAGATTTATTTCCTTTTTCCGTTCATTTCAAACAATTTCATAGGCTACAGAAAAAAAGAGAATATTTTTTAAATGTAAAAGACACACATGACATGGTGCAGAAAAACAAATAGTTACGCATTCATTATGGTTTTCTTTTTCAAGAATTTATCATGCGAGGATTTTTATTTGGGTTGTAAAATTGATGAATAAAATATTTTATTTAATGGGACAAAAAAAAACAAGATTGTCTTGATTCTCTTCCTTCTTGTATTTTCTTTCTTTCCTGTCTCTCTTCGTTGCGAATTGATCTTTTAAAGCCACAAATTGTTGCTAACAATTGGTTTTTCAACCATTCACGCATACTTCAGACTTGAACGCTGCAATTCGGTTTAAAACTTGGACTTGAACATTGAAACGATGGAAAGATTGATGGTTTGAATGATGAACCATTTTAATAATATCAATATTTTTCTTTCGATAAAACTTATTTATTTATTTGAAATGTACATCTATTAATCTTATAAACCCTTTATACAGCACAACGGTTCAAAAAACCGTTCATTTAAACCAATTCAAACAAAAGTCTTAAGTAAAACCAAAATCAACGGTATTTTATTCAAACATATGGTAAGTATTCAACAACAGTTCTGCACCATATTTAAAATCCATGGAGAGTAAAACGTCAAACGCTGCAGCAGCAGCAGCAGCACAGCAGTGCTAGTACACTCACATCAATTAAGCGAGACATGAAAGATAAAATGTCAAAAACCAAGGAAAAATAAAGAAATATGGTGAACCTCTTGAAATGTCAAACCATTTCAGTTTTGTTTGGATGCTGAAAATTTGTTTTGTATGAAAATTTCTCGAATTTATTTAGAAACCGATACGGAATCGTACACAATTTTAGCGAATCATGTGTTTTAATGGAAAATGAAAATGGTGTAAGTGGTGAAAAAAAGTGTATGTCTGACAAAATGCTATAACAGCATTGCTGTTGAACACCCGATTTTCAATGGAATATGCTTGAAAAATTGAAAGCTTATTTCAATTGAAGGCAAAATTATGCGAAAGTTGAATTCGCTTTAAAGAAATAGGTTGGAGAAGAAAAGTGTCAAAATCAAGTAAATCGTATTCAACAGATTGATTATTTTCGAGGTTGCACACAAGAGAATAGCTCGATAGTCATGTTGGCAATTGTTCAATGAATGTATGCCGGCATTCAACTGCTATAAAACAATAGATGTCTTTGACACGAAAAAAAACTATGAAAGAAAATATCAATAAACTTGAATTGAGTTCACAAACGAAGAAACGAGTTCAGCCGAGAAAGACAAAAAACCATTCCGTTCGAAATAATTTGAGCAAGTTTTTTTCGGTTGGAATTGGAAAAATATCAACGATTTATTTAAAGGAACCAAAGTACAACAAAAGTCGGAGTGTTATCAGTGTAAATGAGACGCACACGAACTCAGTCGGCACCGGGCGAATGCAATGTATTGAGTTATTTTTTTTTACTAATCACAACAAGAAACACCAGCTTTATTTTTCGGTTCGGTTCGGTAGTATTAATTGTTTGTTGCACACAGACACATTTGTCCCACCAACAACAACAACAAACATCATCATCAACAGCGTAAATGTCAATGCGGCGGTGGCGGCGGCGGCGATAGTGACGGCGGGCGTTCCACAAACGCGTTATGCGATAACGAAAGCATCTTGGCAAGTTGTGGGAGCGGGTCGAATATAGGCGAAAACGGCAGAAAGAAAAGAGAGACAGAGAGAGAGAGAGAAAGAAAAAAGAGACAGAGAGAGAGAGAGAGAGAAAAGATTAAGAGAGAGAAAAAAACCATAGAAAGATCAACACACAACATACAAGCAAAGTGAGTGAGAGAGAAATGGCTGTGTGTAAAGTGAGTGTGTGTGTGTAATTAAGTGTGCGGTACTTGGGTAGCAGTGTGGTGGCTGTAGCTATTTAAACAAAATAGATGTTTTTTTTTTAAATTCAGTTTAAAACACTTTTTTTTGTTTTAATTTTCGTTGGATGTTTATTTCGTATTTTGCACGAGTAAATTAATTACCGCAAAAAGGTGGCAGTTGATTCCATTTGCTTGGACATAATAAGAGCGAGAAACATTATTACAGCAGAGAAAAAAAAACAGTTTAATTTGTTGATTTTGTATACATATCGAAAAAAATTGAAATTAGTTCGCTTTCCAATTCCAACACACAGTTCAAGCATATATATATATATATATATATATATATATATATATATATAAATATATAATCGGCTGTTTTAACGACGAAAACGACGACAACGACAACAATATTACACTTATTTCTTTCCCTTCCGAAATTTCATTTCATTTTAAACTGTTTCGAATGTGATAGTCAATATATTTAATCAGAATACGAATCGATCTCCATGAAGAGTATGTCTACCACTTGATTGTATTCGTTTTCGTGGTGCTCTCGTTGTTGTTGTTGTTGAAAAGGGAGTGCGTTTATTTTTTTTTCTTCTTCTTCTGTTTCTCTCTTCTTTACGTAGTTTAAAAAAAAAAAGACTGTCACTAACTCATCGGTCGTTGTTGGATCTCGTTTCAGGCCAACCTGTGTGTACAATAAATTAAAAAGTTACAACAGAGCAACAACACATCAAATAACACAAAAATCAGCTAAAACAAAAATCAAAACGTGATTAGCCGTAGTGTAAGGTGTACGTGAATTTCTACTCGTTCTCGTCCCGGAGACAAAACAATTCGACACAAAACAACACACATTTATTATTATTAATATAGATAAAATAGCATTTAGTAGTGATGGCAATCAAACCCGGCATAGCTAGAAAATCATCAAACAAAAATCCACCGTTTTTTAGCCATGAATTTGTGATACAGAATCATGCTGATATAGTTTCCTGTGTAGCAATGGTTTTTGTCGTGGGACTTATGTTACCTGTAAGTAAAATTAAACGCATTTTTCATCGAAGAAAACAAAATCCAATTTCCAAAACTAACCAAAATCCGGCATTTGTCGTGCAAGTTGTGTTGGCAATGCGAACATTTTCGATTGAAAATGAAAGAGAAGAAAAAATAGAAATATTGCCGACCCGGAATTTGTGATCGGGGAAGACAAATCAAATTCAGTGGATTGTCAATGTGGATTCGCGTAAATGGCTTCGAAATGCAGTAGCGGCAGCGAATCGAAAAAAAAAATCATATCAAAGTCGATCATATACATCAGTTCCATACAACAAATTCTACACGTCAGCTTTGAATACGTATACAATTGTCAAATCGGCAGACACGGCTGTGCATTTGGTTCCGCTGCCGCTGCCGCTGCCGTTGTTGCTGCTGCTGCCACTATGTTGTTTCGCTCATTATCGGTGTCTCTCTTTTCTTTGCTCGTGTGTATATTTTTGCCAACGAATTCATATTTGGCATCAGAAATGTTTACATCACCACAAGTGAACGTGTGCTCATCGAAATGCATGGAATTTCCACATCGGTGACTTGACAGCCACCACAATGCACAATCGTTTTTCTTCCACATTTTTTTTTCTTTGCTGCTTCTTCTTTTTCGCCATAATTTTTTTTTTCTTTTGCAATGAGATTCAACTATGAAAGCGAAAAGAGAACATCTTCCAAATGCGGACCCCATTCGCCAACATAGCGGTTTCATTCTTATGTGTATTGTAGTCGTGTGTTATTTTGTTAATGCCACGTTTAAACATAACATGCATAGTTTCCCGATCACCAACTATGGGTAGCACACGCATCCACACGCATCAAGTGAGAGTCGTTGCTTGTCTGTGTATTGTAATCGGTTGTGTGTACGACGTAGCTGATGTGTATGGCCGTTTTTTTTGTTGTTGTTGCTTCTTCTTCTTCTTCTTCTTCTTCTTCTTCTTCTTCTTCTTCTCTTCTTAAAGTGAATACGATAGCGACTTTTACGTGTCGCATCTGTGCGTTGTCTTTCACAATTTTTGTGCTGACGTTGTAGTATCATGCTAATTGATTTTTGGTTTTATATGACGACAATGACTGGACATGCTTTGAGGTCTTCGTCCGTCCGTTTCATCGATCGACTTCATCAAATGCCCGGCAATTTCAAAATCCATTTTCATCATTAATGAACATTGACTTTAAATCCCACATGGAATGAAACGAAAAGCGAAATAAAATAAAAATTCGATTCGAATGCTCAGGGGAACCGTTTCGCAACATTACATTTGTATGACCAACCGAAATGCTGATTGCAATTTCATCATGACTTATGTTTTTCTTTCTCTTTCTCTTTCTTTGTTTAATTTTTAAGGCAACTGCCCCTATAGCCAGCATTTTTGTTGCATTGCACCATAATGTAACGGGAGCAGAGCCAAGCCATGAAAATCCCAGGTAAAATAACAAAATAACTCTCAACTTCGTTTGTACATCGTAGACTAATCGCTTTCTGATTTTTTTTCTTTTCTTTCTTCCCATGAACACTTCAGAGGATTACCATTTTCTTATGAATCAGGATGGAAAGATTGGTGTTGCGTATTCTTTTATACATTAATTTGTATCATAATGCACGCGCTATTGCAGGAATATTTAATCGAGGTAAAACTGATTTCCAGCCCATTCATTGACTATCATCAATTAGTGGATTAAAAGATTCCAGTCTGTTTTCCGTTCAAAGAAATTGAAATTTAATTTTGAATTTTATTTCCTTTTTTTTTTACAGAAAATCTCGAAAAAATTACATTTGTCCAAATTTAAGTTGGCCCGTTTCAATGACTCGTGCCAGTTACTGGTATTTTATCTGATGTCATGCGTATGGGGATTGGATGTTATCATTCGCGAAGGATACTTTAGCCAATTGTCATTGTTGTGGGATCAATTCCCTGAACATCCAATGATTTTCCTCCACAAATTATTTTTCATCATTCAATTGGCCTACTATTTCCACATGTTGCCTGAGCTGTACTTGCAAAAAGTGAAAAAAGAGGATCAACAATCGAAAATCATTCATGCCGTCTGTAGTTTTTCATTTATTGCGCTCGCCTATTTCTTGGGTTTCCAACGCATTGCATTAGCATTGCTCACCCTACACTATGCCAACGAAGTTGTGTCGCACATTTTCCAATTGGTCGACATCTTTGATCGCGACGAAAAGCTCACCAAATTGCATTATATCAACCATTCGATTTTCATTGCAACCCGTTTCGGTTCGATGCTATTGGCCCTATTGACCTTGTACTATGGCATCGAAAGTAGTGCTAAAACGAAATTCGCATTGGTCGCTGTGTGGGGACTGCAAGGATTTTTAATTTTTCGATTTTTCAATAATTTTTTGCGCGCTAAAAGCGAAAAATTAGGCGAAAAAAATTTGATAAAGAAACGTAATGCTACAACCAATGCCAAAACGGTGGCCGGCGCTGAAAAATCGAAAAAAGACCGAAAGAAGGAGAGCGATCTACCGGAAGCTGACCAAAATTCCAACTCCGGTCGACATGAATTGAAAAAAGTGAAATGAATAACAAACAATTGCTACCGTATTTACGAATGATGTATGTTTCTTTTTTAAATGGTTTAAATGTGAATGAATCCGTGTGCGTATGAATTTATGTGAGTGCTTGATGTGTGAGAGCATGTGTGCCAATGGTTAAAAAGTTTAAATTTTTTTTTTCTCGATTAGAATCAACACAATAATAATTCTTTTTTTTTTGCATTGAATATATATTCAATGTCCATCCCGTCATCTATATTGATGCATACATTTATTTAAACATGATTCAATTAGGCAACAAGTAAAACAATTGGAAAGAAGAGAAAGGAAATGCAAAACATTGAATAATTACGATGGAATTTAATTACAACTATTTCGAGACGATATTTTCAACACTTTTATCAACACTGTAATCACACGCAATAAAAATAACACTCATGATAAACAAAAAAAAAAAAACAAACATGAAAAACACACACACACACACACATTTCAAAACCGATTTTCATAATTGTTTTCTATTTGATAATAATTAAATATAATTGTTGCATTTAATTTACGTTTCGTTCCGTCAAATCTCTCTCTTCTTCTTGTAAAGCATTTTACTTTGTTTCTTTCTTTTTCGCTCGATGTCCAAAAATCAAGGCAATTTTTTTTAGACTTTAACCAATTGTTAATCGAAACATTCTAAACCATTTGTTCTTTTTGTTTAATCAAAATTAAATGCGCACCACAAATCGCAACAACAACAAAAAACATGCAATAGGAAAATTTGAGTCTTCTCAGTGTTGTTTATTTGTGTTTTATTTTTATTCTTTTTTTTTGTCTCGTCCAAACCAGAAAAAAAAACAAACTCTAAATATTTATGTTTTATTATTCTCGTGACCGATTGAGTTTCGATAGACAAATATGCGTTTACATTACGCACTATCGGCTCAACGGCTCATTTTCATTTCATCTGTTTTTTACGTTGAAAATTTTTTTTCCGGTAAAATGGAAAAAATTTGCAAATAAAAAATGACAAAAGAAACAATATTTTGATATATAAAGTGAACGGAAAAAAATTTGTAAAAAAAAAATCTAAACAATTTTGAATAAAAATCAATCGAAAATACTTAATTAAAATGAAAAACGGAAAATTTGGTTTATTTTTATCTTATTTAAAATCTATTCGTTTATTGATCTCAATTTTGATTTACCTTCTCGATAAATTAGAGCAATGAATATTGATTTGATCAGGGAGTGTAACTCCGAGGAGGAGGAATGGTGAGGAGGTGAATGAAGAGGAGGAGTGCGCTGAGGAGGTTCCTCCTCCTCACATGAGGAGGAAATAAAAATTACCAAAATTGAGGCATATAAATTTATTTTAAACACTTTTATTGATTTGGAACGGATGCCAACGATAAAAAACTACGATCAACATCAATAGAAGTGTTTAAAATAAATTTATATGCCTCAATTTTGGTAATTTTTATTTCCACCTCATGTGAGGAGGAAGAACCTCCTCAGCGCTCTCCTCCTCCTCATTCACCTCCTCATTCACCTCCTCACCATTCCTCCTCCTCGGAGTTACACTCCCTGGATTTGATACATTGACATCGTAACAATTCAGTACATTAGTACATTGAGTCAGAAAACAATTGATTCAATAGAGAAAAAAAAATCGTATTTCACGTTTTCTTCACAGCGTCATTAAAAGAGAGGTAAACAAAGGTAAATATTGCGTACGCATTCATTCTATGCTGATATCATATTGAAGCGTTCTCCAAAAGCCTGTTACTGCTAAAAACAAACTTGCTAATGATATCAATTGGTCAAATTTAAATGTATGTCTACCTAATTAACGACTTACATGGATTTCTCTTAGCAGAGAAAAAAAAACTTGTCACGTATTCTAAATATAGTCAAAACTAAAGTAAGTTTCTTGCAATTTATTAGTTATCAGAACGCTTCTAATTTGGTCGGGAAAGAAAACAACGTGTCATCAAATTTTTTTTTTCGTTTTTTTTTTCTTCATCAATTTCAAATTTACTTCAGTATCAATATGTAGTTCAAATCAATTTGTGTGCCTTGATTGCAAAAGGATTTTTATTTTCAAAACGCCGCGTGATAGTGATCAATTGGTTCGTTACAATTGTTGTTGAATTCGTGTGTATTTTTGGTGTGATGTGCATTATGGACTGCATCTAATCATCGAGAGAGAGAGAGAGAGAGAGAGAGAGAGAGAGAGAGAGAGAGAAAGCATACTAACAATGCTCCAAAGTGGACAACCAACGAAAAATGTCACAAAGGAATTATTTTTGGTAATTTTGTTTATTTTTCCTCTGGTATAAGCCACAGTGGGCAGATCGTCGTGACAGATGTTACAATTATAATACAATGCATTATTGTATATCATGATTGACTGTTCGCATATTTCAATGTCCAATCGAAATCAAAGACCATGCAAATTTAGACGAGAAAAAAAACTGTGTTGATCAATGAATCCATTGATCGGCCAACACGTGACTATCGCCATATGAATATAATCAAAGAAATTATTCACACAAAAAAGCAGATAGATTGTTGAACTGTGAACCTACGTTCAAGTAAGTAGATTGAGAAGAAAATGTTGCATTTTTAAAGGTCATATGCTTGTGGCTGTTCAAAATTGAACAGTTCCATTCAAGCGGCAGATTTTTCTTTCTCATTTTTCGTCGTCATCTTGCGTCTATTTCATCGGATTTTAAATGATTGTGCGCACACGCTCACTCTCTTTCTTGCTTTGTGTCGCTTGACACAGGAATGGTCGGAACGTAACAAAAAAATCGTTTAAAAGCCAACGATATGGCTGTGTCAATGCTCATTACTAGTTCTTAAGTGGTGCAAGTAACAATCAAGACAGATTCGGTTGATGTTCGAATCGTTTCAACATCGGCAACATCGATTCATTGTACTATCCTCACTGCTTGGAAACTGGTGTAAAAAAATTCGGTTACAAGTACAAGTCAAACTAGACTCAAAGGATGGCATGCATTCAAGCTGTTATTGTTATAGCCATTTGTGCTACACTAGTGATTTCAAAGGATATTGCTTGGCAAAAACCTGGATGCCACAAAGTAGGTATGTTATCAAAGTGCACCATTTTAACCAAGCATACCATTTTTTATTGTTGTTGTTGTTGTTATTCTCAACCGATAAATTCTATTCGCAGGTCATAGCAGAACAATTGAAATTCCAGACTGTGTACAATTTTCAATAAATACGAACGCATGCCGTGGATATTGTGAATCATATGCAGTCCCATCGGCACCAAGTGCCAACGGTTTTAAAATACCAAAACCAGTTACATCGGTTGGACAGTGCTGTAATATCATGGAAACGGAAGATGTAAACGTTATGCTGAGCTGTGTTGGAGGTGCCAGAAATGTTACATTCAAATCGGCCACCAAATGCTCGTGTTATCATTGCAAAAAAGACTAGCTCACATTTACTCATCTAATATAATATGTTTTTTTTTCTGTTTTTGTTCTATTCCATAAAAGAAATGAGAACAAACAATCCCTAACATCAATCGTATATGCATGTATTTTAATATTTGTGTCTTTGAAATTGTGCGCATCCCCAAATTCTAGATTTGAACAATAATTATTTTGAAAATAAAACTCCAGACTTTCAATTGATTTGAAATAAAAACATTTCTTTGGTCTTTTTATTTAACACGGCTGTTTCTCTTGAATTGCATTTTTTCCACTTGGTTCTACGGTCTACTTTGGGTCTTCTCTAGAGGTAGTGTTGGCCGTCAAACAATTTCGAACGTTTGTTCGACCGAAAAAAGAACTTTTTTTTTTCAAAATCATATCGAACGGTCGAATAAGTGTTTAAAAGTATTCGACAGCCATCACTATCTCGAGGTATCAACGGACAAAATTTCTAAGAAAGAAAAATCGCATTTTTCGATACAAATTGGTTTTAATCGTCTTTTCACTGATTACCATTGAATAAGGCTTCCTTATTGTAATCATAAACCAAGGTAGGAAGATGTTATATGAAAGTCAATAACGCTACATGAAAATATCATCCTGAAATTGACACGGTTCCTTTTTGACGCCCAATATTCAATTAATAACAATTCTTCCATAAATTTATTGCAAAAAGAAATCTTATTAGCGACTCCTGAAACCGGAGAGAAAGAAGTAGATAAAATCAAAGAAAGAGAAGGAGAGAGAATTTCTATTTCAATAGATTTCGTAGTTTAAAAATAGATTTAATGGCCATAAAAACACATTATTTTGGATTCTAAAGCTAGAAACTGGAGCTTTTGGACCAATTTTAACAAAATCGTCATTTATTCATCAGAATCACACATTTAAAATCGATTTCCATAGCTCATGTTCCACTATCACATATTCTACGTCGAAAAATCGAAGACATATCTGGTATTGGGTTAAGATGAGTCATCTCAATAAAAACAATTTATTGATAGTAAATGTCGCATTCTTTTTTTTTCACCGTCGCCAACCGTTGCGAGGATGTCTTTTGTTATTGTTGCATTGCGCCAGCCTGAAATCGGTAGTTTTCTGCTGACGCTTCACCATGACAATAACACATTCGCATATAAATTTCGTGTAAACAGACGAAATAAATTTGAATACTTATGTTCTTTGTGAAAATCTATTAAAATGCTCCCTTTGTCTTTGTTCGTCTAAAAATTGTCGATCTGAACGGTTCAACAGCGGTAGCGAAAAAAAAAAGTGGATGACTTCGTCTAAACATCTTGACAGCGATAGATGGAGAGAAGGAGTGAAGATAATCATAAACATTTTTGAATTCATCCATGATGATGATTCGCTTTATGGCTTGTTTGCATAATGTAAACTGAGTTATTAATCCTTTAATAGGTTTCGACAAAAAGAGATTGGGCGATAGCGCCAAATACAGCAAATTAAAATGGATGAATTGTTTGAAATGGATTAAAAATGGTGATTAGATGGATAGTGCGTCATCTTTTGTGTTCTTATCTACGCACCCCTTTAATTTGATGTGTTTTATGTGCATTTTTTTCCTCTACCGTTTCCATTTATATTGCATTGCAAACATCGCGTATAATCTAGTCAAAGCAATTCAAACATTTCTTCACACACAGAAGAGGAACAAGAGAAAGGAAAAAAAACGGAAAATTTCTGGATATTCCATTTAACGTTAACTTAAAGAGAAAAAAAATTAATTTACTAGATTTTTCTTCGTTGGATTTTTTCCCGTTTTCGATTTAATGTGGGTGCGTGGACACAAATCTCGGTGGAAAACACAGAACAAACAACCCATTTGAGAAATGTGAACGAAATGCAATCAATTGGTCGCACGGATAAAAGGAAAAAAAAATCAAATGCGCTGTAATATGATGAAATCAATTCCATTCTCTCATCTGTGAGTGAATGTACCGTTTAGAGAGTTCGTAGGATGTTCAATCCAGAGAGTAAAATAAGCGAAAATGAGTACTGCCCAAAATTTTGTTTTTACCATAAATCATATATATGAATTTGTTTTATATTTCACTTAGTGCAAATCAATTCGAACGATGTTTTTACTTTCTTGTGTGTCAGTAGTACTCTCATCTTCCAACACATTTGACTGGTTAGCGAATATTGATGCCACTGAGGGCTGACTTTTGTCACTATTTGGCAAAACTACAGAAAATGAATAAGAATTGAATTTCACAACAACTTTGACATTCAACACTTTTTTCTTATGTCTTACTCAGTTGTCAGTAATTAGCGTGAATAGTGACAACTAGGGTTCAAATTTGATTGTTTAGAATATTGAAAATGATTATAATTTGAATTTTTTTTAGTGTTGATATTGTTTAAAAAGGATGTTTTTGAACTGCCCAAAATCAATTTTAGAACTGCCCAAATGGCTTGACGACTGCCCAAAATGGGCACGACTGCCCGATATTTTACTCTCTGGTTCAATCATAATATTTTGTTAAAACAACATATTTACCTTCTGTGTATTCAATTAACCGATACTGAGCCGATATATACCGACTTGGATATACGAAATGGAGGAAACACGCCATTGTGGAGTGCGCTTGAAAGCGCAGGCCATTTGTGCACTGATGAAGATGAAAAGGGCTGTTGACGGCTATTGTCGTTCGCAATAAAAGGAGATCACATTCTAACATTCAACATTATTACTTGCTAACTTGTGTTGATGATCGGTTGCGTTTTTCATTTTGTGTGTGATGAACGTTCATTTTACCAGTGTAATTAAACTGAATGTTGGTAATAACGGTTCGAAATCATTGAATTGTTGTTAGACACAACGTTTTTATTGCTGTGCCGATTAATTTGCCAAAACAATACATTTGCAACACAGACAAAAATGAACTCGTTCGAAGCAATTAGGTGGTTTTTTTTTTGGAAAATTGTTTAAACTCTTTTTTGAAATATTCGAAATTAAAGTTGAATCGTTTTTGTTTAAATTTTTTTTATCATTTTTGAGTCATTGAACTGAACCATAAATTTTCGCGTTTTTTCTGTATAAATTCAACATTTTTTGTTCCTTTTAAAATCATAGGCAGCCTCGGATTTTTCTAGTCATTTGGTTAACGGTAACTTTTAATATGATTTTGGGCTTTGGCGAAGCCGATATTTCAACAGCCGTACAAGGTGCAATGGTGCAACCATCCTCACCAATGACATTAGGTGAGTGCATAATTTGTTTTTTTTTTATATTTTCATCAAATTACTAATTCGAATATGCAAAATCAGCTCAAGTGCATATTGGATTTTTAGGATGTCACAAACGATTGTACACATATCGAATCACACAAGCCGATGAAAATGGTAAGAAATTCCTAGGAGCGTTTTTTCTCTGTAAATAATCTAACCAACCGTCGATAAATCATGCTGAATGATTTTTCACATGAAATTCGAATCCATAGGCCACGAATGCTGGGACCATGTAAGTGTTTGGTCATGTTGGGGTCGCTGTGATTCACGTGAAATCTCCGATTGGAAATTTCCGTATAAAAAATCATATCATCCAGTATGTGTGCATGCAGGACGCTCAAAAGCTGTTGCCATGCTACGATTTTGCCATCCGCTAGCTGATCCAGAAACGCGACGCTATGAATATTTGGAGGCTAATGCGTGCCATTGCCAGGTAAGGGCACCACAATTTTGTTACATTTTTTTTTCCTCAAAAAACGCGCGTTCAGAACGAAGCTGAAATGAATTTTTATTTTTTAGACTTGCTCGACAACGGACACTAGTTGCGAAGCACCAAACAATTTTCGTGACGAAAGTTCAGTCAAAGTTCTGTCCATGGCTGGTGTCAACTCGGATGATTTGGAATACTAACGCTCGAACCAACTGTGAATGAATCAATGAACACAAATGCAAATGTCTGGACAAAAAATGTACTAATTCCAATTGTGAATGTAAATGTTCCAATCGGTAGTGGTGCATCATTCGTAAAATTAAATGATTTTTTTTTTCAACTTGAACAATTTTCACAAATAAAGAAATTTCGATGTGGTTGGTATTACTGCCGAGGAAGTGACATTGTGGTTTCAAACGCTTTGCAATTTCTTAAAATTATTTTCATTATTTATTAAATACAAATGAACTTTTATATATAAAAAATTCGTTACGACCAAAAAGAATTGAAGACGATTTTTCTTCTAATAAAATTTAACTTCGATTTCAACAATCATTCGAGCAAATTCTCCAATTTTGCTGTCAATTTTCTTTTTCTTTTTGGGAAACGCGAAATATTTTCTTCTGAAACAGATCATTCATCAACGCGTAAAGTCACAAATGACATAAAAAGATCCATTTATATTGGCATAATTACTGAATTGCATAACATTTATCACTTTTAATAAAATAAAAAAAAAACACTAAACGACCAAAATGTTTAAGTCAGTTTTAATCCGTATTTACAATGATTAGCTCTCTAAAATACATATACTGCAGTACTTCATTCAAGCTTTAAGAATTAAAAGAACATTTGTTGCCTCCATTCATTCTACTTGACAATATTTACTTTAAATCATTGTGGATAGTTATTAAAATTTGATGAAAACAAAATTCCATCGAAAAGACATTAGAAAAACCATATTCCATGAATTTAAAAATCCAAAAATATGAAAAGTACTACATAGAAGTTGAAATAGTTTCGGTACGATTCACGAAAAAACCAAAATGGACCGAATTTTATGATTTAAAACGCGCATGGAAAACCAATTTACAAGTCGAATGCTATAAAAAGAAAACTCAAAACAAAATTCCATGCACAAAGAAATTCTTTTTTCATTACATTTCATGTTATAATTTTCAATAAGAAAAAAAATTCAATTAAATATATTGAGTGTTTGTTATCTAATGAATCCGAACAGCAATTTTGCTGATCCGTTATTCATACCACAAAAAATGATGTACTTGCTGTTAGAATTATAAGAAACCGAGCATATGAAATCGAAAAATATTTCCTCTTCGGCACAAAAATGTCTCATTCTCAATATATTGGCTAGGTGTCATTGTGAAATATTGAGTCCAAACGTGTAAAATCATGTCTTCTGTTTCATAGCAACAGAGACTGTATACAGAGAACACAGTTGTGAAAACTGCACTGTGTCAAGAAAGTGAGAACAAAACAAAGAACACAAGCAAACCATGATTGCCTTTAATACGACAACGGTCCCGTTATTCCTTCATCAAAGTGTTAGTTTCAAATTGGTTTGTTTGTGTGGCTACAGCTTGTTGCTTTCACGATATAAATGAGCACCCATACGAATTCAACTCATCATTTAGCTCGGTTGCAGCACATTTGAAACGTTTTGCTGTCAAAAAACGAACAAGATTTTTCATGCACACATTTCGAGTTTAGAATCCAAAAGCATAACATGCAATTTATTCCTTCCAAAAATAGTTGAATTTTCAAAATCCAATCAAAACTAAAATATTGGAGTTTTCATTGCAAATTTTCAAGTAAAAAAAATAGAAAAGTGAATTAATCCAAGCGAAAATTTGATTTCCATTAAGTACGGCCTTAGAATATTCAAAACCATGTGAGTAACGAGTTTTGTTTACATTTTTTTTTCTGTTCTAATACAGGAAAAAAATTCAGAATCAATTTTGAACAAAAAAATTGATATTGATTGAATTTGTCTTTACCAAGCAATTTCCAAACAATGGCGGGCCGAAAGTTGGACGGAGAATTTGATCCTTGGCATTTACATTTTGACTGCGAAGATTGCGGAAAAGAATTCGTCATATTTGATGTCAACCGAGCTGGAGAAGATTTCAAGTGCAAATCGTGCGGTTTTGAAATGGATATGCCGGATGCGAAATGTGATTGCAGTGCCAAAAAGTGGATGTTGGTCGACATGGGTTATGATATCTGAAAATCATGTGTAAGTAACTTCTGGGAAAAAAAAACAGTTAATGTTGATAGTTTTTCCTCATTCAGTGAATTGTCGGATAAAATCTCAGAATTTCTAATTATATTTGTTAATATTTTCAATTTCAGTTCGCCGAATAACCAACCAAATGGATCATCATGATTATTTTAATGTTTTGTGAATCATACCAATGATTAAGTTTTCTGTCAAAATGCAATGTTTAATAAACATTCAGTATTTCTGACGAAATATCAACCGTTTTTTTTTGTTCACTCTTGAAATTGTTGGTAGGATTTTTGCTGAGTATGGATTTATTGTGTTAACAGACCGAATTGTAAGTATCGGGCAAATAAAACTAAGAACGCATGCAAATTATAATTGTGGATGAATATGATTTGTTTGGACAAATATCTGCCTATCCTTGCTTTGTGTAAGATTTCAAATTTGATATTCATATCAAAATTCAATACAGTTTCATTTACTCAATCCATTGTGAGGTTACACGCTCCCAAAAGTTAGTACAACAATAAAAAAAAATTCGTCAGCTGAAAAAAAAAAATTAATTGAAAATTCTCTTCAAACCAAACTCAAAGCATGTTAGAAGAATTTATTACATTTGAAGATGCACATTATTGTCACCAACATTCCATGGAGAATGTGCAAACCGTGTTGTAGGTGATGAACAATCGTTGTAGGCAATTGATGAAAAAAGAACATGGAATTTTGCGTAATCCATTTTAATACCGTCTCCAATGAATCATTTTTTTTTCAATTAGAAGAGCATGCTATCCATCATTCATCGGAAAAAGCTTTAGAAAAGGAGCAAATTCTCCAATTTTGTTGTTAATTTTTTCTTCTTCTTGGGAATTCATCAACGCATCAAGTCACAAATGATATAAAAAATCCATTCATATTGGCATAATTACTGAATTGCATAACATTTATCATTTTTAATTTAAAAAAAAAACACAAAACGACCAGGTGTTCAAATAGTCAAGCCAAATTTTATTCGTATTTACAATGGTTAGCTCTCTAAAATACAGTATTTGATTCATTTAGCTCTCAGGCATAAAAGAACATTTGTTTGCCTCCATTTTGTAATTCATTCTACCAATTAATTTATAATTCATTGCAGGTTATTCGAAATTTTGTACGACCTTTTTTTTAGGAGGATCTTATTGTATCCTAGAGTAAAAGTAAAAACATTATCACTGTTATCATTCTGCAGAGACAAAAACCAACAAAAAAATCTTCGAGATCTACAATAATCCAAATCTTGGCAATATTTACTTTAAATCATTGATTAATTAAAATTTGATGAAAAAAAAATTCCATTAAAAGTGGCATTTAAAAAAAAAACACATTCTACAAATGTTAAAATCTTTGAAAAAAAAAAAGAACAAACGCACAATCCGTTTTGTTTTCTTCTTCTTCAGAATACTGAATTATGGTAATTTCGGCGATTATTTAACATGCATTTATCACACAGTTTAATGTGTTTCTGGACTTGCAATTAATGTAAAATAAATAGCTACGATATAATCTGAACCAGTTCGAGGGAGGATGGCAAAGTCACATTAGTTAGAATATACCATTTGTAAAATCTATTTTTCACGACTGGCCCACAGTTGACTACGAAAGCGTTGCCTGCAAATACGGTCATGTTTTGTTTGCTGTTGTTCTTGTTTAAAAAGCGGCAAAAGTGCATGTAAATTAATTTTTAATCGACTAGTTGTTTGCTTTGCAAAATGGTTCCAGTACACAAAACAGTCTACTTCCTATTTGTTCAGGATGGTTTTTTTGTTGCATTAAATTAAATGTTATTTTGCAGTTCTTTTGGTTTTTTTCTCTAAAATATTCTTTGGTTTGTTTGTGTGGCTGTTATTCACAATACTCTACTCATTAAGAGTAACATGATCACTACATAACAAATTATACAGAGTATGGCTTAGGAGTTTGAGTGGATGTTACTTTTGTGAAAATTGGTTAATGGCCATTATATGCTTTTCTTCATGATAAGTACGCAGTACTTGGCCGATCACACTTGATGTCTCACTGTCATTCATCCACATGCTCATCGATCCATAGTCTTCCAGTATCGATAAATATGCTGTTGATTAATATAAACGAAAAAATAGACATAATCATAAGTATGTTGAAACAAAGTTAAAATAGAAAAGTTGGAGATTTTTTTGTAGTTTGAATTGGACAATTTTAACAGGAAGAATAAATTGATTTTTAAAAAAAATGGGACTTTTGAAAGGTTTGACTCACCGATAAAAATTTTCGGATTTGAAAGGCTCAACTGAATATGCGGTGAGTTTAATAGTGCGGCTAATATTGGTGAACCGTTTGGCAATCCATCGTTTTGTTCAAATTGATTGATTTTACTTCGATCGCCCACCAACCACTCGCATGCATTTGACTGATGATTTTTTGTGATTTTGAGCGCTTCATATGCGGTAGCCTCATCAAAACCCATGCCAACAATGAATTGAATCATTTCGGCTGGCGGTGGTAAATCCCGCTGACAATAAATCCGAATTATTTCCAACAATGACTCGATATTGTCCTTGATTGATGCCTATAATTCATTTTCAATTAGATTTCGAACGTATTTTCCGTTTAATGTAACGAAAAAAAATACTCACATTATTGGTAAACTTGGAGGATAAACTCATGGCCGGCGATTCTTCTGCGCCAACTAATGGGTTCGTTGGGCTTTGATTTTCAATTAACCATTCCAAGGCTGCCGCATATACATTGCTGAAAAGGTAAACACATGAAATAGTGTAAATAACACAATTTAAAATAGATAATCAAAGAACAAATCGAACATTATTCCACAGTGTGGAATCCACAAATTTCGTCCTGAAAAAGATCAAATTCCACTTACTTCGTGATGTTGAGTGCATGTTGTACTTTTGGCCGCGAGAATCCCATTTCGATGAGACATTGTTGTGTGTCTTGTTCGTGTTGTTTTCGTTGTACGAGTCTTTGTTTCAGCATACTTATGATTCGTGTTGCATATGGTCCGGCACCGATCACATAGGCACATGAATTCGCTAAAGAAATCAAAATTTTTCGAATGTCATACTGTACGTCACTTTGTAGCACCAATTCATCGATATTGACCACATCTGGTCCATGTATATTGTGCAGCGGTAAATGTGCGGTCGCCAAATCGATATCGAGCTGTGTTGACGATGCAATATGTGTCGCATCATCGTCATCACTGTCTGACTCACTGTCATAATGCAAATGTTGATGTCTCGTTACATTTGTGGCCAAATTTTCCGTCGATTGCTTTGTTATGGTTGTTGTCGCAACGGCAGATAATGTCGTCGTCATCGTCGTCGTCATCGTCGTCGTCGTCGTCGTCGCCACCGCCGTTGCCATCGTATCTTTGGTGTGTTGTTGTGTTGTTGTATTCAAAAACGGTGCAGCATTGGCAGAGCATAAAACTAATAGCATTTCTTCATTGTTTTTTACATTTGCGGTGGCCAATGAGGATTGCTCATCAAAATTCTCGTGCAGTTTACTAATTCGTGCTAATTTATAGTGTTGCGAGAGTTGAACTAAGTCTAAATTATCACAGCTCATTTTTTGTTCCTCAATCCGATCGCGGCTACTGCTGCCCGCCGCACAATCACCGGATTTTGTGTGGCATGTTTGCTTCAAGAATAGTTGACGTCGTGCATGAAATTCGGCCACCACTTTGCGTTTAACATCGGCAAAGGTGAGCGTAAGCGGTGCACAAATCGTACATTTCGAACCGACGCAATTGAAAATTCGCAGATTGACATAAGGTACAGTTGGATCGTTTACGCGTCGATTGATGACAATCGATGTGGGTGTTTGATGATGACCATAGCTTCCAGTGCCCGACCATGAGTCATACTGGCTGACACATAATCCACGGTTGACCCTAAACAAAAGAAGAACAAAACGAAAAAAACCAAAAACGAAAAGAAACACCATTATAAGTACCTTGGACAAGAAGAATGGTTAAAATAAAAAAGGAAACAATAAAGTTTCATCATTTACCCTTGATCTCTTCTCGAGATGTGTGAGTATTTAGTGGTCGCTCCATTTGGTTTGATAGTGGTGTCATGCAGTTGAAGGGATAGATTGACATCTGGACGATGATAATGATGCTGCTGATGAGTAGCAGCAATTGATAGGGCAGGCGGGTGTTGTACCACACTTGAATTGTCATCCAAATCAATGGACGCAGCGGATGGATTATCGATTGGTGTTGTGGCGGGTGAATCGATTGCGTTGGGCGGTGGAAGCGGTGGCGGTGATGTGCTGGTTCGTTGCTGTTGTAAACTTTGGTGCCATCGTAAACGACCTTCTGTTAATTTATCACGTACCCAAGATAGCATTTATTGAATCTATTTCCATTGAATCCGGTCACACAAGCTCATCTAAATGTGGTGCTTGTCTCATTGGTTACATTCATTCAAATGAACAACAATCGTCGATTCTCATTGCTTATTTATTGTGGGTAATTTCACACAAAGATTTATAATTTCAGGGGAGAAAAAAATGAATTAAAACTCAATACAACGCGTTTGGAATGGATCACAAAGATAATTTCATTCAAATCAAATGAAATTCGTACACAAATCCACACTAAAATTCAATGCAAACAAAATCAAACGGAATTGCATGGGAAATTTACTGTTGACTAAACGAAAACACTGAAAACACTAGTGTCATGAGTATAATGCGACATTGCGACATGTTTTTTTTTTCGTTGATTTCTTTTTTATTTGTATTGTAATTTATGGCAAACGGATTGATGACAGTTCCAGGCGCACAAAAACACGGGTGCGTTCCGTTTCCGATTCGTTCATTTACGAATTAGCTGCGAACTAATTCAAAATTCAGGTGAAGAATGTTATTGGGATTTTTCCTGTTTTCAACACCATTATTAATCAATAAAAAATCTAAAATTAAAATGAATTGAAATAAATTGACACGGTTTTTGCTTTTCGTTAGTTATAAATTCATGTTGTTATTGTTGTTGTTGTTGTTGTTGTTTTTTCTTCTCATTTTATTTGAATAAATTGTTGTTTTTTTTTTCTTTCTTTAAATTAAAAAAGTGACCAATTTGACGAAATGATATATCTTAACGAACATTCAATTTTGGTTACAATTTTCTTCTTGTTGTTGTTTTGATGGCTTAGTCAAATAATTTGATTTGCAATTTGTATGTTGTAAAGTGTTGGATCAACGAAAACAAAATGTTCGTAAGACAACGTGTGAAAAAGAGGGATAATTAAGAGCAAATGTTCAAAATTGTAATAAACAAAAATAAAATCACATTGATTATGTGTGTGTGTGTGTGTGTGCGATGTTGGCGAAGTGAAGTGTTTGCGTTCGGTTTATTTGATTTTTCTTATTGTTGTTTGCATTCGGCTGGTGTACCTTGGCTGACAGCACCACCGGCACCAGCGCCGCCCTTCTTTTTGTTGCCACCGGCACCACCATGTCCACCGTGTCCACCGTGTCCACCGCGTTGTTGCTTTCCAGTTGGCCGACTTTCTGGTTCCGATTCCGATTCTTCGTCTTCATCTTCATCGCCTTCCTCTTCTTCTTCTTCCTCTTCTGAAAAATCGACAAATGGAATGCATTAGTGCCACATGTGCAACTGTCGTTGTTTGTCTTTCTTCTTACCTTCATCATAGTCATCATCATCGTCATCTTCAACAAAGTCGCCTGTGTAGTAAACGGCTGCCTTTGGAATAACGCGAGCTCGCAAAAAGTGGCCAATTTCGAAGTCAGTGCTTAGAATCTGAAAAATTAATCAAAACATTAGTGTCAATAGTGACGATTTTCACGATTTAGGTCATTTAAGAAAATGAAGAAAAACAGTGTATGCGTTATCTCTACGTACAGCTTGGTCTTCGAGATCAATTTTGCTTTCATCTTGGATTTGTGGCGGTTTGAAGAAGTTGAAAAATGAATCGGCCGGCACTTGTTTGGTGACTGTGCGCACAGCACCGCGTGCCTTATGCTTTTGCTTTCGCTTAATGGTTTTGACTGTCAAATTTTTACCCTTGTGCCAGTCAATGTTGCAGCCGACACATTTGTAAATTTCCGGCCCTTCAAATGTAAACGGATACTCAGCGTCGACTTTCGATTTCAGGAAGTATTGTTTCGTTAGCACCGTATTTGTAAAATATTCATTTGGTTCGAAGTGGAATTCCAGTGTGTACGACATCGGTTCCTGTTCGTAAATGATTTTGATGTCAATCAATTTTTTGAGTGCCGGCTCATCGGGTGCCTGAAGCATTGACGACAACATTTCTGTGTTACGGAAGATGGTCAACCAGAAATCGGGTACACCTTTCACATCATCTTGATAGTTTAGCTGCAAATTTTTTCGCAATTCATTCGTAATACTTTGTACTTCAGGTGTAACATCTTCATCGTTTGCTTCATAGTTCCATTCGGTTTCTTTGCCACTTGGCTCCAATTCACCGGTGACAATGGCCTTTCGTTTGTCATGCAATGGCTGATATTGGTCTTGGTATTTTCGTTCCAATGCATAAACCTTTAGATACACGCGTACACAAAGAAATAAGAACAGAACAGACCACTTAGTTAACAGTTAAAATTTGGCAAATAATCGGCTTGGTAAAATAGAACAAACACCAAAACGAAAATCTATAATTAACTATATTTGGGCAAGTGTTTGATTTTTTTGTTTGTTTACCTCTTCGTAAAATTTGGCTTCAAGCTGTAGACGCTCGAGTTCGATGTTGCGAAGTGCATTGATACGTTTCTGTACATTTGCAGGCAAACCTTTGACCATTTCTTGGAGTAACTGACGACGCACGGCTGACGACATGTAAGCTGGCGCGTTCAATAGGTACTGTGCATTCATTTGCTGTTCGGTGACATCGCTGTTATCGTGATTCTCATGCATTTCTAATGCAGTTGAATCGGCTGGTGCTTTGTCAGTCATTTTGTTTTGTTTTGTTTTCTTCTTCTTCTTCTTCACTCTCGAATAAAACGGTTGAATGTTTCAAGCCGATGTGTTAAAAACTCGATTGGATCCTCTGTTGAAAAAAATAATACGTTTCATTTAATTCTCGATTGAATGTAGAGCAAAGCAAAATGATGAGGATAAAAAAAGGCGGTAAAAAAGCAGCCGACGTTCACATCGGTAAAATGCGACACATTTTGATGAATCGCTGAAAATGCAATGTATGCATATTTTGAGAAGTGATGCGACCACAGTGTCCGAATAAACGAATCGTGTTGTCTTTGTGGATGTTATTTCTTTTTTTGGTGTGCTCTTTTGCGTTTCGTTGTTTATATAGTCTTTTTTTTTCTTGCAGAATTCGTATCAACTGAATGGCTATGAAATGCGCAATAAGCGATCATACACGGATTTCCATATACGTAAAAATCCGTCGTAACGTAGAGAGCAAAAAGGAAGATATAGACATGTACACAATTATCACACACTGTGACACAGAGCGCGAAAGTGTATCTGCATATGTTTGCTTTGTAAATGCTGGTACGAAAAACGCGAAACACACTTACTGTTCCGACGGCGACGGCGACGACACACAGACACAACGAGAAGACAGACGGAACGAAGAGCGCGCGAGAACAAATTGAAAAATGAAAGAACTGCGTATTTTTTTTTTCGTTTTCGTGTCGTGTTCGTGCTTGTCTGTTGACAACGGTTCATGGAAACAACGAATTTTTCTTTTCTTCGCATTTCATATATTCGAACGAACATTTTTTTTTTATTCGGTTGGTATTCGATGAATTTTTTCGGTATAAGAAATCGGAATCGATTTACATGACATTTTCGACAAATATAACGCATAAAACGCAAATTGAGAATTATTCAACGAGAGAGTATGAATTCAACGACGAAGCAAAAAAACAAAAATGAAACACGAAAAACACGAGGTGATTTAGAATCGAAGCGCGAACATTAAACTCTCTCAGACACGAAAATACACATACACGGATATCGGCATCGCATACAGAATGCGTATATATGTTCTGAAATTTTGAAAACACGTGTTTGAGCGATTACCACGAACGGGAATAAAGTAGAAGAATGACGAAAAAAAACAGTCGTTTCATTTCGAATGCATTCCATTTCACCTTTTCCGGTAAATACGAAATGGAAAAAAAAACTGCGCGTTGCACAAATGAGATGCACCGATAATGTGCAACTACGTTAAGAAAAAGCGGCTTCATGGGAACCGAAAAAAAAAGAAACTTTGAATTTACTTTGTGCGAACGCACAATAAAAGAAAAAACAACAAAACCGACCGAACCAAAAGAAATAAAATTACGATTCAAATCAATTGAATCAGAATGATGGAATGATAATAAATTTGTGGATGAAAATTGTGTTTGTTTGAAACAAATGACAATCGAAAATAATCGAATGCATTTTAAAATTGAGAAATAAATATACGATGTTAATTACCTAGAGTCGACTGGAACCGTGTGCACACAATATGAACAGAATTCGCAAAGAAAGAGATTTTACCATTGAACTGAAACTATTTCAAAAGCTACACTGCTTCGGTTATACTACACCGATGGGGAGATACCAATACACACGGACGCGCCGCCACAGCACATTTTCATTTGGTGTGTGCTGTTCAAACCAAATATTTTGCGTATCGAAAGATCGCGCGCTTGCCGTAGCCAAAATCCATGTGTTAGTATTACACGTATACGTATGTACACGTACAGGTTACCCGCTCGGTTGGTCGGTCGGTCGGTCGGTCGGTTGGTCGTTCGTTCGTTCGTTTGCTCACTCTCTCTATCGAATTGTCGTTTGACAATGTAGATGCGCGCGTACGATGTGAACGCACATGTTCTTCAATAAAAAAAAAATTGTTATCGAACGACTGCAGATGGCTTCAGCCGGCTTTTTATTTTCTTTCGAATTTTCCTTCCACCGAAATACAATTCATTTCCATTTGATGGCATTGAAAATGAAGATTTTCACACATATTTTTCGGTGAGAGATTTTATGTGTGACATTTTCCCGATTCTATTGGTGATGACGATGTATTCAATGTATGATGACATCTATTGGAAAATGTCCGAATTGAATTCAGACATACTCTCGATGTTGTATTTACCGAGAAACGAGAAACTGTAAACAAATCGAAATGTCAAACATTTAAACGATTTTTTTTTTTGCCATGCCAATGAACTGTTTGTGATAAAAAGAATCGTCGAACACTTGAGATATATAGGTAACGAAAATAAATTGGTCACACATAAACTTCGATCAAAATCGAAAATGTCGGAATATGGTGCCATTTTACAGACAAACATTATGGAATTAGTCAAATGTAATGGAAACAAAACTTTTATTCATTCAATTTAATTCATTCTGGGTCTACCTGTGTGGAATTAATGATAGATATTTTTCATTTTTCATTTGAATAATAATAATTCGTCTGTATTGAACGTTGTGCTTAGATGTTGAAAATTTCAAAAATCAACGACTGCAATTGGATGAACTCATTCACAAGGGAGAATTAGATCAGGCCAAGGTAATTTATCACGCCATTTTTTTTCTTCTGTTTACTATTTTTTTCACTTTGGTTATCAATAAAATGCCATGAATGTTTAGTTATCAGTGTGTAGTATTTGTAATAGTATATAAATAATAGAAATATTCGTTGTCATGCAGCTCGCCGAAGAGATTGATTTACTGCAAGAGAAACTCAACGTAAAAACCGAAAAATTGAACGCAATGAAAGGCCGACGAGAAGAGCTGAGCCGTAAATTAGATGAAACCGAAACTCATTTAAAACAGGTTAGTTCATGAAGTTGTCCTCTTTGAATGAGATTTGTTTAGAAATAGACTTAGATAGTATCAAAGAATCGAAGGTTACCCGATGACTTGAATAGTATTGAACTCACTCGCCAAATATTCTACCTTCCTCATTTTCCTTTATTGATTTTTTCTTTTCCATTAGCTATTGGACACATCCGATGTTGTCCTCAATTATATCAAACGAGAGTCCAGTTCGAATCAGACCAAGACGAGACATCATGAATAATGTGCCGAAAAACAAATTCTGTCTCCCTTCGTTAGCTTAGGACCGCAAATTGCTTACGTTCAGCATAATACAGCACAAATAGCACTGGCAGTGTCAAATGACACACGGCCCAGGCATTAGTGGTAGTTCGATGGTTATCAATTCGTGCCTTCCACATTTTTAACTCATACTCACCATTAGGATCAATATAAAACATTCTAAACCAAGTTGAATTTTTTAGAATTTAAGCTACTTCGCTGCCGTCCATGAAAAATCCAATTGAAATAAACATGAAAAATTCGATTAATTCTGCATTTTATTCTAAATTTTAAAAGCTATAAAATCATATCGGTATGTACCTATACGCTATAGGCTAATATGGTATCATGTGTGCCTATATGTATCTTTGCTTATGTTTATTATTAAGATCTTCCCCGTGATACAAACAAAATCTACTTGTCTAAATCGTTTTTGTATTCGTTTTCGTTTTAATCGATTCGAAAGGAAAAAAAAGAAAAATATCTGAAAATCAATCACAGAATGTTATTTTGAATAGTTGTATGCAGTTTGCAGTTTGATTCTCGTGGTTTTTGACATCATTTTCTTGGTATTGGATCTTATGCATGACCGGACGCTTTGGCGGATGTCCATATACGAAGCATTTCATTGGGATCATCATAGCCATGCGAAGCAATGACATATCGATAGCTCTGTGGCCCAATGTAGTTTGCCTTGTGGAAGTAAAACTCCTCCGAGTGCAATGGTTCAATGTTTGCCTTTAACGCTATGATGCCCAAATAAATGTCATCAAATCTGAAAATTGAATAACAATTGCGTTAGTTTTCTGTTTCAAAATTCGATTGAATTGTTCCAAAAAAGTTTTTGATTCGAAATGCATATTCCTCTTGATTCAACAGAGAATTAATCAATCCGTTTGATTCAATCGTACCTAAAGTGTTTTGTATACATGCTGGTATAGTACATTTCGATGAGCGCCTCACGTGACAATATAAATGAGCCGGCAGTGACATATGTTGGCCACTTGTGCCATTTGTATTCATCCAGTGAAACATACCATTTGCTGGACTTGTGTCGATGTGGATGCGATGAGAAAACATAACCAGCAAATAATTTGACATCATATGGTAATTCGGTGTCAAGCAATTGTCGTCCCTTTCTATCGTTCTGTGTCAATGTCTCGGCTTTGGCAACATACTCTTGTATTCGTTTCATATGATCTTTGCCATCGATTGTGTGTATCGAATTTTTGTCGATTAAATTTTTAATCTCACCCACTTCATATTCGTTGTTCAACGATTGATTTTTCGTCAATAAATCCGATTGGCTTAGTCGTCTGGCTAGTTTACGTAGCGTTTCATCGGCATCCTCCAAATATTCCGGATAATTAATTGGATTGCGTAAAAATCGGAGTACATTTTTGGTAGAAATATAGAAATCATCGTCAACAAACATAAAAAATCGGCTACGTGGACAATATTCAATGGCCCATCTCAAGCCCATCATCGTTTTTATCGTATTATTATAATATGAATCAATAAAATTTGCCTGAACGATGTCATCGTATTGTTCGTGCTCTCTATCGATGGCAGTTTGTAAATCTTGATGCTCGAGTGTTGTACCGTCGATAACACCAAGCGTAAACACGGTCCGAATGATCACATCGGAGAATCGCTTTTCAAAGCCCCAACTTTGACGTATCGCACTGCGACGACTGAAATGATTCATAGCCGATTTTACGATAAAAACCAGCCGTGGAACGATCATTGCATCATCTTCGTCACGACATTTCTGTCGACAATTATACCCGTAGGTATAATTATAGCCATTGATTGGTTTGACATCAGGTTGCTTTGCATTTCGCAGCTGCTTCGCATAGTGCGGTATATTCGGATCATTCAATGGGTATTCAAATGATGCATGGAAATCTTCTTCAAACATATGCGTAAATGCACCGAAAAAATCCAATAGAAAAATCACCAACAATCCAAACAGCACATATTTCAATCGGAACAAATGACAGATTCGTGGAAGCATTTTTCGGTCGTTGTGGTTATTATTGTTGTTGTTGCTGTTGTTTGCATCGTCTGCAACTAAATCGTACTGCCGGTCATGCATTTAATTAACCACGCACACGATAACAATTGATCCAAATTTGATTCTAAAGTTTAGAAGAAAATAGAAAGAAAAAAATGTTCAAAGTTGAGCAAAAAGAGCATTTTCATTGAAAATTACAAGAAAATAATTAGTTTTTCTCTACAGTACCATTTACTTTGAGTTTAGTTGTCATACACACAGGGTAATTAATGCGTTACACTCATATTCGACCGATCGATTTTTGAAGGCCGTTTGATATTGTTGCTAGCTTCTTCTTTTTTTTTTTACCTTATTGTGAGCATTTACAGCTCGCGTAGCACTCGGTCAGTTGAAATTGTTTCGAGGGCGTCAATGTTCTCAGACAATGCACCGTTGCAATTGGTATCGAATGTAAATTTGCTAACAGAAATTTTCATCACGAGTGCTGCCGATAAACAAAAGGCAGGTTCGTTCAATTAAAATACCGAAACATTTCGTGCCTCACTGAGCAAACACTGGGTGACAAACTGACATTTAGGCTGATATGTGTGCGTGCGTGCGTGTTTTTAAGCGCGAATGTATGGGTGTATTTTATCATGTGGATTTCGACATGATTAGGATGCGTTCACAACGTGCAGCAAATGAATGATTTCTCATTTGAAATTTTTTTTATCGAAAACAGAATTGATTTACGATGAACGTTTTTCAGCAAAAAAAAATTTTTTTTCAAGAATTTTTATGTGGGAAAAGCGACGTTTTGCTTGACATCATAAAAAAAAATACCGTAGATATTCAACTCGGAATGATAATTCAACAAATCAGAGGCAACATTTTCTTCATTTGGATTTCGAAAACCCGCGAAAAATGAGAAAAAATAAAGGAACTATGTGTGCTGGTGGCAGTAGACGGCGCATTGGCTTTGGCTTGGGTGTGTATTATTTTTTTTTGGCTCAGCATCACACCAAAATATACATGCAAACATAATGGATATATGTATAGATGCGAAACGATATGAAATATTGGCCAGAAAAAAAAACTCGAAAGAAAAGACGAAGTTTTGTGCTGAAAAACAAGGCTACGTTCAAGTTGCAGACACAAGACGTGTATATACCATCACACTCTATTTTAATGTAGCATTTATATTTACAGCCCATCAGCAACTAGTTCGTAATGCGGTGTGCGGTGTGCAGTGTTCGTCGTGTTTGTGTGATGTGTATGTGTATGTGAGAGCGAACGAGCCAGATTGTGTGGCGAATTGAGCACGAGCAACAGAGATACGACACATTTTGAAAGTTCACAACGAACGTCAATCAATGTTAGCCAGCCACAACCACATACAATACTGTATCGTTTATACGTATACGAACGAACGTATGAATAAATGTATGGCATAAATACATTTGAAGATGGTACGCACTGACAGTTAAACACTACACCACCAATAAAATAAAAAAAACAGACGAAAAGGTTCAATGCAAGCAGTCGAGTGTGTGTTTTTCTGTGTTATTTTTTTCATTTTTTTCTCATTTTGATTCGATTTCTTTTTTCTCTCTCATTACGTTGCGTTTTCAATTTAACACAATCGCAAACGTAAACCAATCGAAAATTGGCCAGAAATGGAAAAAAAATAATATCTTTTCGCATCGACACAACAAATTTGTACCGCAAAGTTTGAGTTGAATGGTGTTGGGAAAATAATAGAGTGAGAGAGAGAGAGAGAGAGAGAGAGAGAGAAGAAGAAGAAAAAAAATTATTAAAAACAAGATCTTGAGAGATTCGATGGACTTAAAAACCGATTGTGAAACTTTGTCAAAATATACATACACACAACAGTGCAAAACGGTGATTTTGGAGACTGCGATCATCATTTAAATGAAAAACAACAACAACAACTATCTGTTTTGAAAGTGCTATTGAACATCAACAACAGAAGAAGCGAAAAAAACAACAACAAGTGAAATTTTCGTTTTTTTTTCTGCTCTGTATTTTGTGTACATGTAAACTTGAAATAACAACACACATCGCGCAACGAAACCGTGTGAGAAACCAATAATAATCGGCATTTGTATTGTATATCCTGGGTGAAGGCGTGCTTAAGCCACATTTTACACAGTTTTTTTTTCTTCGTCAGTTTTGTGTATTGGAGAGAGAAAGAGAGAGAGAGAGAGGGAGAGTGTGTGAGCAAGGCTGCATTTGACAAAACATACAAAATGCTTAAAATTTTTGGTAAATATTCTACACACATGTATATTGCGGTTGGAATTCGTTTTTTCCCCTGTTTTTGTGCTTTATTCGAAACGTCAAACTGGGCTAGCAATTTGTGTGCCTATCCGTTTTACATTGTTGATAGCTTATGGTGGAATTGGAATTGATATTAAGTGCAATTTTCGTTCTTGTTCGTGTTGTTTTTATTTTACTCGGTGTTATGCGTACGCCCGCCATCGAAACAAATTTAGGTTTTCCGAACAACAACAACCACAAAAAAAACAGAGTATAGACATTTTTAATAGCTGCAATCTGAGCCACTAAAAGTCATCAATCAACAAACACACACGTACACTTGTCGCTAGTAGTTGTGTGTTGTCTTTCACTTGCTCCTTGTGCTTCGTTTCACTCGTGCTGGATACAATCGAATATGTCATTTCTTCGGATAAGATTGTATTTTATAGTAACATTATTTATTCATCTGTGATTTTCGGTTCGGTGTTTAAAGCAAACGGTCGGTGTTGTGTATGTAATTTCTTGCATCGTTTACATCGATTTGAAATACGTTTTTTTATTTGGAATTCGGTTAAAATCTTTGCAACTAATTCCAACCATTCGCCAATGTGAGAACCGTGTGAATTCAATGGATTTTCAACGAATTGAGAGAAAAAAATGGAAATAAATTGGCGGTGATATTGAAATCGGCCTGTGAATCTCATTTGCAGTAAACAATTTTAAACCCGCATTACAGTCTTTTCTGCTGGTTTTTTTTTTCGAATAGTGTGTGTGCCATTATTTTACAAGATACCCACCCCAAAAAAAAAACGTGTAATGAAAAAAGTTTTTGTGTTGTTGATTTTTGGTTTGAAATTGTATTCAGCGATTCAATCAAAATGAATTATTTGTTGTTTATTTAATCGTGCACGAGTTAGAGAGCCCATTGAAACAAAAACATACAAAAGGTGAATTCTACATAGAAAGAACTATAGGGTTTTACATAACAGCGATTTGCCTATTTTTAAGCTCGTTTGCGTTCAATTTTTGGGCCCGAAACAAAAAATGAATGTTTCTATGGTGATTTTGAGCATTCACGAGATATGAATAAAACGCGACCGATGCTCACGTTGAGCACGTCTAATTACGTCAATTGAAAATCGTGTCTGTTTCAAACGAATTCTCTGTCGCTCTTACTCTCACTCGAGAAATTGGTAATATGCCGTCCAATGAGAGATTCACCCCATTTGAGACTCATTTTCTTCTCTTCATTCATGCAATAACAATGAAAATTCTATCGATCCAAGTGGTATATATCGAGCGCATGGGAAACCTTTTTCGGATTGGAATGAAACGGGAGAGAGATATAAAATTCAATGTAAAGTGCAATATTCCCCCGACTTTGAAGCCAAAAACCATGACCTGTACCAGCGCACTCACTGTAAATGTGTAAATGTAGTTCATGTGTGTATTTGCGCGAAAATGCAGTGTACTGACAGAGAAAATATATGGGTTTTACGACGACAACGACGACGACGACAGCGACAACAGCGTCGACAGCGACGACCAAACCAAATATATGGAGGGAATGCAAAATGCACGGAGAGAGTGAGCGAGAGAAAAGGAGACTAAATCAAAAACGCAAATATTCTTGCGACAAAAACTGAATTTGTTAGGAAATGTAAATAGTTTGTATTTTCTACTAAATGCTGCTGCTGTTGTTGCTGCCACTATTGTTTTTGGTGTTGTTGTCGTTACAACAATTACACATGAACGACAACAACGACGACGACGAAGAACAACATCATTTTATTGAGGTTTATTGTCAGAGAGTGCGTGAGCTAGCACATAAGCCATCATACATATATTTGTACGCTTGTGCATGGATGTGTGTATGGTGTAAGAAGAAGCACGCCATATTTTAATGACTTTTGCGCGAGAATCGGTCGTGTTTCTTTCTCTGCCGCTCGCTCGTTCGTTCGTCGTTCATTTGATTTGTTTGATGTTTTTGGCGTTGAGTTTTTTTTTTGTTGCTTGATTTGCATGAAGAATCTCATGCAATCGAGAGCATTTACTTCAGGTCGAGTACAAAAAAAAACATGGTTCTGTCTTTCTATCTCTCTCTGTCTCTGTCTGCGTATTGGAAGAGAGACATAGAGTATTTTGGTTGCGACTTCTGATTTGAATTTCTCTGCACATACACACACATACACATCATACTCGATGGTATTTATGGGCTAGCGATCTAAATATGAGCACAACACGACGACGACGACGGCAACGACAACGACCGAATTGATAAACCCCAATTCGAAAGCCAAACATAATCTATTGACACCATTCTGGCGTCGCTACACATACACATCATTTTTGGTTGTCGGCCTTTTTATTTGCAACGCGTTGCACTCAGCCACCCTTCATCGTTGAGCGCGGTGCACAACGAAAACGCACATTTTCATTACACATTCTTTTGCATATTCCATACCAAAACATTTATCTATACCTTGCAGCGATTGCATCTCATTTATGAAGAAAAAAAAATCGCTCTCTGTTTTCATGCTCTTCTTCTGACCCAAACATGGCATGTCGATTCTCATTTACAACTGTGTTACTGTATTTTATAAGAAGAAAAATTGGCAGAAGAAAAAAACACACACAACAAAACCCGATAATAATTAAAAAGGAAATTCAAGCAACACATTGCGGTAAACAGAGCAAAACGAAATACATGCTGACTTTCACTTAACGATTAAGGCAAGAAAAAATCAGATTCAATGCTATCTAATTTAATGATGAGCCGAGTATGTATTTCATAATTTATGATTTTATTCCATTTTTTTATACTGCAAAGCGCCAGGATTGATTTCATTGCCAATTTCCCGTGTTTTACACTGCATTTTCCGCTCAATGAACTGAAGTTTTCGTTCGCAACATCGAACGACATTCTTGGAATTTCTACGTAGAAGCTATAGGCAAGGTTCATAGCAAGTGAAGTTCATTTTGATGTCTCGTTCTCAGCTTCAATTTTCTTATATTTTTGTCGTTTTCAACAACTACTCATCAATTTTTTTTGTCGATAAATAAGACTTTTATCCTCAAACAGCGTTCTATCTATAATTTTACGTCGTTTTTCGAACACTTTTCAAATCAATCCTTTTGTAAGGGTGTGCTTTTAGTATGCTTAAAATTTTAAGACGGAAAACCTTTTTTTCTTCATTATCAAATCGATTTTTTTTTTCAATTCAAATGAATCGAGAAGCATTTTCTAAAATTTCGTTTTCAATTTTCAGGTACACATCGGATAAACTTTTCACTGAAACCAATGTTTTCGAGCAGATAAACCTACGAATACGGTACAAAAATCGAGTAACAAGTGTAGAATATTGTGAATTTAAGAAGAAAGAGAAAAAAAACTACGGATATTGTGAATCAAAAATAAGCCGGTGGATATTTTCGCCCAATAAGTTTACTATTTGCCTCAACAACAACAATAACAACAACAACGCAATCGAAACAAACGCTTATCAACGCTGTTGAAACCACATTAGATAACAAATAAAAATATGGATACAAATGATTCAGGTGAGAAATTGTTCAAAATCAACTATTTTTTTTCGGAAACCTTGAATTTCAAGTTCAAAATTGCTGCAAAGTATGTGTGTCTCTAGCATAGAGATAATTAATTCTGAGGTTTTAAAGGTTTTTTCGTATGAATGTGTTTTTTTTTTCAATTCGAATGAATGATATATTTTGATGTGTATATCACTGCTGGTTCACCAGTCAGTGAGATAATTATCAAATAACAATCTCGTGGGAGAAAAGAGCGTTGAAAAAGAGTGAAAACAATACTGAAACGAACAATAAACAATAGCGTTGCGGGCATAGCTGTGGATCGTTTGATAAACATGCCGTTAGCAAAGAATAAACATGAAACATATTTCGAATGTATTTTTATCTGTAACAGTTTTTTTTGCTGTCAAGGATTCGGTTCTATCAGTAATGTGGTTCTTTCTCTCTCTCTCTCTGTTTCTCCCACATTCGATTTCATGCTATTGTTTTGTCAGGTTTTTTTTTTCTGTCATCGCTTGTCTTTCTCCGAATATTTCTTCTTTCTTTCCCTCTTTTTTCTTCGCTTAGAGCTCTGTCTCACTCCCTCACTCCCCTCACGTTATTCTCATCCATTCCGAGTTATGTCTATAACTAGGCTATAATCGTATACAATTCATCGTCTAGACTAAACGCGGACGCACACGTTTTCTTTCGAGGACACATATAGCCAAAATGAAATGTTGGTTGATTCATGTTCAATCGCTATTAAAGCCAAAGCGTCGTGAATACATTTGCACTAAATGCGACGATTTGTGTGTTTGCATATAAACGGTGATTGGCGTGTGTATGTGTGTTTTCTCTCTGTCGGCATGTGTGAGCGCTGAGAATAGCGGTCGAATATATGGAGGAAAATTGCAACCAAGCGTTCGATGCGAATTCAAGTGCGACCGAACACACGATGAGCATGGACAGAGCGCAGTGTGCGCGAGACGCCAAGAAAATTATCAACATTTTGTTGTGACACACAAACACAAATGCCCAAATTCAATGAAAACCAAAGGAATCGCATTAAAGTCTCAGCGCACAAAACAAAACGGTGTCCTCTATGTTGCAACATCCTTCAGACCATTCGTCCGTTATACGATGATGGCTTCTGATACAAATTTTGATGAAGAAAAAAAAAACAATTTATGCGATAGATATATTTAGAAATATGATATTGTGTTGCACACAAAAGGATATATGCGAAAAACACACACACACACACACTCACAAAACTGGCTCCCCGTAACCGAACGTATGAACACCGCAAAAGAAGAGCAGCAACAGTGTTTGAAGAGAACGTCATATTCCGTGCCAGCCATTTGATTGGTCACACTAATTTGGACCGCTTTTCTCATGCGACAATTGACAGATGTCGTGACAAACATTTAGAAAATGTGTATGCATGCGTCCACATTCCTTTCTCTCCCGCTCTCTGTATGCAAGTCAGTGTTTTCTATTTCAAGTCCGTATAATTTATTATTCCATGCGATAATTTAAAGAAAAATTAGACGACGTCGAAATTTGACCCAGACAAAAATCATCAACCAATCGACCGACCGGCTACATGTTATTGGATCACTTTCGCCGAATTGAGACGGTGTTGAATTTCGTGATTGAATTTATCATAAGCAATAAACGACGAGGCGATCGTGAATGTGCATTGTGCAACCAGGTGACAAATACAAAGACTTGAGCAAAAAAAAACATGAACTATCAAAATAAACGGCACCACATTTCCTTCGACGAAGGAAAAAGGATTTGAATCAATAAAAAATCGATTTTTTTTCCTTTCAAATTTTGCCGTTGAATTCTATGACACTGTTCTTTTCAAGGTTATCACGAAACGGTTAGCAACGACGAGAGAGAGAGAGAGAGGGAGAGAAAACCGCATAGAGTCATTCGTTTACATGCGAAACGCCCTTTCCATGTGCATTATAAATCGTTTCGCATAGGATTCAAACAACCTCAAACTTGGTGTGCATGAAAACAAATGACTGGAAAGACGCAACGCGCGGCACAACCACAGAAAAAATAAAAGAAGAAGAAAGAAAACAGCAACAGTGTTCATAACCCAATGTCTATCAAATATATAGTATATATATTAAATAGTACGCAAAATCTAACCATTAGCCCGGAAAAATGCAATCACGTTGGGTGAGCGCGCCTAGTATAAAAAGGCATTGAAAAAAAAATTCAAGAACTCACCGCTAAATGACTCTCGCTATGCCACGTCTATTTTTCTGCAGTTATTGTTGTTGTACGTAATATTTCGGCCAATTTTCGGTGCGCTCGCGATTCGGGTGTTGTGTATGCATATTGGTATGTGTGTGTGTTGAAATGTAAACTGATGTCGATCTATCCCACTCTGAATCTTCCTGTGCATTCTATCGTGGTGATTTTGTTTCTTCTTCTTTCGGTGTATATATATTGTGCGACGCACATACATCTTCATCTAACTCTCATACACAAGGTGGTGTTGGAACACTCTAAATACCCGATGCATGTTGAGAACAGCAACGACAACGACAACAACTATGAAAAATGTAAACTGAATGCGATTCTGTATCTGTGAAATGCGCAAATAAACTCCTCAAAATAGGCTTTTGTCGTTATATATATATATATATATATGTCCGTTAGCATCGATAATAAATAATAATATATATTTTTTGTAAACCCAAAACCTACGCGATTTTCATACTTCAGATATTCTTCATTTTTTCGTGGATAATACGGAAAGAAGAACGCCCGAATCCAAATCTTAATGACTTGTGAATTATGTGCAAAATATTTGCACCCGAATTTCGGTATTGCATCCTTTGGTCAACAATAATTCTTATCCAATAAAATGACCACTCATTACACCACACCAAATATGTCAATTGCCAAAAACAAGTCCGATTTTTTCCCCCTCGTTCCTCATTCATATCAATGTATGCAAATGTTTGCAAAACAAATGCACAACAACGGCGAGAGGCAGAGAAAAAAAAAATCGAAACAAATTCACTTATGCTACACACAAAACAGCCTACCGCCCTTTCCTTTTAGCCTGAATCGACTGACGTTGTTGTGAGTATTGAATGCCGCCACAATATCAACTCACTCAAATTTTATTTCGCATGATAGAACAGTACAGTTTCAGCTGTGTTATCGGTAGGTTCGGTGCTGTTTGGCTGCCAAGCGCGCCAATTCTATCTCACATTCTCGTGTTTGTGTTACGGTTGACATGGTCGTCGTTTATACATCAAAGTATTTATTTTTTTTCCTTCGAAAATTGTTTCGTCTGAAATTTTCTTATTAAAATCGACGATTAGATTTGTATCGGTTGTGCAAATGAAATTGAAAACACATTTTAAAATTTAAAATTGGAATAACGACTGGAGCAGTTGTGCTAGTTTTTTTTTGTGCGAGAGTTTGATTTTCGTGTAAATACTTCGTTTGACATTCGTGATTGTCGGCATTGTTTCATAGTGGTTCTTTCATGATAATCGGCTGCGAAATTTCGGATTTTTGACACATTTCAGCATTATTACGGTGGCATATTCATCCAAAGGATAAATAATTAAAAACAATATGTGTGTTTATGGTGTGCTTATTTCATTAATTGTCTACAACCGAATCTCGTCTCGACAAACTTAAAACAATGAAAGCAAAACAAGAACAAAAAATAAACGACACACAGCTTCAGCTTCAGCTAAAGCTTCAAGAGATATATGCAAATTTATTTCGCATTTTTAATATATCCAACAAAATCGAGTTTGTGACACTCCGCATAGTATAAATTGCATGGCGTTCAAGACGTCATTTTATTCGAGTTTTGTACATTTTATAGAAGTGTACTTAGTGTGTGTGTGTGTGTGTGTGTGTGTCGAGTGTGTGTGATGAGTGTTTGTTGGAATGGGCATATAGATATACTTTTTTTTCTATACAATATTCATTATCGAAATCTCAAAGCCATTAAAGGAGCCATCATAGTATTCATGTGTAGGCGCCATTTATAAAATCGATCGATGTGTAATTACTGGCATTAACTTGTTGCAGAAAATAAAAATTAATTTGAATTGTTTTTGACTCATCATCTGATGATGATGATGATGATGATAAAATATGAACGCAAACACATCTGGTGAGAAGCGAGTTTTTCACTTACCAACAGCCAATGCAATCAGTTTACATTGTATCTAGAAAAGAAATGCTGTCGACATACCGTGAATTATATTCATTGAAACGATGCAATATATATTCTCTAGATCTATAAAGATCTCGACCACATCCTAATTAGTTCAGCGTATCGGTATTATACGATTTGCTGATTTTCACCATTCTAACTACAGTCTCTTGACGGTTATTTCCGACTTTGAATCATCGATTTTATACATTTTAAGGTTAACATCGTTGATTTTTATCGTTCGAGAGGTAAATTAGCCTAGAAATCAAGCAAAGATCATAGAAAAAAAACCAAATCATAAAACCGAAAAAAAAAGTTCAAATTTGCCGATGAATCGAACCGTGATGGAAGAAAATCGTTCATTTTTCCAAAGTGTGATCCAAAGTTGTGTTCCACGAAACGCAGTGCTTACAAAATATACACTCGGTCGCCATTTCAAAGTACAAAATCTAACCAATTAAAATGTGTTGGCACTGGTCGACCTGAATCATACACTCTCTTCTGCAACTGACATCATTATTTGTTTGTTGGCGCGATGCGCATTTTTTATTTCACCGCGTCAAGTTTTTTTTCCCTCCCTTGTTTGATTCACTCATTATTTTTTTTTTTTTTTTGGAACAAAACAAACTTCTGGATCGTGATGTGTGATGATGAACAGAATGCGGCGCCAAAACAAAGAAAACAAAAATATTACGAACGAAAAAAAAGCGAAACGCGTTTAAATGGATTTCCGAAGCAATTGAAACAACTTATCAAGTAAACATAAATTTGGCCGAATGTCGAAATATATATTTATTCAAGCGGCCGGATCCACCACGGGGAAAAAATAATATCACAGCTTTTGCGTTCACTTATTTGTCTCTTGAGCGCACGAGCGCGCATCGCACACTCGCCGGTTGTCCCATTCCGAATTCCATTTGTGTAAGTGTGTCTCGGTCGTATTCTTTCCCACCGCCGTGTCGATAACACACGAAAAATTAAAAAAAAGAAGAATAAAACACACACAGAATTGTGTGTGCTTATAATGTATTTTATAATTTATTTATTCCCTTGTTAATGATGCAAATGGCATTCCAATAATTTTTTTTTTTGTTTCCTTTGGCTTTCCTTCTTCTTCTTTTCGCTTTCAATTGAGAATGTCGCAGTTTGTTATTTTTCATAGAGATTTTTTCCTATGTACAACCATTTTCGCTCTGGTCATTTTTTTTTCTTCTTTACCTTCATCTCTCATATTTGACTTGATTTGATGTGAATGTGTGTTTGAAATCGATGATCAACCGAAATTCATCCGATCATACTGTTCCGTTCCGTCAGCATCACTCACTCACATTTATTGATTGTAATTCACTCAATCGACGGAATCCAATGTAATCTTCGCAATTCATTGATCGTCACAGCTACTGATCGTGTTGATAGATCAATAATGTCAGTTTGGTGTAACTTGTTTACGCGTATATCGAACAAGCTTTGAATTGAGGTAGCCAAATGTGGCAATGCTATTCATTATTTGATTCACCTACTGAATAAACAGTCTTTGTTTTTCCGACATCAATAAAAAAGAAGAGGACGAGCGCACACACACACACACACTTGAACACACAAAGTACACCATTTTACAAATTCAAATCGGAACGAAGGCACTGGCGCGATAGTCTCAGAATGAAATCTGATACAGTACCTAAGGCGAATACTGATTGCATCAATCGCAGTACAGTCGGTAGAGCAATCACTTTGCCATTTTATCACATCGCCAATGCGCGAAAGTTTGAATGGATCGAGCGCATCAATTGTTTGACTTTGTAATTTGTTTTAAGTTTCCCGCTCAAATACGAGCGCCCGTCGCTCACCACCATCGGTACCGCCCGTCATCGTCGATGATGTGATTTCATCAACTCAATTGTCGGGCCCAAAATAAATCTTGATTCCTCATTCCGAGTGTATCAGTTGCACCCGTTTGTCCAAGATCATGCCGTCGAATGAGCATTGAAGATATTGGCTTTCAACGAATAGATTCAAGTGTACACATTTTGATCATATCACAAATTGACAATGCCAACAGCCCGAAAAAAGGCGCGCGCGCGCGCACACAACAAGCGCAGTAAAACTGATAATTTAATTGCAATAGACGAGAAAAAAAAATGATTGAATTTACGCGACAGCGGAACCGAACCACGAAATCAAACGAATGTGTAAACAAGCCTCACACAAAGATGTGCAACGCTCCAACACACACACACAGTGCAAAAGAAAAACGACACCGAAACCATTGCGTAACACAAACAAGCCAATAAAATATATAAAAATTTTGTGATGAAAACAAAATGTTGTTGATTCTTTATTATTCTTATAAAAAAAATGTTTGTCGTCGTCGTCGTCTTTCTTCGCTCATTCAATTCCAATTGGTTGTTGGCAAAAAACAGATCGGTCTTTGTTCCTTTTTTTTCGGGTGGAACCGTAAATAAAATCAAGAATGCTCCCAGAAGTGGGATCACATTAACAGCGGTCAGCTGAAATGCAACTTTATTCACAAGATTCCACGATAAAAAAGAATCATCAAACAAATCATCCCGTTCCCATCACTGAACTGGCCCCGTCCAACAAACAAAAGAATTTCGAACAATTTTAAATGAACACCAGAACGACTAAAGTTCAATTATTTTTACCACAACAATTAAAATCGACGTCGTGTGAAAAATGTGCAAAAAATAAATATATTTCGACCGTATGCTGTGATATGTGTGGCACGCCATAAAAATGGAAAATTGTTTCGAAAATGCATCAATATTCATTGAACGCAGACAAACAATTTGGCAAAGTCGGGTGTGAGTGTCTTTTTGTTATTCCTTCGAATTTCGTTTGGGTGTTGTGTCGTCGCGTCGTACCGAATATGTAATTAAGTGTCATCACTAATCGACCTATTTATTGCAATCAATTTATAGCTCGTAAGTGCATTTAATTGGTAACTTATTACTACCGAGTTGTTCTTCTCTCATTTCGCGCGTGAAAAATGCAGAGAAAAAAAAAATAAATCAGAAAAAAGAGAATCACATTCAGAAAATTTATTCTAGTTGAAAAAGAAAAACTTTGTTAAATGAACGAGAAAGGAATAGTGAAGAACTGAAAAAGGCCCGAAAAAAAAACAATCAAACCCGCGGGCCGTCACAATAAAAAATCACCGATGAAGGATCCAGTGCCACTGAACGAGCGACACTGAAATTCGATCGAGTATTTGTTTAAACAAAAAATGCTTAAAAAAGATAAACCAATGCTTTCCGTAGCCGATATAATTCAATCACAGGGAAAAGTATGGGATCGTCCATTTTCAGGTAAATGTGTGAATTGAAATATTCAGAGTTGTTCTACCGCAAATTGTGCAATTAAACACTGTACACTTTTTTCATGGGCATACGAACGTGCCCATATGGCGTGTTTGTGTCTGATAATAGACCCGATCGATTTGTCGGTGCGTCCATCAATGTCGATGGCACAAAATTAAATCATCAAATGCTAAATGACATCACAAAATGTTCCAACACAAAAGCTATGCAGTTGAATGGTCATTTTCATTGTTGTTGTCGTCATTTTAAATCTCTAAATTGATCTATGCAGTGATATTCCGAGTTTTTTTTTTACTTAAAAACGTTAATGAGTGCTTTGCGACTATGTCTCGCATGGCATTCTTAAATCATCAGATTAGCTGAATATTCCGTCTGGAAGTAAGTTTTTTTTTCTGTCGCTGTTTGTCTAATGAAGTCGAAAATAGCAGTCGATTTTGCTTTGTGTCGGTTTTGCATTCAATCTGCACTTTGCATTGAACTTATCTGTTGTATTAGGTGTTTTTTTTTTTTTTTTGGTTTCACTTTACAAATTTTGGGGAATATCAGCAAATATCGCACGCTCTAATTATCCGTGCACTTTAACCAAAAAAAAATGAAGAAGAAGAAGAAGAAGTGTTTGATAAATGGACTATTGAACTTTGCTGCCTACAAAAATCCATGCATATTAAATGACCATGACGCAAAGCGTCACTCGCGCTCATCTAGACACGCCATTTTTTTTCTACTGAATCATTTCGCCCAGGAAAAAAAAACGAAACACACCAAAAATAAAACAACAAAATTGGCTGTTTTCTCTCTTTGCTTCTTAATCAAAATGATCCGTGTACTATATGCGCTCGTATATACACAGCAATTGTTACGCGATTTCACGTTTTGGCAGTCAGCAGACTTCCAACGAACCAAAACGAGTAAGACAAGAACGGTCTGAGAGCCGAGACCGTACATATACACACAACACCGAGTGAGAGCGAGAGAGAGAAAGAGAAAGAACGGACGATGAAAAGAAACACAAAGATAGACAAATGATATCCAAACATGCACACAAATCTCAATGATCACAATTAAAAAAAATGTTTACATTTTTTTTTTCATTGTCTGCACATTTGAAGGTCACACATATGGTTTGCGCGCATTGTGTTGTTCAGCCTTTGCGCGTACTTTGTTTCCATTTATGGCAGTGGCGTCAATTTCACGAACATTTGCGAAAAAAATCACTTGTTCTTGTCGTTGCAAATGGGCCAAGTAAATTTTCGGTGTGCTTTTCATTTAGTCGTCGGGCAACGGTAACCGGCTACAACGAACAAAGTCACAACAAGTAACCGATGTCACACGAGAGAGAGAGAGAGAGAGAGAGAGAGAGAGAGAAAACAAAAAAGAAAATTGGTCATTTGTTTTCGTGACCAGTAGAAAATGGAATCAATTTTAATGCGTTGATATCGCCCCGAAACTCTGAGTGCATTTCATTTTGTGCGCTCTCGCAGTCCTGCATGACGTCAACAGCACGTTCATCGACCAAAGATAAATCAAACGTTACGAACCACACAGAGACAGAGAGAATGCAACAAAAAAAGCGAATCAGTCGCGCGATTCACATCTATTTTCATGTGATAAATTAAACATATGTGGGAAAATGAATTAAAAAGAAGAAAAAAAAAATCGTTAAAAATGGCGTAGCAAAGCCGAACTTGACCTTGATTTGTCGTGTATGAAATACATGCTTCTTTGAAATTGAATTTCAACGAAAAAAAAAAACTACACGCTATTGCCATTCTGACACTGTTTTCATGCCAGCTCTATTACTGTACTTTTTATATGTGCACATAGTTTTTTTTTCTCTTCCACTATGAGTGCTGTTTGTTTTTTGTTTCTTCATTGTAATTTTCTCGCTGCGTCCATATAAATCAGATCAACGCTCCGTGAAACGCAACGAAAACGCATCATAACGTTTCATATGGAAGTCATTTGTTTGAGCAAGCATAAACAGTAAACGCTATCTATTGAATTGAGAATATACAAATACTGACTTGATACAATACAATTTTGATCACTATTTGCCAAAATCGACGTGAATGCTTCAGATGATCCTAGTATGGGGACATTTTAGACAAATGTGAATGAATTTAGAGGAAATTTCATCATGAGGCAATTGCATTAACTGCCAAAAGATAGTTTCAAAAAGATCGCGACGAATTGACGAGTGAAAAAAAGCCATAAACAGAGCCAGACAGCCAGCCAGACATGGCAATGACTTGTTACAATAATAATCCATTTAATCGATTTGATTGTCCAGATGTGGATAAAAACAAATAAACTTTAATATAATTTTGAGACACGCTACGAACTGCAGTCTATATCCATTTAATGGCCCATTCGAAAATGGTTGTTCTAAATAACTTGATGGATTTTGATGCGTTCACAGTGTGACATTCCATCGATTTTTAGTAAATACAGAGCGCTTGAAATGCGCGCAAATTATTCAGGGGATTTCTGCGTTTTTTTCATCGTCTGTCTGTTTCTTGCTGGCTTATTTGGCTGTGAGTTGATCGAGCGAGCGAGCGAGCGAGCGAACGAATGAGCGTACAATGGCCGTGTGTTGAGCACAAGGAGGAGGTTTTTCTTCCGACATCGAATGCATATTGTTATATGTACGCTCTCTTTCTGTCTAGCTGAGTGGTGTTGTTTAGTGTGCGCTTGTTTGAGAATAAAATGGAATGATGATCTAATGTTGCTCAAGGTCACCCATTTTAAGCGAATTAAATGTACAACAATGAAAGCGACACTGACTCTCATCAGTGCAAAACCAGCTCCAAAAGGACAACAACAACAACAACAACAACAACAACAACAACAACAGCAGCAGCAAATATCATCGCGATTAAATGCTAAGAAATGTGAAACAAGTATATGGGAGAGACAGCAGCCGAATGCGGCATAGTCGAAGAAAAAAAACGACTCACTATACATGTATGCATATAATGATACGAACATCCGTATGGCGTTGTGAAGTGGCGATGCAATGCAATAGAACGTCAGCTACACTCTATTATATTCTTTATGTCTAACATGCACCGCATGTGTTTGTGTGCCACTCGCTCTCTCTCTCTCTCTCTCTCTCTCTCTCTCTCTCTTCGACTGCCATTGTATTTGTGCTGTAGTGCGCTCGATGCGCGCTGTGTAAATTCAAGAGCACGAAGAGCAACGATAACGGTAATAAATTTTGCATAGGTTTTACTTAAATTGCAGCGAACGGTTCAGCTTGGAACTGGTTCACAATCACTGTGATTATATATATATATATATATATGTCTGATTATCGTATATTCTCTCGATCTTTTTCCTCACGCATTCAGTCGTCGTGGTTGTATGTGTGTGTGCATGTGCATGTGCGTGTGGCTTTGTGCGCGCTTCAACCAGCCGAAAGAAGAATCGGCCGATATCTGATGACACATTTCATTCGACGAGCTGATAATAGCCTACTGCGCCTGCAATATTGATGCGATCTTGAAAGGAAATTTTCATTTTTCGACGATGGTGATTCTTTTCTCTCTTATTCGGTTCATAATTGAAGTCTTTCAGTATCATACGGTGTTCAATTAATTACTATCTTGTATGAATCGATATCAAAATCTGTTTACAAATTTATTGAATAAGATTTGCTCTCTATCGAAAGAAACACGTATATGAACCATATCTAATATGTAAACTATGCTGAACGAATGTGAGTGTTTGTATGCGGCGCACTTATACACACACATCCGCAACTTATTCCAGTTTCGCGAGAAATTTCAAGAAAATTATTCACCGTTCTCGTACTCTGCGTTATAGCATACATGCGAATTTCAATTTGCATTTGGTTTCGCATTCATTGTTCCGACCACGACGACCGACGTTCGCAGATTCGTATGATGTTTTCTCAATTTCGCATAAATCTGGCGCGCACTCAAGGGTACGCTAACGCAACGCAAACCCATACCATTAGATCGGTTTTAAATAGCTCGATCGTAGAATTTGAATATGTTTAAAGGTTTGAATTTATTATTAAAATTGTTTCATTTTGCATCGAGTCGATGGAAAGCACCGATTTCCTCGGGGATTCAAAATAATTCAAAATAAAAACGATGCAACTAAAAAGCATGTTTTTATTAAAACAGTCGTAGACTACGTTCATTCAGCGGCATTACCCTTACCGCTCCTATCTGCAAGCATCGACCATCGCCGCCGTGTTGTTAAAGTGGTGCAAAATAGTTGCTGCAACAAATAAACAGCTGCCGAATGATACAAAGAGCCAGGCGAGAGCGTATATTTTCATACTGACCAAGAGAGAGAGAGAGAGAGAGAGAGAGAGAGAGAGAGAGAGAGAGAGAGAGAGAGAGAAAGAGCGCAAAGAAATGGAAATTAACACATAATTCGCAAACACACACGGTGTGCGAATGGCGAAAACAAATACACACAAGCAGCCCAATTCTCTGGTTGATGATAATAATAAACGTAAAACAGAGCGCATTCATATACTAGCACAGAGAGTGGTGCTGCGATGAAGCAGTCGGGCGACTTTTGCCTCTGATATAGTCGTTTGTTTCTTTGTATATTCTCTTTCCGTTCCTTTCGCATAATTTTATTGCATATATATATTTCTTCTTCTTCTGTGTTCTGTTTTTTTTCTCTCTTCTGTTTCATACATTCATATATTTGTATATATTTTATTGTATGTTGCTATCGATGGCCGCCGTTTGTGATTCATGCACTAGTGCCGTTCCGCACACAATAAAAAAACATTGTGCTTGCCCTGTTTCTCTGTGTATTTCGCGCTGTTGTTTGATTCCATTCCACGATTTGGTTGGCTTTCTAACATTGTTTATTCGGTTTTGGAAGATTCGATGAGCACACATCGATTTTATGGTGAAAAATCCTCCGTTTTTCGATTGATTTGAAAACGCAGCAGAAACAGTGTGAGGCAATTTTTATTTTTTGGAAGGAAGTGTGCAATGTGTATGTTAATCTGAACGTTTTTTTTTATTATTTATTGGCATTTGGCAGCTGGACATTGCGAATGTGTGTTTCTCATTCATTTGCAATCTGTTGATTTTGTTTTTTTTTCTCGATGGTAAAACGGAAGTTTACAAAATCCAAATTAAATTGAAACCGATTGAGGTAAATAGTGAAATTGTTACTAAATTCTAAACCATAAGATTCATTTGAGTATTTGACATTTATCTTGATAGAATTGATACAAAAACAGTGACGACAAAAAAACTGGATGATTTCAGGTTTGCATGTGTTTTTTTTCCTTAATTGGCTAACAAATGCGTGATATCAGCGATGAATGCGGTTTATTTCGAAATTCATTTTAGATAAAATATATCGGCTTGAATTTTTTTTTTTAAGAGATACTAAAAAAAAACACTTCGAACGAAATGGAAATGTCAAGCGCAGAGATAGATTCAGTGAATGTGCGAATAAAAATTGAAAAGAGAATCGTGTAGAGCAGAGAAGAAAAAATCAAACAAATTTGAAGATATGAAGAAAAGAATGAGAGAGAAAAAAAAGTCCAACAACAAATTATTCAGCATACAGCACAGGATAAACGAAATGACCAGATTTTGTGTAATCTGTTTGTGTTGAGCAGTAAAAAAAAGTAAATAAATAAATTGGGCCAAAATTATTATGTGTTGTTTACAAATAGTGAAAAAAAAATTGGGTCAATAGTATACAAAACGCGTTGTTGTAAATAAATCCATTTTGCCGGTGCTGTTTCTATGGTTATTTTCTAGTCGGTTGACGTTGTTTGTCGATCTATTTATTTGTATGAATGTGTGTGCGAAAATGAAAAGCGCGAAAAGATTGCAGCAGTATTGTTTTTATTTTTTTTTTCAGCCTTTTTATAAATGCGAAATTCTATTTTGCATAATCGCTAAGCTGATATTTTATGTGCTCTGTTCTAAATGTCATCTCTCTCTCTCTCTCTCCGTGTCTTTGTTATTTGATCTATTTTAGTTTTGGACCCATCCATAATGGGACAAATGGGACCGATATCACCGCCTGAACTCAAACCAGACACATCACTTCTAAATGGCAACAGTATGGGTGGATTTTCACCAGGTCCTGGTCCCGGCAGCCCCAGCAATTTCAACCAAATGTCCATTTCGGCTGCAACAAACATTTCGCCAACAACCGCACAAAATCGCTTAGCTTACCCGCCAAATCATCCGCTGAGTGGCTCGAAGCATTTGTGCTCGATCTGCGGTGATCGAGCCAGTGGCAAACATTATGGAGTTTACAGGTAAACACACGTGATTTTTTTTGTTTGTTTACTTGAAATGTTTGTACTTATCGTTTCTTTTCTCCGTTTTATCGTTCACAGTTGTGAGGGATGCAAAGGATTTTTCAAACGGACCGTCCGAAAAGACTTGACCTATGCATGTCGCGAGGATAAAAATTGCACAATTGACAAGCGTCAACGGAATCGATGCCAGTATTGTCGTTATCAAAAGTGTTTAATTTGTGGCATGAAACGTGAAGCGGTCCAAGAGGAACGGCAACGTGGTGCTAAAATGTTACCGAAACAAACGGACGATGTGAGCCAGGCGAATCCAGTGCGTGATTTAACGATCGAACGATTAATGGAGGCCGAACAAAAAAGTGAAAATCGTAGTGGTGATAATGCAATACCCTATTTACGGGTTGGTCCAAATTCCGTTGTTCAAGCTGAATACAAGGTAAAATCAAATTTACTTTTCGTTGCTTTTAATTTGATGTCATTTGACGTTTTCTAACCTGTGTTTTGTCATTGCCATTTTACAGGGTGCCGTTTCACATTTGTGTCAAATGGTGAATAAACAGCTTTATCAATTGATCGAATATGCAAGACGGACGCCACACTTTGCACAATTACAGCGAGAGGATCAAATCACTTTGCTACGAGCTGGATGGAATGAACTGCTGATAGCGACCGTTGCGTGGCGTAGCATAGAGGTATGATCACCGGTAGCAACCAATTAATAAACAAACATTTTAATTGAACCAACATTTTCTTTTCGTTACAGTTTCTCGATCAGGAGCGAACAAACGCAGATGGATCGATTGATCGGCGGGCTCCGGTACGGCCACCGCAGTTAATGTGTTTAGGCCCTAACTTTACTCTACATCGAAACAGTGCACATCAAGCCGGTGTTGCACCGATATTCGACCGCATCTTATCAGAGTTGAGTGTGAAAATGAAGCGATTGAGCATTGATCGGGCCGAGCTAACGTGTCTGAAGGCAATCATTCTATTCAATCCAGGTATGATGGCGTTTCTATTCATTTCTATACCCCATTCCCTACTCCAATTTTTCATTTTTATTCATTTGTTTTTCCTATGCTCCTTCCAGACATTCGAGGATTAAAATGCAAGCAGGATGTTGATTTGTGTCGTGAAAAAATCTACGCATGCCTTGACGAACACTGTCGCAATCATCATCCCGGTGATGATGGCCGGTTTGCTCAATTGTTACTACGATTACCAGCGTTACGTTCTATTAGTTTAAAGTGTTTAGATCATTTATTTTGTTTCCGGTTGATCGGTGAAAAGAATTTAGAAACATTCATTGGCGAAATGTTAGATACGCCACTATAAATTTACACAAAAATGGAAAGAGAAAAAACAACAGTAACAAAACACAAATATACACACACATACAGGCACACACGAACACACACACATACTCACTCACTCACACACACGCAATCACGATTAATGTTTAACAGAAGAAAATCTATATATAAAAGAAATGGTCAAATCAGTGCTGGTTGACAGTGGTTCGGGTGACGGCGGCGTACATGAGCCAGATAGTCACACCAGATGCGCACACCGAACATTTCGAGAATCCGACATGCGATAAAAATTGTCATAGACAAAACATTTCTGCAAAATATAATAAAAACCAACAACAATAGCAACAAACCAGAGCTGGCCCACCCATCTCGCGTTGATCAAATATCCGCATCACATTCTTCATTCCGGCACTCATTTGATTTCGTAGCTCTATTAATTATCATCATCCTAAATCGTTATTTACAGAAAACAAACTGAGACAAATGCAAAACAAATGAAAAAAGAGAGAAAGAGAAAAAAAAACATTAAATAAAAGATTAGTTATTACATTTCTATATCATAAGAAACATAAAAAAAAATATAGATGAATATATTGAATGATTAAGCACTTGAGTAGTTGTATAGTTTATTGAAATAATTTATATGTGAAAAAAAGAGAAACAAAAATGAAAATGAAAGAGAAAAAGAAACAGAAACAAAAATCTTTTTTGATAGAGGAATTAATAATTATTTTTTTGAATACACACACACACACACACAAACACAACCGAGGTAAAATGCAATTTGGCGGATTGTGTCTCAAAAGCATGTGAGCAACTAAAGTCCACGACTTAGGGATAGTTTAAATCTAAAACAATATATATATATACGTACGCAAAACTTTTGCAAAAAAAGGAAAAATCAGAAAAAGTTACGTGTGCAAAACATACCGAGAGAGAGAGAGAGAAAGAGACGGAGGTAGAGAGAAAGAGACGGAGGTAGAGAGAAAAGAAAAACATATTGTCAATTGCAAAAATAAGAGTCAAAGAATTTCAAAACAAATGTTTCTTCTTTTTTTTCCTTCTCCTTCATCGTTATCTTGCGTAATTAGAAATTTATCGAAAAAAGAACAAACGCGATTTTAAACATTTATCAAAAACTCAGTTCATGATAAACGATACAGCATCAGGTCGATGTATGTGAATAAATCAAACCGACAATTTTTTTTTTGTTTTAAAAAACAATCATTTAGCTAACACACACACAAAAAATCCACTAAATTCAGTATTTTAAGTTTATTTGAATGTTTCAATATTTTTTTTTTTAAACCCACATAATGTTCGTATTCGAAAAGAAGAAAAAAAAATGCAATTTATTTATTTGACCTGTGTTATAAAAACGAGAGAAAAGAAATATTCAGGTACAGTTAAAACCATAAAAGAAAAATTTCTGATGTTTTCTATTGAATAATCTGAAATCACTCATTTTCATGATGTAAGACGAGTAACACACTATATTCAATTGAATCGCTGCGAATAAATTTACGATCGCATAAATCGTCTGAATAGATAAACTGTGATTTCAGTCGATCGCACACAATACCGACACTTTCAAATGTCAATATGATACTTGATATCGACACCGTTGGTGGTTTTTTTTTTTCTTCAAGCCATGATTAAAACAACAAGAGAAAATAAAATGTCGTTTATATGTTAACGTTTGTGATGTCCGGAAAGAAAAAAAAAATGTGTGGTAACTAAAAAATTTATTCGCAACGATTCAAAGTGTCGCTGTTGTTTGCAATAAATTCAAGTCCCTACTCTGCGTACGACGCATTCAAAATCTTGATTTTTTTTTTTTAATGAATTGCGATCAATTCAGAGCGCGCATTCAAACAATTGTTTCGATGTTAATTCTCGCGAAGTTTAAAACTTACATGTAATCAATCGAATTTGTGACGAAAAAACAACAACAAAAATATATTCAATCTTCTTTATTTTCATTATGTATGTGGCAGCAAAATGGCGAACACAAAACGCATTGAAAGAATATTTCTTTTAATAAAATATGGAATATACAATGAAAAAAAAAAATTGTTGGTGTTTATTTGAAGTGTTTGTGTGGGCGACGGGTAATTTATCATGAGATCATTTCGACTCGAAATTTTCGAATGGCTTTCAGCTATGGCAGAAAAGTGGATTTATCTTTAAAAATATACTCAATCGAAGGTTATTGAACTTTTGGCAAAGGTAATCTCCCTTATGAAGAAAAGTCAAGGTCAAAATTGTGTTTTATTTTTTATTTACAGAATTGTTTTAATTCCACTGTCTCAAGTGATTTTATGAAAATATCGAGAATATCTCAATTTTTCTTGAGTATATCGATTCGGTATTATCGAAGACCAAATAAGAGAAGAAGGTTATGTAATGATAAAAAAAAAGCTTAGCTTCAACGTTGATCCATCTATTTTAATCGACCCTCTGAACATAGTACATCATTATCTCCTTCAATTTCCATGTATCAGTGCAATTCGGCGATTGCACTGCTCTCAACCGTATTTCATGTGCGCTCAAATTCAATCATTAGGATTTCCACCTCTCCGCGCATAGATTTCATTTCCACCATAATGAACAGTGTACAATATATTCAACCATGACCAAGATCAATAGCATTGGTATTGTGTCGCCGCTTAATATTGAACCCCGCATTGAAGGCTGCTCATACTCGTGCTGAGAAATGTGAAAAGTGTGTGTGTGTGTTGACACTATGGCGGTGTATAGTGTTTCAATGCCTTATTCGACGCACACACAATTGCAATTGCTGTTGCGGTGAATAAACCTTACAGACGGTCAACCGTTTACGTTCCGTTTCAACAGCTCAAAACTCGGTATCGCACACAGCAGCCATTTCATTTAGCACGTTCAATTAATTTTTTTTATATTTTTCGTTTCAATTATTGCTGCTGAAGAAGTGTGATTTATTTTTGCTGAACGAAGGAATTGTTTGTAGTAAAAAAAAAAATCATTGTGTGCATTTGGAATTGGTTAAAAAAGTTGGCAGTCTTGAATGTGTCTTATTTGAATATAGACATTGTGTTTTGTGAAATGGACATTGGATTTAGGGATTGATTTTTCATTTCAATTTTTGCGACGTGCATTTCAAACTCTCTTTGAAAATTGTGATATTTCTGTGAATAGTCTTAAAACAAGGATAAAAGAGCAATTATACATGGACATTCGACGAAAAGGTTGAAGTTCCAAGCACTAAACGAGTGATCATCAGAATAATATTAAATTCTTTGAAGAAAAAAAAATGTAAGTAAATTATTTCATAATTTCATTTTCAGACCGAATTCAATTCGAATAAAAAAAATCGCAAATGAAATCGCAAGGGAAAAAAATCAATTGAAGAAGGGACGCAAAATTTTCACATACTCTCTCATATGTGTGAAACAGGATTCGCCTCTCGAACGGTGTGTGCGTGTGTATGGGTTGAAATACCTTGGCAACCGGCAACCATCAACAAAACAAAACTATGAAACGTTGAACGTGCGCGTTCGTGTGTGCGAGAGTGGATGTGATAATAATAATGCAACTGGTACATGTGTACGACTTGCAAATGCATTTCAATTCGAATGTGTAATGTCTTCGGCTATCCACAATCTCGAATGTATGGTGTGAATTCTATTTAAAATAACATTTCGTTCATGATTGCTCTCTACACATTTGTGTCGTAAATGTAGAGCGATACTCTTTCTATTCATATCAGAAAATAAATAAAATTCGATCTTTGCATTAGTGGAAAAAAAATGAATGAAGAAAAAACACTAGAAACTACTCTGTAGCAGTCCACATCGTTAGAACAAATTGTAGAATATCAGAATAGTGAGCTTGATCTAAAAAAAAGCATGTAGCAAACTCATACAATGGCCTAGCATTTATTATTATGAGACGAATTGCTTCGAACCATTCCGTTTGATATCAATGATGTAATCTACGGCATCTAATGCTTCTAATGATGATCACTCAATGAGTGATTCACTCATGATTATGAGTACGGTGTCATTTGAACAATTATTTACAACGAAGCACAGATGCCGGCAGAAAAGAATCAAAACAAAACTGAAGTTGGTTGCATTTTGCTTTCATTTCGATATTTGCCGTTATTTTCAGAAGAATTTCTTGCAAAAATTACAGTAGACGATACTTAGATAGTAGAATTTGAATCAATTTGATTGACCAATATTGGAAATCGACCATTTTTGCCTAATATTTTAGAATCTTAAATTTAGATGCATTCAAAAAAGAAACTATAGATAAATCACCTGAAAACTACGGCATGAATTGATAATTGAACCAAGGAATGAATTGCTGTTTATCCCTTTAAAAAGAGTGAAAATTTTCGAACTAAAATTTCTTCTGCTTTTTCTTTTCGTTTCTTTTTATACTTCGCTTTGAACTAACATTATTGAAGTTGCCTCAAAAATAACGAAAAAAAAGTAAATGATTTAATAAAATGAATGAATATCATTCATGCGAAACTTCAAATTATCGAAAATCTTCATTGCATAGCTTGTACGAGCATCGAAATGTACGAGTTTCCACTTCGTCGTCAAATCGATGTGAACGACGCAAGGCGCAAAGTTGATGGATTTACAAAAGCCGGATACAGTAACAATAACATTGTCGCTTATTATTCTGAAAAGTTTTGTCTTAACATGCATATGATGAATGGCTAATTTACAATTACAATACAATCTGTGTTAGGTGCAGCTGATGTAATGATGTGTGTTGAATACATTTTGATGATGTTCTGAGACTTTCGTCCTTCCTACCCCTCTCGAAAAGAAAAAAAACCCGAAACAACACTCACATAGACACGACAATCGAAAAGCTTTTATTAAAATCCTATTGCGTTGAATTATGGAGAAGCGAGTCATTGAACCTATTTCGAAAAAAAAATCATCTCTATTCATCCGGATGGGTATTGTGTATATGTAAATGGAGGGTTGTATGAAATATCAATAAGATCAAGGAATGCTAGCGAAAGAGGATGAATAAGAAGCGCGCGCTGTGTTGTTCTTTCATTCATGTTTTATGTAACAAAAGGGAGAGGGAGAGGGAGAGGGAGAGGGAGAGAGAGAGAGAAAACGGTGACCTCAAAAATCTATCATTGCCGCAAACTGTATGTCGCATTTAGTATGTATTGAAGTTGTAAAATAGCTGTTTACATTTTTGTTCCTATTAACGGATAGGGGCAGGAGTGCGGCAAAAGTGTTTCAACAAAAGCCGCATATCGTTCGGAACAACGATATACACGGCGCTTCAAGATAATGCTCTTTTGCAATTGCCATTAAGCTTTCCTCACAAGCTGCTGTAGCAGCAGCGCTTGTGTGCATGTATCGTTTTTCTTTGGTCTCCTTTTGCCTTCGCTTTTCACACCGAACGAGCTTTGTTCAAATATTTATCTTTTCCCACCCGATGCATTTTCCATTAATAGCCGTGTGCCGACCCGAAACGAGCGTTGCACATTATAGTACATCCCATTTCATATTCAACCGTCGAATTAGATGACTTTTGCCATTTGACGACGTGACATCTCCACAACCATTATCCGATTTCGATCCAATTCATTTTAATAATAAATTCGAATCAGTTCTCAGCATTGGTTCTCCCTGAACGGAATTCGTTTAATAAATTAATCAAGAATCAAAATCAATTTGCAAGTTTGAGAGATTTTTGTGCGTTTGTACGCGAGTTTTGTGAAAACATATTGAATGATTCGTCGATTTTCCAATTTTCGAGCAATCACTAACGATTTTTTTTTTTGGTGAAAATTCGAATTGGGATTTACCAGGCATATAAAACCAAATAGAAATTGTGGATTGGTACGAGTCGCAGTGGTGGTTAGATGCCACAAAAAATGGAAGCTCCAAATGGAAGAGTGCAGCCGGTAGAAATCGAACCAAAGTTTATATCTATCCTTCGTATAACCATTTTGATGATGTTGCATCAACGGTTAAAACCACCACCGTTCGAACTACCACAGTCAATAGCACAACCACCGATGATGGAGCTTATATCATTTTACCAGGTAGAAAGCGGCCATTTGAATTTCAACTGTTTTGCTCGTCCTCTTCATTCGTCCACTTTTGTTGAATATAACAGATAAATACTAAGACTATCGTTACTTGCAACGGCTATTTACTTCAAATTTGCAATAAGAAAAAGATTCAATTGAGCATTAAAATTCCAACATTTTCTTTGCAGGACCGGAAGATGTCAATGACTTCAAAGACGGATTGTATCAATGGTCAGTGACATTGACCGCTCGAATGTGGCCTCCCATTGAATCTGGCTCTCCAAAGCGATTTCTTGGCTTACCAGAAATTGTTTGGTGGGGAATCTTGAGCGGATGTCTCATCGTATTCTTTATACTAGTCTTTTTAATATTCTTATTTTGCTGGTTTTTGCCACGACGTCGACAAAAGAAATTGGACCTATCACAAAATTCAGTAGTTACTCGAGATTCGACCGGCCTATCGTCGGCCAATAGTACTGGAGTCATTTGTAAGTCTATGAAAATAAAAATTTTAATCAATAAACCGGAAAATTAAACCTTTTTTGTCCAGCATTAGATCATTTTAATGAGAATTAACCAATAAATTTAAATTTGACAGTTCCACACACAGCGATCGGTGTGAAGCCATGGTCAAATCTCTTGACAAATCCATCTTCTGTGTGTAATTCAGTGCAAGCATCACAGTACAATTCCCCACCAATACAATCACTCACCTCATCATCGATGTATCGGCATCAGTATATGCTTAACTATCAACAATTTCCATCGAGTTCGAGCTGTGGCGTCAACAGTAATGCATCGAGCTTTGACGATTATTCATTTCAAAATATTCCCGATACGCATAAATCGATGTGGGTCCTAAATCCTATGTACGCTTCAACCAGTGGTAATGATCTTTTTGCTTCTTCTGATTTTTTTTTTTTCATTCAACTCTTTAAAATCCAAAATTTCGGTTGCAGCATTTAGCGAAAGTGAGACTAGTTATCGAACACGTTCGCTTCCAGCATGGGGCAAGATGAAACAACGGCCAGTCACAATAACCGATGACATTGCAAATCTTTATGTGAAGGTAATTTGCTACTAGTAAATGATTCAATTTCCATGCATTATTCAAATACCTAACGTACTTGAAGTTTCTTTTTTAATTCTTGAATTCAAGAAGAAAATTTTCATATCCGGCAAAATTTTGTCATTGTTTGAATATGCATAATGATCTATAAAATCTAATGAGTGCTAATGAGATTTAACAAAATAAAATAAATTTCCATTTTTTTCTAGATGAATTTGAGTAAAAAACGTCGCAATCGAATGCGTAATGATGAAGCGGCCATAATTGCGTTGTGCCGATCTCGTTCGCAAAATTTGTCTGGGATACCGTTTGAACGCGAAGGAGTTGTTGTTTACGATGAACGTACTGAGCTGTAATTTGTGCTAGTGATCTGGGATGCAATACAACTGATGCAGTGGTTGACAGTAATCACATTTTACCTTAATAAACGACCTTAACCAATTTATATAAAGTGCTGACAACAAGTCAAAATCCTGGTACAACGAAGAAATGTCGAAAAAGTTTTTTTTTTTGATCGAGCATGATTTCGTTTTGATGCAGCTGCTTTGTATAGCATTTACTCTCCGATATTTCAAAAAGCTAGGATATTGTGATTCAAAGATCTCCATAACTTTTTGTCCCATTCTAAATGAATGGTTTGGAGCGAAAATGTAATACAGAAAAGTTGAGCGGAAAAATGTCGATGATAAATAAGCGGAAAAGGGATAGCTATACAGGGTGTTTCATAACGCCGTAGAAATCTCTCTACCACAGATTCCATGGCTCATGGGGAGTAAAAAAGTATAGGAGCACTTTTCCGAATTCGGCCTCTTTGGACAAGTTATGGCCGCCGGCGTATTTTCGGCCAAAAATCACTATGGTCGCGGCTCTGGCTATAGCTGGGCCATTTCTGGTCACAGCTCCATTAAAGTTGGCTTATTGGAAAGCTATGGAGCCCTACTAAACCATCCAATTCAAAAATAATGAAAAAAGTTGGATTGAAGGATTAAAATTAACCCATAACGGAAATTAGGAAAAATCGATGAAAATACTGAATTATCTCAAAATAATGTGTTATTAAGGTATCGTTTTTTTTATCATAAATGGAAAGAGCATAAAATTTAAGGCCGATATGCAAGTTTCCATAACCTAGATTTTCCGTTAACCCTACCAAAAAGGGTTAAAAGGCGCAAAATGTACCCATTTTTTGACAGTTTCAAGATATTGAGGTTAGAAATCAAAAACTATTGAAGATATCGGTCTGCTTTCTTCTGCAAAGTTGTAGAGGGCGCCAATTGCAACAACATGAATTTGCAAGTTTTTCGATTTCGCCAGCAGATGGCCGCGACCATAGTGATTTTTGGCCGAAAATACGCCGGCGGCCATAACTTGTCCAAAGAGGCCGAATTCGGAAAAGTGCTCCTATACTTTTTTACTCACCATGAGCCAAGGAATCTGTGGTAGAGAGATTTGTACGGCGTTATGAAACACCCTGTATAGTAAACTGTATAGTAAACTATAGTGAACTATATAGCTAACCCTTTTCATTTGACATTTTTCCGCTCAACTTTTCTGTATTACATTTTCGCTCCAAACCATTCAATTAATAGTATTTAATAGTAAGCATTACATATCTTTAGCTTTTAAAATGTGATTTAGGATTCCATACTCACTCTTGAAAATCGACAAACGTTTAGCGGCGTAAGCAGTACCAATTAATTTTTGTACGATCTAAATTGTCAGAAGAGACTTCAAAACAAGCAAAAAACCAGCTTTTAATTTAAATGAAATGTTTCCAATGGTTTTATTGATCTGACTTAAAAATAAAATAACATCCTTGTTTTCGTTTTTTTTTGTTTTCCTTCCTTCCTTTGTTACTTTTTCTTTCTGCCAACAAAGGGTTCATTATTCGAAATTAAATGGAAAGAAAAAGAAAGAAAAAAATTGTGAGATTTTAATGATCTGGACTTAAAAAAATATAGAATTAATACTATCGACCACTTTGAATTTTGAATTTACTTAAAGACAATATTTCACGTGCTAAAATGCAATAGATACGATGAATCTCTTTTCGAATTGTGTGTTGCTGTTGTTTTTCCTTTCTCAGTTTGTTTGTAATGTGTGTCAGTGCAGGCAATCTTGCGATATTTTCGTTTTTATTATACATGATTGATTGCTTTGGGTTCCGGAATCAGTGTGTACTTGCTTCGGCCAATATTTGTATATTGTTTTAGTCAAACCTATCAAGTGTAGCTGGTGGGTTTTTTTGTATGTAAATGCTGGTAAGTTGAAGATATTGTTCCGGTGTTAATTTGAATTGATCGAACAGTTTTGATATCCAGAGATGAATATGTTCAGGTAGAATGCCAGTGTCAACGGTACGTGGTGATATTCGATGAGCGCTATCCTTGAGAGCCGTTAAAAAGTCATCGAGTAAAATGTGCTGTTCGCGTTTGCTTGTCGTTACGGTGTCCATCAATTTTTGACGTAACATCGATACCGACACACGATCCAAGAAATCTGATGCAAATTGTTCATCGTTGTTTATCTTTTCGGTAGTATAGTCGGTGATACCGTTGGGTGATTTCACCGTCAAACGATCACAGATCACCGAACACAAATTCTCGGTGATTGCATGCTCCAAAAAGGATTCTGAATGTGTTTCGGCTAGCTCTTCCAACGCATGCGTTTCCGCTTGTTTATCCGTTGACATTATGGTCGATAGTCGTTTGGTCAAAACTTTTGCATCAAATACTGACTCAAACTTTTTGAGAATGTCGTTCGGTGAATATTTCGACAGCAAATGCGAGAAAATGTCATCGTCTGAAAATTCATTGAGTGATTTAGCCGTTACTGCTGCTGTTGCTGTTGCTGTTGCTGATTGTGGTGGGTGTGCTGCGGCTGCTTCAATTTCCGGATCATCATCATTTGATTCGGTTGAGCTGTCATCGCTATTTGAATCGTGATTATTGGCTGCGGGTGTTGTTGTTGTTGTCACTGCTGCTGCTGTTGTTGTAGTTGTTGCATTCTCTTCGGTCAATTGCTTCTCCTGTTTGGCACGATACGATTCGGCATCCATTCCAAGGTATTCTTGTATTTGTTTCACACTCACTTCATCGCCCTTAGCGTGTGCGGTTGATGTTGATTCGGCCATTGTTGCATTCGAATCATTCAGTTGTGATGCCTTCAAATCGTTGGCGACACTCTTGGCACTGTCATTTTGATTTTTGTTTCGTTTCAATTTGAGCTTTTTGAGCCGATTGGCGCGCCGACACGGCGAATCATTCGATGGCAGCATATAGAATGGTGTGAACTCTTCATCGATAATATACTCTTTCGTCTGTGACAATGGAAAACCGAACGATACACGCTTTCGTTTCGCAGCCGGTGAATGCATCGAATCGTCCATTGAAATGTTCGAACTCTTTCGTTTCAAAATGCTAATGCCTGGACTTTCGAATGGTGATGGCAATGCACCCGAAAATGTCAAGAAATTTCCGTTCTCGTTTTGTTCATTCCGTTCGTTGGGCCTCATTTTCGGTTCGGGTGTGTGCATCACATTTTCAAAGATCGGAGCCGTTTCCAATTGGTTGATGGCTGGCGAACCGGTTTTTGTGATGCTCACGAATGCATTTTCTGCCATTGCGGTAGGTGTTGGCGATGCCGGTTTTGGACTCTTGTTACTGTTGATCATTTTTAGTAGCTGTGCACCGCGACCCATCAATTGTGTTTTGAATTTGGACGAAACGGGACTGTGATGTGATTGGATTGGAGTACTTGACTGAATTACATGGGGCGTTTTGTTCAATTGCTTTGATGACGATACAACAGGCGACTCGGCGACAGGTACAACAGCTGCACCAGCAGTGCGTTGAGCTACTACGTTTTTAGTGTTCTCATTTTCACTCTCTTTTTTCACAGCGGATTCTTTGTCACTGATGATCTCATCGCTAACCAATGGTTTGTCAGTCTTACCATCGTATTCTTGGCCAGCACCGGCAACCACTGTCTCTTGAACTTTCTCCGCTTCATCCAAACCTTCAACGACAATCTTCTTTTTCGCTGAATTCTCCACTTTTTCTGCTTCTTGTATAATCGGTGAAATGTTCAGAGTGTCATTTAAAAACTCCAAACTGCGTGGCGCACCAATTTCCGGCGATGTGACAATTGTGCTGCCGTTCAGACTCTTTGATGGACTAATGCCATCGAAAACCAGTGCACTCATGTACGATCTACTTAATATATTATTCTCTCCATCGTCGTCGTCGCCACCGTTGTCCTCATTGTCCGGTCCGCATTCATTTTCAATGAGTTCAATGCCATTCGGTATCGTTTCCGTTGCAACAAGTATTTGTGCGTTTTGCTCAACTTCCGTTTCCATTTTATTGTCTTCGTCGATTGGCTGAATTTTTAGTGGTTCAGGTGTTTCGTTTACGGTTTCACATTGTTCATCGACATTCTCCGTTGGTGGAACCGATTCAGCAGCAATTGGCTCATCCACTTCCATTGCCGTACCATCATCGTTGTTCTCATTTTGTTGCATAGCTTCGGCTGCCTTATCACTCGTTTGCTCCGCTGCATTTCCTTTCGGTTCTTCCTTCGTGTCCACTTTAGCATTTTCAATGTCCGACTTTTCGCTGTGTGGTTTTGATGATGGATACGTCGGTAGTTTTTCCACTTTAAGTTCAAGCGTATCCTTAAATTCAGTCTTTTTGTGTTCTACTTTTTGAATAGAATTGGATTGAACAATCGATTCATCGAGGTCGGAATCATCCGTTTTAGATTGGCGGGTTAGTCGTCGTTTCGGCGTTGATTCACCGGTTGCCTCATTATCTGCGCTATTGACAGCAGCTTTAGCGTTTAGTTTACTTTTCACTTTAACGGGTACCGGTGAATTAGCCAGCGATGCTCGTGTGATTTTCTTTTTGACCACATCTGGTGTTGCAGGTTTTACGCTCTCCGATCGAGTTTTTCGTTTTTCCGGTTCGGATTTGTCGTCGATCTTCTTGGTCGGTTCCGAGTCGGGTTTCTCTTCGATTTTCTTTATCGTGCTACGGGTCAAACGATTACTTTCGGGTAGACTATTGTAAGGCACTTCCTCAATTTTGGCATCGATTTGAATTCGATTCAATTCACGCGTTACGCGCCGTTTCGATGGTATTTCATCCGATGATGCATCTTTTTCGCCATCACTTTTACGATCGCCGCAGTTGTCACTCTGACTTTGGCTCGATCGTTTCGGTGAGGTTTTTGCACTTTTTTCGATTTTCTTCGTTCGTTGGGATGATGGAGATTCGGGAACGATGATGGTGGCAGTTGAATCGACGACGGCGGCGGCGGCCATGAATTTCGATTCAATTGAGTCACCAGCCACGGCACTCTTCTCGTTGCTTTCATTTTTCACACTATCCGTTGACGTTGGCACGGCTTTCGGTGCCCATGCTTGAATACTAGCACTGTCCTGACTCTGGCTCAAATCATTGTATAGAGCTGGTATATCACATCGGCGCGTTTTCATTTTCTCTTTTTGATGTTCGGTCAATTTGCTCGGTTCTAATTTCCACACCTTGTTCACAACAACAAATTCATCCTTATTCTTTGCCGAACGCAACGATTTTTTCCCCTGTCCCGGTGATTTCTCCGTTTTAATTTCATCGCCCACCATTTCCTTCAAATCTTTAATGAGACTCGCTTCGGTGCGTAAATTGGACTTTTCACCATCGATCAACCGGATGACGTCACGCAATTTTGGTGCAATTATTTCGAATTGCTTTTGGCTAATCGCACGACGATACTTGATCAACGCTTCGGTGATTGAATTCAAATCTTGAAACATCACTTTGGAATCTTTTTTAATCAACAATCCGCACAAATTTAACATATCCAACGGTGCACTTTTCAATTCTGTAAACAAATTGGATAAAATTAGCAAATTTGACATACATTTGATTTGATCATGAAAAGAAAGAAAAAAACAAAGGGAAAAAATGGATTTACCATCAAAATCATAGACCATATATTCAAACAGTGTTGCAATGGTGTCATTGATATAGATGCAATGAGCTGGATTTGCGATGATGGTTTTTACCGTTTTTGCGCTTTCCTTGCAAAATTCCCATTTGCTAATCACCGTCAGCAATAGGTCAATCGCTTTCAGCAATATTTTTGTGTAAACATCAAACTGAAAGGAATAACAATGCGAACGAATGAAAACAAAAAAAAGTTCATCAATTTATGCAACGTATGCATAACAACAGTAATAAATGCAATGAAAAAAGCAAAAAAGAGTCAATTGTCCAACCATAAATAAACTTACCTCATTTCGATTCAAAGCCATCGACAATGGCCAATAGAGGATGTTGTAAAATACTTGCGGGATTTGTGTCGTTTTCGAATTCGACAACGTTTCTTTGAGTTGCTCAGAATTGGTGTGAATGTATTGTAAAATGCCATCGATAAACTCGCAGCTGATGGTTAATTTGTTGGCATTTATTTCGCCGGTATTTGCTGCTTGGTTGTCGTTTTTGAAAAATTGCTCGTGGATTTCGGTCAAAAAATGCGTAAAATTCGGCACAACAAGGTTAGCATCCTGCGGTACGGCCATCAACTTGGACAGCGATTCATTGAAACGTGATTGCATGCTTGGCAATTGAATCAGGGTGTTCATGAGTTTGGCAATCGCTTTAATCGTATCGTCCGTTATAATATCGCCTTCGTTTCGATCGAAAATAAACGACGTACTCACATTTCCCAATATTGATGCACAGATCACTGGAATCATTCTAGTTTGATTTGGATCCTGAAATTATTTGAACAGACACAGATTAAAATTCAGAAAATTCATCAGTTTGAATGAATAAATTGAATTGAATATTCCATATGGAAAAAATGAATGAATTTACAGTCGGATTAATTTCAAACCAATGAAAACAAAAATCTGCACTTCAACTTACAAGTGAATTCAGTTTCAGCAGTTGTGAAACGTTGTCCAAAATTCGGTTGATATGTTCGGCGTTTTTCACTTTATTTACGTGCTTAAACAGTCGCGTCCACAAGCATACTGCCAATGTAATGCAATCGATATTGTTGTTTGCATTGTTACGCAGCCGATTTAACATCATCGTCGCTTCGCCGCAAGCATTTATTATAAATGCTGACGTTGACTCAATGTTAAAGATGGTTTCGGTTAAAATCGCAAATTTCGGATGGTCGAGTGAAAATTTGGCAAACAGCTCATCGATTTGTTTGTCGCTTTCGTCGAAAATGCGCAGAAGCGTTGCGATTGCCATGAGTGAAACGTCGGAAAAGCTGCGATTGAGAGAATTGTTGATGAGTACAAAATACATGGGTTGAAGAAGAAACAAAAACTCTTTGATGAGTGGTTTGAACAGTAAGCACATAGAATAAATCACAAAAGTTTTTGATAGTTATATGGATAGGTGTACCTTTTGACTTGTGTGGCGGCTTCATTTGGCTGTAGATGAAGATCGGGCTGGCGAAACAATGGACCAAAGCAAAAGTGTAGGAACGGTTCAAACACCATCGATATATAGTTCTCGACATTCTCCTGTACGTTGCACACAACGTACCACCACGCTTGAAATTTATTCGTTGCAATTTCCACGGTTTTTGCTTGTAGCGATTTCAACGGTGTACACATTAATTTCAGACGCTTTTCGGAGTTCAAACGATTGTGCCGTACCAATACTTCCAGCAAAGCCTGCAAATAAAATACCGTCATGTTATTTGGATCAAAAACAATTGAAAGTGCAACAATCTGCATGTCAAAATCATACATACCCGCCAACACAGATAGCCTTCGGCACGACGAATGGGCACATTGCTTCGCAGCGCTGGTTCAACGATCGACAGGAATGCATTCAGTGTGCTGGCACTCCGTGGAATATCAACATCGAGCAATCGAACGCATAAACACCATGCTAAATACCATTTTGGGTTTCCCTGTCGAAAGCAAGCGTTTATTTTCTTCGTGTAGTCGCTTAGAATTTCGAAACGAACACGTTGCCATTGCGGATGCGATTGATAGCGTGACGCTAATAGCAATGGCATCGCTCGATTGACCGCTTCGATTGCATTCGTTTGGATGTCGTCATCGGTATCAAATATCAGCGGTACCACCTCTTTGAGCCAGAACTCGATTTCAACGGGTGACATTTTCGTTTCTGGCGAAACTTTTACACAATTAATTACTTTTATCAGTAATTCCAAAATCTGTGGGAAAAGAACGAAAAGCAAATCAGTAGTCGAAACGCATTAGAAAGAGCCGCAAATTGAAAGAATCACGACCAATTTACCTGTGCATATGATCCGCGTTGCTTTTTCTCGAAAATATCGCGAGCATTCTTGTAAACACTTTCCAATGAAACCTTGTTGAGTATCGATGACATTTCGGATGTAACAAACCTACCAATATTTTTCGTCTCTTTACGATTTTCAATCAACTCCATGAAACGGCCGGTTTCAATCACTTTGGCCAGAAATGCTAACGTTGCGTTCAAATATGTCTCCTGCATTCCAATCGAAAAGGCAAAAAAAATTAACAAATTGAAAGATTGCAGTGATTTGTTTCGCTTTATGTGGGATAATAATTATTGGGAAAAAAAAGAGAGCTTACATTCAAGTAGATTTGGTCAACGTTCACCGACAGCAATGTCAATTCGAACGATTTGAATATCACATTTAATAAATCTTCGTTCGATTGATTTGCAAGCTTTTGCTGGATGGCCTGTGTGATGGTTCGTCGTATGAAATTATTTTTGAGCTGTAGTAAATTTTCCAAAATGGTGCGATACCGAAATTTGACCGGATCAAGTTTAGCTACATTCAGTGCAGCAGTCTTGTTATGTGTGGATGTGGTGCTGGCAGTAGTGGAGTTGGATGAAGATGAACCGAATCTTTCGATTGTCAAACCGCCCTTTATCGTTGCTGTTGGTGCGGCGGTGGTTGTTGTGATGGTTGTTGTACGTTTCGGTGCTATTGACGCAAGCGGTGTGGCTGTGCTAACTTTTGTGATTTTTGCAACCGTTTGTTTGTCATTCAACACAATTCGTGGACTCACTATGGTTTGACCGACGATGGTTGGTTTTGATTGGTGGAAATTTGTTGTTACGACCGTATTTGGTGTTTTCAATTGAAATGTTTGCAAACGTTTTGATATCGTTAACGATGATGTTGACGATGACGATGAGGTTGAAGGTACGGCTACTAATTTGTTGATTGTGGATCGTGGATGTGTTTTTATGGGGGCAATTGTCACCGGTTGACTTAATGATTTCGGTTTATTCACCTTTGTTGTAATATAAGCGGGTTTGTTTTGTTGTTGGTGTAGCTGCTGTGGTTGCGTTGTAGACGACGCTGGTTGAATTGTTTGTATAGATTGTACATAAATTAATGTTGGCTGCTGCGAAGAAGCACTTGATCCAATCACTTGAACTGGCTGAACTAACGTAACACTGGGTCTCGTAACTAAACTAACTTTATTTGCAGTTCTTTCCTTGGCGACAGATGGTAGACTCATAATGATTTACGCGAACGTCGTTTTCACATAACATTCGTTTTGTCGATGATTTGTTGTGCCGAATACCTGTGTAAACGAAAATGCACATTGCCAATGCATGGAGAACAACAAAAAAACACGTTTCTGGTTTATTATTTATGTTACAATCGGGAAACGAGAAAAGTGTCGACAAAATGGAAAACAAAAATAATATATCGTCTAGCTCGAAAAATTTGCATCATTTGGTCAACATGAAGATAATCGGGTGATCGAGTGCTAACATTTATCAATATCATTATACTCAAACTGTGGGCTATCCTCTAGGTAACAGGTGATGATGCAGTCGAAACAAAATATACAATTTTTTTTTTCGCTTCCATTCAAGATTAGAATTTTGTTTTTTTTTTTTGGTTTGGTTCTATTCACTACTACGAACTGAGAATTACCTGACACTTCAATTATAAACAATAATTTTTTATTATGATGGTTTATGTGAAAAAACGCATGCCGAAACGCATAAAATGCTTAAATCCGTAGGTTAATTTTAAACAAATACAATGAATTTTTGTTAAACATCACATTGGAATCAACCAGGTAAGACACAAAATACGGAACGACAAACAACACAACACAGCTCGTTCACTTTCTACCTCTCGAATGCGATAAAATATGTCCCAGTGATTATTATTAAGGTTAAACACTACAAAGGGAATGGAACAGACAGAAGAAAAATATGAAAGTATACTCTTTGTTAATGATCGTATTTATTGTTCACTATGTTTCATATCGATGCATTACGGTCAACCCGACCAACATTTTTTTCTTCAAACATTTATGTGGTTTCTAGTTGAAAAAAGACGAAGTAAAGAAAAATGCACGGATAAAATTCACTGAAATTGTCACACAAATTGTTGAATACTAACAACTCGATTAGCCTATCGCGAATTATGTGTCAAACTCGGAAAATGTCAAACACACCAGCAACGCTACTGTGTTTGCTATTTAACTCTTTCAAATGAAACGAATGCAAAAACAATGATGATATTTCAATGGAATGAAATGGCCACAAATTTTATTGATAATAAATTTGAATGAAAATTATCTGGATAAACGAACGCATCATGTTCCGAGAGAAAAAAAAATTACACAATTTTCGACCAAAACTGCTGTGTGTTTCAATGTGATAATATACTGATTGTCAACAACAAAACAAACGCTGCTTCGACTGAACGGGTGATTGCACTTTTTTTTTCCTCGTTCACATACACAAACACGCACTTTGGTGGTGTTCAGCGTTCAGTAGATATTTCAGTTTTACTTTACGATCATTACATGGATTCGTCCAACCAAAAAATGGGTTTGCAAGTGAAAAAAAGGCTGAACGCAAAGACGAAAGTGAACACACAAACAACGAATTTGATCACTAACTTTGTGTAGTGAGATGATGAAAAGGTATGGCCGAAGTGTAATCCATTCTCAGTTACAAAATCATATTAACAATCAATTTGGTTTTAAATTTAAAATCAATCAATTACCGGATGATATTCTATTTGATTGTTTTATTTTTGTTTCGATTTAAACTCTCTGCACTGTTAATTGTGCTCTCAAGAAAACTAAAATAATTCCCAATTGAAACTTGCACTTCTCTCTCTCTCTCTCTCTCTATCTCACTCTCCAAAACAAATACAATTAGTTAGGACTAAACAAAAATTAAATGGAAACTCAAAACGTTTTTACTTCATCGCAATTTTTTTTCTCGGGGAAATGAGACACTTAGAACGAAAAAAATATTCTATTATAATACAGAAACGAAGGAAAAAAAAAAATTTGACTTTCGCACACAACACACGGCGTTTTTTCTTCTTCTCTTTTTCGGCTCTCGGTTGAACGACGGAATAAAACTTGTGTGTGGAATTTAAAATGAAAAGAAAATGCGAACACTTAAAAGACGCATATGATTACACAAAGCGCGTCTTGAAAAGGCGAGACGAGATGGCAAAAAAAAAGTTTGAAAGCAATTCACACGGAGCGAATGAGTGCGTCCGTCTCGAATGAATGTCGACATCAGCATAGCAGTTGACTTTTCAACCAAAACACACGAAATAACAATATTACCGCACGAACTGACAAAAAAACGTACATCTTTTTCTTTCTCTCTTTTGCCGGCAATCGGATATTATTTCAACAAATGTTCCAAAATTGATTTTTCCCCACAAATGAAAAACGAGTTCAACTCAACAAATTGACAGACAAATAAAATTTACAATTTTTTGCGGTATCAATTTTCTACAATTAAATTGCAAAAACACACACCGAAACTTTGAATCGAAGATGCCTTTGCAAGGATTTTCAACAATTTGCCGCCATCACATTTGCAATAGTATTCATATGTCAAGCAGAATTCGCGCGTATTTTTTTCCCCTCACATTCGACCGTATGAAACTTCAAACATTCACGGCTAACTGTGTGTATGTGTGCATTGAGCATAGCATCGTTTTGTATTGGTCTCCACTGGATTTGCGTTATATGAAAAGTCATTGTGCGGTTTTTATTTGTTTTTTTTTTGTACCGCAAACGGCATCGTTCAATGCCCACTACAAATGTGAACCATTTTTTATCGCAGATCGAAATCGCCCGTGAAAATGACGCACTTAAAATTACGAATCATTCGTTTGAAAACATGTTCAATCAGGTTTTGGTCGATTCGATGTATATTTAATTTTTTTTTTTGATTGAAATACTCTTTCATTATGATGCAATATGAAATAGGGGAATATCTAGGTTGTGTTGCTTGTTTATCGAATTTCGAGCTAAATTCATAGATTATACGGATTTGCAGTGGCGTCAACATTACGACCACTGCATTTAATGAAAGTGTCAAATCGTTTTTTTTCCCACCACCATCAGCAAAAACAACAACTACTATCAATAATAAATAAATTTCATTGTGTGACACAATCAACGATTGCAGCACTTTGAACTTCACCACGGACTTTCGTTTTCTGCTCTTCGTATTGAAGTAGTTGAATTAAAACCAAACACAAGTGATATCAGCTTAAGCAACCTTTTGGAATCGCATTTAGTCAATACGAATTTGGACTTGATCCAATTTATTGCATGTGAAATTGATTTGCAAAGAAATGGCCGACAATAGTGTGAAGCCGGCATGTAAGTACGGCATAAAATGCTATCGACAGAATCAAGCGCATAAAGATCAGTTTAGCCATCCACCGAAAGACCGACCAAAGGATGATGATGACGATCGTAGATCGAAAAGTCCACAACCACCGGCCAAAAAGCAAAAGCCATCAACACCATCGCCGCCAGAAAGTGACAGCGATGCTGATGACGAAAAACGTAGCGACGGCGTCAATGAAACGAAAAGCAAAAGTGATGATGAGAATCGCAGTGAAGATGAAGACAAAGAGGGTAGCGAAAATGATGAAGAAGAGGATAGCAAAAGCGAAAAGAACGATGCAGTTGCCGAAATCGAATCCAATAGCAATGGAAGCAATGGCTCGTCGAAGAATGACACTGCCACCGATGAAGCAACAGATGAACCAAGTTCAACGACCGCTGAACCAGTTGGTGTCAGATGTTCAGAGTTTATCAAAGAGAATTTCGATAAAGGACCACATGCACAACGTGCCGAACACAAAAAATTACTTGAATCGCCAGCTGATTTTATCAGCTCAAAATTTTTGGTTAAGATGCCCAATGATTTTTATGCGTTTTGGGAATTTTGCGAAGCCGAATCCAAAAACAATGCAAAACCAGAAGCTCTGTTCAAGAAATTTGGGTTGAGCTTGGTCGGGCCATTCGATGTTTTAGCCAAAAAATTCGACAATGTTGATCCATTCGAACCGGGAGACTATTTACGACACTGGCGCTTTTATTATGACCCACCCGAATTTCAAGTGAGTTGTTTTTGACATGAAAAACTCTTTTTGTTTTTTCTTTCCGTCATTCGCTAGTAATTTTCGTCGTAAATGACGAATTGTTGATGATGACGTACGTCATTGACTTTTCAAAATAGTAAAGATACGATTCTATTTGCTTCAGACATTGTTGGTGAAGGACAAATCTGGTATTCACTATGGCTACTGGCGAGATGAACCAAGTGGCGAGTGCTTGATTGCCCGAAATGATGCCACAAAAAATTGTGAATTCGATTTCATTGCTGATAATATGTTTGGTGCCGTTCTGTAAGTTATCAATTCTAGGGAAACTCAGTCGGTTTCAAATTCGTTTTTCGTTTGCTTGATTTCTAATTGATTCTTTTTCTTCGTATTTTCGATTGATTTTTCCATAGTTATATTCTAGAGAAAGACATCCGGTTGAGTCCATTCAATCGTCCAGCCGCATTGGCATTGAAAAAATCCATCGAAAACTTTGCACACCGTAAACAAATACCACTAAAAACATTCTCGGCCAAGCTTAAGGCACGAAATCTGAAAACGGTTTGTAAAACGTTCCACAAAGCTGGATTAGCAGTTCCATACAATCGCAAAACCGAAGTTGGATACCGACAGCTTGGTGAAAGTGATGGTAAGGTGGAGTTTGGATGAAGAAATGTGGTTTTTACTAGGGTTTTTAGTTTCAATCGACAAAGCCAAGCGTTTTAACTGACGAAAAATAATGAAATAATTTCAGCCAATCTCAAGAAAATCCTCAGCAAATTCACGGAAGCCAAAGGCGATAAAACTCTAATCACAGCTGCAATGGATAAGCTGCAGCCATTGATCACTGCTGCCAACATAGGTAAATCTATATAAATATTCGTAAATGAAATAGAGAGTTTGATTCTCATTTCTTTTTTCTATCCAACAAAGCATGCGATGAAAGTGATTTTGGCACAGCTGTCGAACTTGGAACTGATTTATTCTGCTTTGGTGAACCGGAGCTGCATTCTGATGCTCTGCAGTTACTTGTTACTGGCTACAAATTGGTCAATAAACCGCAATTCATTGCCATAATCAAGGCGCATCTTGAGAATCGTACCAAAGGTTATACAGGTTTATCAATTTTGGATTCGGTTAAACGCTCCGATGTTCCGGATTCAACAAAATAATCGCTTCAAAAGCCTCTGTTTCATAAAACTCAACTTTCAATCATTTGTTATTCATTCTAATATCTCGAAACATGGAAAGTTTCCCTCGGAAACACGTGAGCAAATAAATTTATAAATTTTTCTACCGATGTCCGGTGTTTTAAATTCAATGTTTGTTTTTGTTTCAAATATGTCATTTGTCATGGTTTGACATTTATAGAGGGTGGCGCCCTCTACACCGAAGTGTCATTTTCAATGTATACATGTACTTGAAGCGTTTGTAGAATAAATATGAATTGTCAAAATCTAATACCTCGAAGTGTTTATTTGTTTCAATAATCAAAACTATCTATCTAAATTGAGAAAAGTGCTGAGATTTTTGGCACTTTCGCCCGGAAAACAAAGTTCGAATAAGGAAAATTAACGACAGAACAAAGAAATTGATTGCCTCCTGTGCGAAGAAACACACAGTTAAGTGAAATGAGTTACCGAAGCGGATATAGTGGTGGTGGACCACCGAAGAATTCGGCATCAAATGCAGGCCAAAATTCAAAAGGTTATTCAATGAATGCGGTGCCGCCACCCAGCTCTTTGGGCAATTCAAGATTTGGAAAGTTTCAGAAAGCAGGTAATTTATCGTCATCATCGTCGTCAGGACAAACAACCACTGGACCACCGGCAGCAACTGTATTTAGTGGTGGTCTATCCAAACATGGATATTCAACCATGAATTCAATTGCACAATTTGCCAGTTCATCACAATATGCGCTCGGAAAACGTAAATCCAAAACTGAGGACGAGTAAGCAACCAAACAAACATAATTTCATTTTTCTTGCCTCTCTCACAAAAACACACAAGAAAAACACATTTCACTAAAATTCGATTCTGCCACAAGATATTTTGATGACGATGAGGAAGCAACACCCGATTTGGCATACATTCCAGCACCAGGCAGCCCATCAGCCAATCAATCGAATAAAGTATTTGCGAAGTTTTTTGCTGCATTAATTCGCAATGGTTATTAATGGTCGATTTCGTTTGTTTTTGTTTTTTTTTTGTAGAGTGAGTCAGATTCGGATGACGAAGATCCATTGGACGCGTATATGATGGGCATTGAGAAACATTTGGAAAAAGAGAAAACAAAACCACCCAGTGAAACGCAAGTAAGCATCGTGGTCAAAGCCAACAAAGGAACACGTGGAGACATCGATGATGAAGATGATGAAGAGAGCTATTACCGGTAGAAACAAATTGAATCATTATTTTCCTTCGAATCCATTGAAAGACTAAGGATTTTGTGTTTCGAATCAGATACATGGAAGAAAATCCAATGGCTGGCGTGGTCGATGATTCATCAGACGTTGAAGTTGAGTACGATGAAGATGGAAATCCGATAGCACCACCAAGGAAGCGTGAAATAGATCCATTGCCGCCGATCGATCACGATGACATTTCGTATAAGCCGTTCGAGAAGAACTTTTACACGCCACACGACGACATCAACAGTTTGACACGAAGTCAGGTGGATGAGTTGAGGCAACATTTAAAAATTCGCGTTTCAGGCCCAGTACCACCACGACCGGTGGCTTCGTTTGCTCATTTTGGTTTCGATGATAGTCTCATAAAGGTAAGTCAATTTTTTTCTGTGTGAAATTCAATTCATTTTTCCTGAAGCCCGTTTGATTCGATTCCATTTGAATTGTGATTTTTCTATTTACCAAAAGGTCATTCGCAAGTTAGAATATACACAGCCAACGCCAATTCAGTCGCAAGCTGTGCCAACGGCGTTAGGTGGTCGCGATATAATTGGTATTGCAAAAACGGGAAGTGGTAAAACCGCAGCATTCGTATGGCCGATGCTAGTTCACATAATGGATCAACCGGAATTACAAACCGGTGACGGTCCAATCGCTCTCATTTTAGCCCCAACCCGTGAACTTTCACTTCAAATCTACAATGAAGCGAAAAAGTTCGGCAAAGTCTACAACATGAATGTTGTGTGCTGCTATGGTGGCGGTTCGAAATGGGAACAAAGCAAAGCACTTGAACAAGGTGCCGAAATTATTGTAGCAACACCTGGCCGAATGATTGACATGGTTAAAATGAAAGCAACCAATTTACAACGTGTCACATATTTGGTGCTCGACGAAGCTGATAAGATGTTGAACATGGGATTTGGTAAAATTCAAATTTTTTTCCAAAATTTGTTCCAATTTTGATTAAATTATTCCCATTTGTTTTCATACAGAACCACAGGTTCGATCAATCTGCAACCACGTGCGTCCCGACCGACAAACGCTTCTATTCAGTGCCACATTTAAAAAGCGAATTGAAAAATTGGCCCGTGAAATCCTGACCGATCCGGTGAAAATCGTGCAGGGTGACGTTGGCGAGGCAAATGAAGATGTTACCCAAATAATGACGGTGTTCAAAAATCCCGCACAAAAATGGAATTGGTTGCTAAGCAAATTAGTCGACTTCCTATCGCAGGGCAGTGTATTGATATTTGTGACCAAAAAAGCGGATGCCGAACAAGTGGCCAGCAGTTTACAAGTGCAAGAAAACGATGTGCTACTGTTACACGGTGATATCGATCAATCGGAACGTAATAAAGTCATAACGAAATTCAAGAAACGTGAAGTAGACATTTTGGTGGCAACCGATGTGGCGGCCCGTGGTTTGGATATTCCACACATTCGAACGGTTGTCAATTATGATGTTGCTCGTGACATTGACACGCATACACATCGTATCGGTCGAACAGGTCGAGCTGGTGAGAAGGGAACGGCATACACACTGGTCACCGAGAAAGATAAAGAATTTGCCGGTCATTTGGTGAGAAATTTGGAGGGTGCCAATCAAGAGGTACCCGATGATTTACTTGAGCTTGCCATGCAAAGCTCCTGGTTTCGTAGTTCACGTTTTAAGAGTGGCAAAGCCAAATCACTCAACTATGCGGGCCTAGGCTACAAAGATCGATCCGGTGTGGGCGCATCGAAATCAGGTCAACCAAGTGGAAATACAATCACAAGCACATCATATCTATCACAATCGTCAAGCTCTTCAAATCATCGGTCGTCTTCGGGACCGGCCACAAATCGTTTTGCTGCCATGAGAGAAGCCTTCCGCAGCCAGTACACTTCGCAGGTAACAACATGATTTCCGTTTTTATTTGATAAATAAATAAACGAACGGAAGAAATTCTAAAATTGTATGTTTATCAACAGTTCCGTGCATCATCTGATCGAACGTGGGAAGAGACTGTTCCTGAGAAAGGTGTATTCGCAGCGCCGCCCATGCCAAGTCAAAATAAACCTTCTTCAGATTCAGACAATTCGAAAAAATCGGGCAAAAGAAGCCGATGGAACTGAAATAACAACGATTTGTTTACAACCCAGAATCAATTGAATCCCATAACTCTTCACAATTTACTGAAATTAAATTAATCATGATGTAATCTTAAATCTTTTCATTTCTGTCTTTGTTGACTGACGTCTTTGATGAAAATATCAGTTTTAATGTGTCGTTTTAGCCAAACAACATCATTTTTCTTTCCTTTAACCTCTCCTTGAAAAACAAACAAGACATCTATGTACGTAACATTTATTTAGTTTAAAATCTAGTATAAAAAAAGAACAGCGAATATACTCAAGAATTTTTCTTTTGCTAAACAACAAAGAACCTACACATACAATTTCATGATAATTAGCTCTTTGGAACGTTCATAATCAAAATACTGCGGGAAATCGATATCGACCGGCTCCAGTTTCCAATCAATGGTTTTCCGAGCTTCGTTGATACGCTGCAAAAAGTATTCGTAGCATGGTGCCATCGTATCTAAATCGGCCAACGTAAAGACGTAGCGTTTCTCAAGTGCTATATACACCACTTTATCTTTCGATCGGTTTAGGTCATTCACGTTGAGGATGCGCTCGAGAGTTTCCACAAAACCATCGGTGATTGAATTGTCATAGATGACTGAAATGGGAGAAAGTTGAAATCTTTGTAGGCTCAAAATCAGTTCAATATTTTCAAAGGGAGAAGTTGAGTTCACAATTCGGTTTTTACAAAATTTTCAATTACCGTCTGCCGCAATGATGATATTCGATTTTAAAACGGCATTCTTAAGATCATCTGACCAAATGCTCTTCTTAAAATCCAATTCCATCACCTTCACTTTGGCCTGATTGTTGATTAAGCGTTTGTTTAGTTCCACATTTGATTTAACCACATTCAGAATTCCGCCCAAGTCAATGTCGGTGCACACAATGTCAGTCTTAGAGAAAATACCCGCTGCAATGCTCGTCAATCCAACGCCTGATCCAAGCTCTAGAATGTGCTTACTTTCGAATTTCCAGCGATTGTGCAACAGAAAGTCAGCTAAGAGCAATGCACCACGCCACACCTGCAGCCCTACCAATAATAAATTCGTCGATTGCTGATGTTCGATTTGTATCACCTCACGTCGTCTACGCTCCACTATTAAATCACCGTCAGCATCAATAATAGACTGTTTCAAGCTATCCTTTACCTCGCCATCATCCGAATGGTCAACCGGGTAGACAAATGAAAAATGTGATATCGTCGCTGGAACAAGATCAATCAATCATTTTGGGTCCGATTTAATCACTAATCATTTTGGATATGATTTTATTCAATTTGGGTCGGAATTTGTCAGACCAATGAAAGAAATCGCTCAATATACTCACTGCCATTTTTAGTTTTTGAACTGCGAAAATTCGTTTCCGTATAGATTTCCGATGTCACTTCAAGGCACCCGTTTTCACCCATTAAATTTGCTTTTTTCTTCTTCTGTACGCTGAACGGTTTCTTTCGCTTTTTTCCAACTCGTCTGGAAGTCGTTTTCTTGCACTATAACAAAAATCAAAACAAAATTGAGTGCATTTCAGATGATCAATTCAAATATTCAAATTATTGCAGTTTTCAAAACTGAAATCCAACGATTAAAGTCATCTAATTAAAAAGATTGTCTAATTTAATTTTCCTAATTTCAATATTTCCCACAAAAAAGATACCTTTTACCTATTTCTAAATCCGAACAAGGTTCATAACGACAAAAAAGTGACTTTTCAAATCTAGTTCCGTTTTGCAAATGGTTCAACTGTGGTGATACTATCGTTTCGTTTTAATCGAATACAAAACAGTTCACGCTTTTGACTACTCACTGTACTCCTTGAACTAGATCTAATTGTATTGCATTGTAATCGTGCATCATTTTAGCAACACGCTCAGTTCTCGGAATCTTCTAATGCAAACGAATGGCCGCAAAAAACAGCCAAAATATTTATTTTAAAATTTTATACAAAGGAATAATATAGTCTGGCTTGCCGAATGTTCGTTAGTCGAATTGAAAATAATAATCAATGTCATACAAAAGCCTATACACGAAATCATATGATCGCCCGTTCGATCGTGCTCGTGCGTCCGACAGCGGTTGCAAACTGTTGCATTTTGCATTTTTCGATGCCGTGTATGCATTTGATGTGGTTTCACTTTCTCATCATCTTTCGATCAACTTAATTAGGTGAAAATATTTTGTCACACATGAAATGAGCGGAGTGTTTCAAACATGTTTCCGCTCAAGTGCCGAAAACAAATGAGCATTTTGAGATACATAGCATGAGCATAAGACAGAAACATGCCGTAGTTTTGTATGTTTTGGCAATGGATACGGTCAAAAATCGAAGGCAAACAATGCCAATTGCATTATTAATGACTTTGAATGCGTTCATGTGCAGCTCGATTTGCAACCGCATTCAATTTGCAATTTAAAAATAATTTAAGTGTAAACACGAAATAATCACAAACCAAACAGAGATTGTGTGTTGTAGCGTACTTTTGTTTGGCTGGTACCATGTGTCGAATCCATTTCTCTTTGCTGTTGTGTTCGAGGCAAAACTAGGGCGCGCGCGCGCCTGTTCATTCGATGATATGCAATTTGGCGCACGTTTACATTTTGGTTGGAATGCAACAACTAAATTGGACTTTTGTTCAAAACTGTCATTCATTGGACCATTTCTTGAACAGCAACAACAACAAAACAAAACATCAGTCGTCAAAATGCATTGCACATGTGATTCCATCTAGTGAAAAATAGTCGCTTCGAATTCGAATGTATTTTTAGACGAACTGAACAACGAATTTTAGCCAGTCATCACAATGAAAACGGTGTCCTCGTGAGAGCAAAATAGGTTTCCTGAAACATTTTCTGCTATTTTAAAATTTAAATGGGAAGAAGAAGTCAAAATAAAAAAAAAGCCGTTGAATAGTTTCTAGTAGTTGTTTTTTTTTATTGATTTTTCATAAAAACTGATTGTTTAAATAAAACTTTGTTTATGCAAATGCTTTTTACATTAAAGACTATGGCTTGAATCCGTTTGTTTATTTGTTCAAGTGGTTTTTTTTTCATAATAAATTTCATGGTTTTGTTTTTCTTGTTGTTGTTCTTTTCCTTTTAGATAGAATATCTTTTTTTCGTTTTTTTTTTTTGCTAAATATTTTCTAAGTTTGGGTTTTTTTTTCTCAATTAAAATCGAATATGAATTGCTCTGAAATGCCACTTTAGTAATGACGTTAAATCGTTGATTGCTAAATTGCCAAATTAATTTACTTTCACTGTTTTTTTTTTTCTTCATTTTTTTTTGTTTCCTCCTCTGAATTGCTACAGATGAAAATTAGTTTGATCGTATTCAAGGTAGAAAAAGGAAAAACAGTATAGAAAAGAAAAGAATGAAAGATGAACAATGTGTTCGTCTTGCATTTGTTGCTGCCAAAATATGTGTATGTGTATTCAGCATTGTGCCGCTGTGTTGCTTTTCGTAAATTTTACATTTGGACAACACTGTCACGTCGTGTGTGATCGTACACAAATATCTTTGATTCCAATGGGTTTTTTTTTCTTCTTTGTTCTTTGTTTTTCGTTTGTTTTCAGCGAATCCTTAAAATTTCACTAAAATTATATTTACAGAGTATTTTTCTTGTATGTGTATTTAATTTTTTTGTCTTCATACTATTTTGTTTCATGATTTCTTCTTTTTTCTTTCATTTAATTTCCTCTTATTTAAAGCACTTTTTCTTTCTGTGTATGTTTTTTTTATCGTGCCAAAAAAAATTCCATCAAAATTCATTGCAACGATGTGCGCGCGCGCGACATGCAGTTGTAGAGAAAGAAAAAAGTGTAATCAATCAACAAGGCATGCGCACGAGCGTAAATTCAATCAAAGGACGTGAAACTAGTTTGCGTTTGTGTATGTTCTCTGGAGGTTAATTCGAATGGGATTTCATTCTAAAAAAAAAAACAACAATCAAAATGAAGATCAAATTCGGAGAGCCAACTTTATATCGCGCAATGTCATCATAATTATTTCGTGTTCTGTTCGTTTATTGCAAATGATTATGATACTGCTAAACTACTTTCTCATTCGTGTCATATGTGGCATAGGTGGCGCACACTCTGGCTGGTGCGTCCCGTCCAATAAACAACGATATTCGCAATATTTTCCCTTTTTTTTATTAGGATTATAGTTTTTTTTTTGTTTCTGTTTTGTTTTAGTTCGGTTGCGTCCGTAAATCGGTAATACTTTGTCAACAACAATCAATTGGCTGGTGTGTAGTGTAAACCGACATACATAGATAGATAGAGAGATAGTGATAGAATGGTGTGCTGGCTAATGGCCACATCCACAATTTTAATGGGCATCGGCAATTGTATCAGCCACATTCAAGTCTATCGATAATGCAGATGAACGGCGCGTTTTCTTACTGCTGCTATGTTCCATTGACGATTTTAGCGTCGTTGACGTTCGCTTCTGGTTGCTGCTGGCTCGTTTGATATCGGTTCCATTATTATTTTTACTATTCTTAGAATACACTTCATTTTCATCATCACTTGATGACGTCAAGTCTTCTTCATCATCATCATCCGACGTTTCATTACTGCTATTGTCACCTCCACCGCCATTCCCATTTCCACTTTTGATACTTCGACTACTGTGGCGTAAGATTCGTTGCTCCGGCATATTGGAATCGGTTACATCGTCTATATTTCGGGTGCCATTTGAATAGTTCTCGCTATTGTCCAAATCACTGGTGTTACTTCTTACTTCCTCTTTGCAGTCATGACCTGAGGGAACCGAACCAACATTTATATACGTGAATACATTTTCATTTTTTTTTAATCGACAATGACACAATGACAGTATCACAGTATTTTTTTTTCTGTATCACCTACCATTATTACTACAGGCACAATTGTTGCCACTTGCGCTACCACCGTTACCGTTCTTCAACAAAAAATTCTCTCGCTCCAGATTGGTAATTGTTTCTTTGGCTAATTTTAATTCTTGCTGCAAGAACAATATTGTACTCTGCATGCCTTCGACATCTTCGTCCAGCTCTTGTAGAAAATCGTCCAATTCTGAAACGATTCGAATGAGTTTGAATATGAATTCCGCTCATATTTTCAAGTGGAAAGTGCTTGACTAACCAAAGACTTGGTAGGTTGAAAAAAAAGAAACACATACCTGATTGTGACTTCTTAACTTCTTCGCTAAAGCTTTTCTGTAATGCCAAATCGCCTTCCAATTTGGCAAGGCGTCCGTTTGATGTCATCTTACCCAATTCTTCATTTTCTTGGTATAGCAGACGGCACTTGGCCATAAGTCTTTTGCCTGTATTTGAGTCCGGTGTGAATTTCCACGCCGATAATTCGTTTTGTGTGTCCTCGAGCCGAGCTTTAGTCGCCTGTAGTTCGGCTTTTAGCTTTTGAAATAGAATATTCACTGCTGGATCGAGCAAAACTGAACGAAGTGAGGCCATTGTTGGAGCTTGTGAAGCTTTCAATTCAGCATTTTGATTCTGAAAGACAAGGCGATAAAATTAATTCACATGATTCATTTCCAAATAAATGATGAGCTAACAATTTTCAGGGTTTTTATATGTCTTCGAAAAAAAAACCTAATTTGGCTAAAACTTACAATGTATTCTTGCATCTCTTGCTCCTTAGCTGCCAGTCGACGAATCAACATTTTTTCACGTTTCTGTGCCTCAATATGTTGCTGTTTATACCTTGATTCCGATTCCTTCACATTTTGAAGTTCCTCTGTTCGTTAACAACAACGAAAGAAAAAGAAACAATAGAAACAAAATGGTATGGGAAAATGTTATTAAAAAAAAAAAAATCGGGCATAAATCTTGGATAGAAAAATTTAAGTTGAAGAATAGATCAAAAGAGAATTAAAATAGGGGCCCAATGAAAGACCATTCAATAGATGTTAACACTTAATCGATATATTTTTCAAGTGTTAATATCTTCGATAAGGTTTTCGGTTGTTTTTTGTTTTGTATTTACAGCAAAAATTGGAATTGCCGCTTGATGTTGCCAAAGAATTGGGTATGAATTCTTGTCTATTTCTTTCGTTTCGACCAACACCAAATAAAACCCGGTGACATCTTATTTGCACCGGTTACATCATTCATATTGCAATTATTCATTTAATTTTTTTCTCTTCTCTTTTTTTTGGTACTAGTTTCAGTGTTTGATTTTTAAATTGATTTGTTTTAGATTTGAACATTTAAGCATACCAAGTGCCGTTAGGTAAAACTGTGTGTTTTGTGCAGAAAATGCAGAGTTTGACTGATACGTGTATTAACGTGTGTACGTCGCTTTAGGGTATATATTTTGGTCGTATGTGTGTGATTATTGGTCATCAAAAAGCAATTGTAAACGTACGCCTATTTTGCATCGGTTTTGTTCGTTTTTTTTTTTCTCGTGATTTTATCGTATAAATGTTTAGTATATTTTGTTCGGCACATTTACAATATCACACATGCAACATCCAACAATTTTTCATTTTTCTTTCTTTCTTTCTTTTTTTTTCTTTCTTTTTTGCACAGTGGATGGCATGTAGCAATGTTTAACGCGTGTGAAATATTCGTGGTATAATAAATAGTTAATTTGTCGTCGTTTAGATTTTTTTTTAGTTTTTGTTTGTGTCGTTTTTTTCCATACTTTTTTTTTGCTTCTCGTTACAAATGGAAACACTATAAAATAGCACTCACTTTAATTCTCTGTTAAATTGTTGTCTTCTCGAACAAAATTAATAGTATTTATGAACACACACAGTGTTTTTTTTCTTTGCTTTTGTTTGAATTGTTGTTGTTTTTTTCTGTTAAAGAAACGCAACCGAATTAGCTTAGATGCAATTCATATTCAGGTTGCTGCTATTGTGAACGGAGTGCACTAAAAATAACAATAGAAACGATGGCGCTTGTGTTGTTTTTAAAACCGATTTTATGTTATTAATAAATTTTGAGGTAGCACGAGCGCACAACTCGTTCCATCTTCTATCGTTTGACGAGGGACAAACATTTATAGGCAATTTTCAAATAAATCATTATCACATTTGACAAATACATTTTTTTTTCTATTATTATTCTCTTTTTTTGCCTGCAATAACGTCCTAACATAGAGCGCAAGAATAAAAAAAAAACAATCACCCGATATTTGATATCAAAAATACACTTGAAAATCATACATATGAAAATCAAAACTAAACAACTAAAATTTTAATTATAAAAAAAAATATTTAGGTATAAAATCACATCACATGCTACCGACATTTTCTTTCGTCACAGCACTATTTTGCTCTATTTTTTTTTGCTTTCTTTTGTTTGTTTCTTTACCTTTTAAATTGGCACACTTTTCTTTTCCGAAACGAAATTAAATTATATATTTAGTATTAGCACGAATATTTCGCGGCATGTACACTACAATAGCTGGATGAAAATTGGCGTGCCTACAGTCGACTTTTGACGAGATACAAATCAGAGATCAATCATTTTCTTCTCTCTTTCTACGAAAAAATGAACGCACAACGGTTTCGATGAGCCGATGTCGGAGAGATCAGATGATAATATATATATATATATATATATGGAAAATTTCGTGGAAATCGTTTCGATAAATCAAAAACTTCAGCGCACGAACACACATTCAAAGTTTTCACAAACTTTTCACACTGACTGCCCGATCAAATTCGTTTCTGTTTCCTCTTTTCGTTCAAAGATTATCTTTTCTTTCTTTTTTCATTCAAAGATTCTTTTTTTTCATGTGATGAATAAAATAATTTCTTTTTTTTTCGATTAAAAATAAATTGAATTTGATTGATAAACATTTGCTTGACGCCACCCACAACCACGATCAAACTAAATATTTTCGGTTTTTTCTCTCTCTCTCTTTTCAAATGGTACTTTCAAGTGTACAATATATATGTTTGTTGCTGTTGTTGTTTTTGTTTCTTTTGCTAGCATTGTTTTAATCGAACAAATAATGCATTCAGTACAATAAACTTGCACATTTTCTCTCTTTATGAGTCGTCGTCAACCGATTTGCATTGTTTTGTTTTTGCTTGCTGTCGATCGGTTTAACAAATGTATCATCGAGGCTAATAAAAATCACTAAATCAAAACGAATTCCGATTGGGGGAGTTGAATTTGTGTTATTAAAGTCTCCCCTCGAAAATGAATGTAAAAAAAAATCAATAACAAGATATCATCTAAATGAAATGAATCTAGGTTGAGTAGATTTAAAACAAAACTTATGACGAACCACGCACACGCTACTGTTTTTTTTTTCTGCGAAAATTTGTTATTCTTTTTGTTTTTGGTGTTAATAAAGTCGCTGAGTTTCTGTTTCTGCAGTGTTAGAACACTCGATCAACCACATGTTGGTTATTCATTTTCGGAAAAAATTGTTATTTTTCTTTTCTTTTTCTTTCTTTAAATTGTATATTTGTTTTCATGTTTTTTTTTCTTTTTGGTTTTGGTTTGTGTGTGTGTTTTGCTTTTTGTTTTTTTTTGTTTTTTTTTTTTCTCAATTAGTACCTTCCACAACTCGATACTGCTCAGATGATTCTCCGACGATATTATTTTCATTCGACGGTGTTGTTGTAGTCGTTGGTGTCGTTGGTGATGGAAGAACTGTTGCGTCTGGTAGCTGATGCTGCGATTGTTGTGACTGGGCTTGAGCATTAATGCCCTCATCAGTCAATATTGTGTTCATAGTATCGGGCTTATCTTAGTTACTGTTCGCTATTTGTTTTGTCCACTCTCGTAATTCGGTCGTCGGTTGGATTGAATGTCATTTAAAATGACTCAATATTTATCAACGGTTTCAAATTGTCTTCGATTCAGGACCAAACAAACAAAAAATTTGTTCAAAAAAAATGTTCCACTATGTAGGTCCAAAATGCTCTCGATTTCTGTCTTGATTCTCTTCCAGTCTTTCGGCCAAATAGAAACTTATTTCATTATCATTTGTATGTGTGTCTGTGTCCGTGATTATCGCTGCACATTCAACACTAAAACATCCACTGTTCTGTTATGAAAACTAAAAAAAAAAAAAATAGAACAAAAACCAAAATTAATATCCCAAAAAAGCCAATCAATCACCACAAGGGAATTTGTGTCAATATTTTTAAAATCACAAAGCCAAACTCAATGGGAGTAGACAAATGTGCTGTACACAATATTTATCGATCTATATCGTATTCAATTTGGCCTCAATCAAGTCACAATTTTACTCTTTTTCCCCCCCGATGACTCTATAATCTCGTTGGACCATCTACTACACCTGCATATTTGTTATTCTTGTGTGTGTTTGCTGTTGTTGTATGTTTTTTTCACTGTGTCATTTCATGTAATGATGCAAAGTGCATCAGCAGCCCATACCATCTATTTTAGATCCAATCAAAAGTATACATTAATTACGCACATTTGCAACGAAAATGTATGTTGATGTTCATGTCCTTAAAATAGGTTAGATTTATCGATTGTCAACAAACAAATATCAACGAAGCAAAACCACTACAGTCAAATTATTTCTGACTGAGAGAGTCACAACCATGTGTATGTGTCAATACGAATGCGAAAAAAAAAAATTGCTACCGAAATTCATGATTGAACGAGTGGATTACTTTCGATGTGAGAGTGATATTGTCATGAATGTGTTTTTGGTTTGTGTTTGGCAAACTATGGAGTCAATATCCGTGGAATCAAAAGCGCGAACAAATGAGGGAAATCAGTAATTAATGCTTTGATTATCAAATGTCCTGTTTTTCACATACGTATGTAAATCGTCCATATTGCTGCTGAAAGGTGTTGAACGAGCAAGACAGTGCATTGAATGTTTGGCACTCGATATCACACCAAATCAAAAACTCAAATCTCATCCACTGAACATTGAACGAAACATTTGGAAAAATTGTCAATTTTCAATATCATTTGACTAAATGCGAGTAACTTGTAGTGAATGCGATTGAATTTATTCTACAAATTAAAAAAAAAAGCACGTACGCACACAAACACTAACTTATACAACAACACCAACAACAACAACAACAACCAAAAAAAGCACTTTACCTATAGTTTTTCACCATAAATTCGATTGACTACCAAAAATTTAATCCACTATTATTTTCGATTGTCTATTCAACAAATCATTCGGCCACCGGAATCGTGTGGACGTTGCAATGCAATTATCAAATCAATGTTTTTAGCTGGCGGCAAATGCGAATTTCGTTCCGTAAGTTCGATTGTGTGCCGATTTAACACCAAAAAAATAATATATATATCTGCGTTTATGCTCCCGTTTGAATGTTTAGTCTTGAATATGGAGCCGATTCGAGAGAGAAAAGCAAAATGGTGACCGAAACGTTCAAGTCAACGACGTCTACAATCACGGCCAATTCAAATCGATGGCGAATTCACATTTTGGACAAATATACCACTAGAATGAAGGTTTTATGTCGTATTACGTTGATTTTCTCCATAAATAAATTCTGCATAAACTATAATATGTTGAATTAATTGAATAATTTTAATGAAATGTAATAAAAGGGGAAAAAACCATCTAAAACTCCATATGAATCGTTTTAACTCATCGCATACTTGGTATGGCCATTGTACGGAAGATGGCGTCCGCAGTCATGATGAACGTGGCGAATTGCCATTGACATTAGATTCAATCGATGTCATATTCAAATTGGGTTACATTCGAATATGATTTACGGTTATCATGGAAACGATTCCAAATGACAAACAAACCCATGACATTCCATGTAAACAAATTAATGCTTTCAAAACTGATACGGATCGATGGACGAGTGATGTGATGATATTCGGTTGTTGTTTTTTTCTTTGGTGGAAATGGATTTCGATTTAGACGATCCGTTGGGTGATTTATTGAGTGATGGTAGTAATGATAGCTTTTTTGGTACATCGAAGAAGAAAACAAACAACGCAAAACTTTCAACGCAAACCACAAGCGATACGAAAGCCAAATCAAAAGTAGCCGATCTATTTGGAATTGAAAGTGAAGATCCGATAAAATCAACTGAAATCACATCGACAAAACCAAATCCGAATTTTGGAGCGGCATCGAAAAAACCACTTCCGAGTACCGCGACGAAAAAGACTGAAGAAAGTGTGTTAAATTCGCCTGTGAATCTGCGACAATCAATCAAACGTTCGACACCCGAACGAAACGTACAACCAGCTAGTGTTATACCGATCGATACACCAAAAAAGGTTGCCAATGTGCAAAGTAAACCGAAGAAGACGCAATTCGATGATTCGGACAATTTTTTAAATGAGCTCGGTTTCGATCCGAAAAATCCGCGAGGAAACATTGGAAGTACGAAAAAATCCAATATTCTCGATGACATTCTGAATTTCAATCGAAATGAACCACCAGCTGTTAAATCGGCACCTTCTGCACCGAAACCAACACCAAGTGATACGGCGGACAGAAGAGGTCCCCGATCGGCTGAGACAAATCCAGGTGCTAACCGCTATTCACCATCATCCAGACGACCAAGAAATCTTCCACGATCTGGATCGGGTGGCTCCGATGCTGACCCTTTGGGTTTATTCACATCACCGCCAAAACAAACGCAGGAGACTAAGAAGGTGGAAAGTGTCAATGCACCTTCAGCTAGACCAAAGCTTTCAAAGAAACCAACCGTTGATTGGCTTGGTTTGGACGCGGATGATGATGTAAAACCAGATGAAATAACCTCAGTCGTGGCATCAGAAGCGATTAAACCCAAAACTGAACCGATACAACCTCAATATCCAGTCGTGAATACAACCAACACAGTTCCACCTGCACCTATTGCTTCGACAGTTCAGCCATTGCCAATAAATTCGCCGATTATTGCTGCTGCAACGACAGCCGATACCATTTCGGCCAATCTCAATATGATTAACATGGCTTCATTGGATAAGGAGCAGGCATTACATTCTCTGCAGCAACAGGAAACGCAGCTACGCATCGCAGCCCAAATGAAGCAACAGGAAGGTATGCTACAGGATATGCAGATGAAACAACAGAATTTAATCAAACAACAGGAAAATCAATTCAATGATTTACTTCGACGCCAAATCGATCGACAAAATCAATTGGAAACGCAGATTCACCGACAACAGGAGCAAATCAATGCATACATCAATGTGTTGATGAATCAACCAAGCATCGGTATGATAACACCAGCAAAAATGGCCACTGGTAATGACAACGATATCGAATCTCGTCAGAGCGATGATGAAGTCTCGCGACCGAATGTTATTGAATTGGAAGCGGATGTAAAACGATTAGAGCTTGAAAAGCTGCGCCTTGAAGACATTCTACAAAGCGTTCAAACTTCACACGATCGGGAACTGGAACTATTGCATTTGAGTCACAAGTGAGTTAATTCATTTATATTAAAATGATGATCATTGAATCGATTTGTTATGAAAATGTGAATAGTCTAGATTAGATAGATTGGAAAAATTGAAAATTTAAATCGATTTGAATACGATTTCCAATAGGAAACAAATTGCTCTGCTCGAAGAAAGTTTGGAAAGTTTAGAGAAGCGTCTGCGTGAAGAGATAAAATCAACCGAAGCCTATCATTTAAGCAAGATTTCCGCTCTCCAAGCGGATATGGAGAGTCAACAGCAAAAATACGAAGAAAATATTGAAAAATTGATGGGCGACTATGAAAAACAGGTTGAAAAACTACGACTCGGCTATGAACAAGACTTGGAAGCACTGAAAAACGATCAGCGATCGACGATAGAAAATATTCGCCAAGCCAAATTATACGAATTTGCAACACTACAGGAATGTGGCTCATATTTGAGCACACTGAAAAGTGCCTCCGACAATTTAGAGCATGCCACCGGCAACTTGGAATCGATGCGCACCAACATCACCACAACCATTGAACGAATTCATGCCGAACGAGAAGTGCAATTGAATGCCAAAGAACAACGTTTGAATGGTAAGTGCTTTTGAATATTGAAAATTTATGAAATTTCCTATGGTTTACTAAGTTTCATATAAAATCGTATTCATTTGAATCTAATAATTGAAATTGTTTTGTTTTTCATTTCCAATTATTCTCTCTTATTTAAGAGCAACAAAAAAGTATCGAAAAAACAATTGAAAAAACCGAAGAGGAACGAACTCACTTGATTGAATTGGTCAAAAGTCTGGAGATAAAATTGAATTCGGTTGAACAAAGTTCAACGGAGGAGCAATGGAGTCTGCGACAAAAATCGGCCGCGCTCGAAGCGGAAAAAGTCTCTTTTGAACGAGAGAAAACATTTACGCGAGAGAAAATGGCCGCTGAAGAGAAAAGAGTTCAGGTAAAACACCCTACGCTCATTATCTCTTGGACTTTTTTTTTACTAATTTTTTTTCAATTTTACATACTTTTTCATTGTTTTTACTTCTTCATCGTTTTCCAAAATGTTGTGGAAAAAAATCTGTTTTCTTTTTCTTCTGAGCAGGAGTTGAAAGAAATGCAATACACTGAACACAAGCGTCTCATGGAAATTCTGGATGCAGAACGTGAGAAAATATTGGTTGAAAAGGCGAAGTTAGAAACCATGGAACGCCTGAAAACACCATCAAATACGTCAACGAAACGGCAAAGTGAACTCGATGCCGCCATAAAAATCGCACAGGTAATTGCATGGTTTCATTCAAAATGATAACAAATTCATTGAATTTGATGTTTAACATTCAATCGTTTGCAAAAAGGATGCGGCAAAGAGTGCTGATATCGAACGGGAAAATTTCATCGAGCAACAACGAAAGCATGAACAGAAGAGACGTGAACTCATGGAAATGGAGAGCATGCTTCAAGCTCAGCAAAGCGAGTTAGAGCTGAGAATCAGTCAAGCAAAAGATCAGAAGGTAAAAAGTTGGCCATCAAACAGTTATTTTACTGATAATAATCTGCTTCTGTTGTATTGTTCCTCCTACACCTGAAATGGGATGTTCTTGTTCACACTTCGTTTAAAAACTGACTAAAAATTCATATTTCTTCTATTATTAGCAAGTAGCCGAGCATGCAACCAAAACGTGTAAATCCCTTGAGCAAAAATTGTTGACGAAGCTCCAAAGCCTGCAGGAAAATTACATGGAGCTAACCGAACGTGAGGCAAAATTGTCGCAGGCCAAAATGGAACTAAGCAAAGAGCGAATGGAATTACAGCATCTTCGACAGCAGTTGCGTCAATCAAAGTGCAGTTTGTGTCGCATTGGTGTAAAGAATACCGAAATTTCCGAATTGGATCCATTGAATGATATCAGTGCAAATGATGGGCCCTTAACGAAATTCGATTTCTTTACGTCAAATTCATTTGATGGCCTGCAACAGCGTCTATCAAATGTCGAAGCAATGATTGATGATGTCATTATAAACGTTCCACAATCGCCGAAACATCGAAATCTGTATCGCATCAATCAAAATGACAATTCATCAAGTGCAAATTTACTATCGAAAACCATAATCGATCCATTTTAATTGGATATCATGGACAGCTTCCAATAGATATAAACGACCATTTTTATGAGAATCGGTCCATGGGGAGTATTAATACCAATCATTTCAAATGAAGTAGTCATGCGATTTAATCATTAGGAAAACAACGTTTTGAGTAGTTTAAGCAGAATAAATTGAATTCCTTTTCCTTTTTTGTTACACCAATACACAAAACTTACCTTTTTCGTTATATTTGTTGCATTATATCTCTTTTTTAACTCAATTATTCGTGTGTTTTTCCTTTAAAAAGACGAAATATTCCCCTTTGTCATGCGTTATTTAATAATAATATCAATTGCCATTTACATTTATTGTCAACTTTGTTGCGTTACAACTGTTTTAAATAAATTAAATTCCATTTCATTTATTGTATCCTATGAGAATAAGTCTTTAAATTATCAGTAAATTTTGATTTAAATTACGTTAATATTTGCAATCGTAGTGTGTTTTGAGGTGATTTTTGACACAAGTAAACAAAAAAAAACACTGCTCCATGTGTTTGTATCACTTAAAAATATTCATTTGTTCAACTATAAATGGAATACTGCTAATTCAACCTAAATCATAAATAAAAACTTATGTATTCATTGTAGACTTATGTAGTGTCTTTCTCTATGCTTTAGACTATGAAATAAATTTGAAAAATTCATAAAATAGTTCAGAATCCAAACTAATTTAAGCTTATAATTTATTTCTCAGTCAAATATCAAATGCCGTTTTCATTAATTAGTGTATGAGCTACTCGATTTCGATCGTATCGAATGATTTGTGGTACAAAGTGCGTCCACGAAATGAATCTTTCTTCAATCCAAATCCAAACAATTGATATTGCTCCAAACGTCAAGATCATCGAGTATTTCAACAGAAACACCGAGAAGAGTGGCTTAGATCCGGTTTCGTTGCATGGGCAAGTAAAATCCGTCATCCATACGTCGTAAAAACTGATTTCGTACAATTGACAACCGATGACAATTGAAGCTGGAACAATGTACACAACACCGACCATACCTATATGGATTAATCGCTTTGTTGTTGGTTTGATCGTCGACACCTGATGTGCTAGCAATAATTCTCTCTGTTGCTTATTCACCGATTGGATGTGGTGTAATGATATAGATCCAGTAAATAAGAACAATGATCCGATAGCAAAATAGATAATTGATGGTATCACAACGTGGATATTTAAGTGGTCCATATTTAAGTTTCCAACGTAACAAATGCCGGATACTGGATCGGCATCAACAGCTCCGAACCAAAGAATAGCCAACGTTTGAATAGTTGGCACTAGCCATGCCACACTATGAAAATATTTTGAATACTTTTCGATGGATTCATTCGTCCACTTGAGACGGGCCACTGCAAACCAAGTGAATGATAGAATCACCCACCAAATCGATGAAGCCATGCCAAAGAAGTATATTACGCAAAATAGTATTGTACATGGCGATAAGTCGGTCGATGAAAATTTAATGGCACGTCCATCACAAGCGACATCATTGTGGCCTAAAAATTTACTGCAAAGAAATCCGGTGGCCACCATCAACGAACAAAAGGTTAGAAATTCGATCGATTTTTCTGGATATGTCGGTGTTTCTGTTCGCGATATAAAAGTGACCAGAGTAATAAATGTGCAAATGAAACACACTCCAGCCCATAGTTTAATCCAATGATCAGCAATATTTCGTTGTTCTTTCGTAAAGAATACACCTCGACATGGAAGCGTACAATTTTTAACTGGTCCAATTTTGGCGATATTTTTGCCATCGCTCTTGGTCGAAGTGATGAGCGGAGATTTACACGAGCAATCACAAAATCTCACAAAATTGTCCGGTTTTAAGCAAATTTCCTCCGTTTCATCTGGGAACTGTTCACATGCCATTTCCTCGGGCCAATCAGAATTCATTTGCCTCCAAATTGGTGTACATTCATCGCGTGATCGCTCACACACCGATCGGCATGCTTTCAATGGCTTGTGATAGCTTTCATAACAGATCGGTATGTATTGTGAGCACATGAAGAAGCGAACGTGTGTCGAGCATTGTGAGTCAAGTAAGATCGAAAATGAAACCATGTCAAGATGGGCATCCTCTTGTGTTTGATGATTCATCGCATTTGGAAATGTGGTGAAATTGTAGCCAATGCTTTCGCACATCCATGATGTAATCGGTTCGCAGCTTGTATCATGTATCAATTTATGTTTGGCACATACACTACAAAACACTACACTAATAACGATCAACAGCGATTTACACTTTTTATTTGCCATTTTCTATTTACCGTTCATTTAGTTGCTATGTTTGACTTAAACATTAACGTCGTTTCACTTGATTATCTAATGATGACGATGAATAAAATTAAGGCATTGAATGAATACAGACGAGAAAAAAAACGTGATTTTCTCTCACTTTTGTTCACTGCGACGTGCTTATGTGTAGCGAGCTGATTTAATACTGAAGTCACCGGCCGTTGTCCATCGATATTTATATTTGTGTCTTAAAAAACGGTTCTCTTTTATGATTCGGCACAATTATCTTTGATTATGTGACCATGACCACACATTTGCTTTGGTTTTCGTGCGAATCGAACAGTGGAGTTTTTCTTTTCTTTTTTTCCTTGCTGAATTCTTCTGCGTCAAAAATGCGCCTCCTGCGTGCTTGATGTCGGTGCAGGATGTCTTTATCCGGACAAATACTTTGGACAATGAATGAAAACCACATGAAATGACCCTTTTCGATGTAATAAATTGAGGGGTCAAGCTTTATGCAAAAGTAGTGTGTGCAGATTTGCGCTTATTTTTTTGGTTTTCCCATTCGAATAGACAGATTTTTTTTTTATTGAGCATTGAAAATGCATCAATTTACCGGATTTTGTTGCTACATTTAGAACGACGTGAAATAAAATCAAAACTATTTCGTTTTTAAAACTGATTTTCGACGAAATTGTAGACTTGTGAGACATGATTCACTGATACCGTGGAATTCGGTCAGGTAGAAAAAACTTTAAAGTTGCAGCAATCACATTCTATGAAAGAACGAATGCAGTTTTGATGTAAAACGCAGATAAAATACGAACGACCAATTCTGAGAAATGCAATTCCGCAAAATTCAAGAATCGGAAATTGCACACGATTACTAAAACGTACCGGGTGATATAAGAAGAATTAACAAATGAAATGAAAAAAAATGGGTAAATAGAGTTAGATGGTGCAATTAATGACATTCTGGTGAAATATGCGATTAAGTTTTGAAAAGCGGTAGCATTATTTTTTAAAAGTCATTACTAAGAAGTTCAACGATTAAACGTCGCCAATTCGCAAAAAGATACATAAAAACTGTCATCTTGACTGGGCACAATATGAAATTGTCGACTTTTCATCAAAAGCGTCCATCAATCCATTTTTGACAATCATCAACAAAGAAAAACCAAAATCTTTGGATCCAAAGCACGAAAGATGTTGGAACAATCTGATGTCGTACTCCGCAAATCAACACTTACCCGATATTGTATTGTATTGTATTATGTTTATTAGCGTTAGCTCTTTTGGTTACATTTGTATTTATACATTAAAATTCTCCATTATATGATTTTTGCATTCCATTTTAAATGAGTTTAGTGACGGTTTTTCTCTGATATACATTGGAAGCTTGCTATACATTTTGACTCCATAACAGAATATATTCCTTCTATATGATAGCTTCAACTGTTCTTCTCATTTTGGTACAAGTACCGTGGTGGTTCGAAATATTCTTCCAATAACTCGTCTCAAAAGTTCCAATAATTCTCCTCTTAGTGCACTGAACCAACTGAAATCTTATTTTCCAAAAAAGAAAAAAATCTGGAATAAAATCAGACATACGCTGGGTTATTTTTTTTTTCAAATCATTTATTTCCCTATTTTTCTTTATTTAAATAATAATAATAATATAATTCGTTAGGTATGAAACAGATATTTCGGATTGATCAATATAACTTTCTAGTGCAAACGTTTTCTTTCCATCATAATACATTACATTTTTGTTTCGTGTGTAGGTTTTTTTTGTGTTTCGTATACTTCCATTTCATTTTTTTTTCAATAGATTTTTTTATGTTATTTAATGCCAAATTTGTTATTATATGACACATTAAACTAATAATGTTCAAACGTTTCTAATCATTTAAATGCTCGTTTCTATATAGATTTCTTCATTTCTATCATTCCAATTAATCAAATCAGTTCAAATGAATCGTTTTTTTATTTGCTTTTCTTCAAATGACTACTTCTTACAAACCGGAAAAGAAAAATGCACATAAATTTGAATTCGATTTGAGAAAACAAACAAATACAAAAAGAATTTATTTTCTCCTTTTTTTGCATTGAAAAAAAAAATGAGAGATTTGTGATTATAAAATACATTTCCAATAATTGTGTGTATAAAGTGTCATTTTGGTAATCGAACATAGAAAACTGAAAAACTGTAATTAGGCATGTTGAAAAAGTCTAATATATAAATTGTTTAGGAAAACAGTCAAACTACATGGGATTTCTACATTTGATCTAAAGAACGACGAGTGAGGGGATGTGGGCGCAGGAGAGGGGACGATTTAAAGGGTGGCTTCGTTGAATCAAAACCAACATAAATTTTTAGTGATAAATACACAATTACATGCAACTAATGAACATGACATCGAGCTGAAATACTAATTTAACTTATTAAAATATTGCAACTCCTTGAAATTAGTTTTCGTTCGTTTTTCTTTTATTATCTTGCACAGACCTAAGTATGAGAGTGGTTCATTTAATTGTTTGTGTGTGTGTGTGTTTTTTTCCTTTTTTCCATTTGTTGTACAGATCAGACAATTAACCAGAATCATTCGGAATCTATTTTTTCTAATCAAGACATTTAGTATCGCGTACAGACTGTTTTAATAATGACAACGAATGGATTTTTCTGACCGACTACTGTCAAAGCTAAAACCGGTGAATTCGAATTGGCATTTTATTTGTGTTTCTATTCTTTTTTTTTCTACTCGATCTGCCACAAGCGTGAGCTGAAACAAATATTTCAAAAACTATTTCGTTCGCACTATTTCTAAAATTCATTTCATGAGTAATAAATTTGCATTCGGGATGCATGCGAAATTTCGTCAAGCACTCCAATAGACGGCGACGATGAATGAATCAGTCGATTTTGTAAGTATGTGTGTTTTATTATCTACATCTATTGAGTACATGTTTGGCTGTTGATGATTTGATGATGGTTCTTTTTCGGTGTGTTTACAATCAATGGATTTTGATTTCGATGAATGTGTGCTTGTGTTCGGAATACTTACTAAAAACATACTCTTGATTAAAAGTCGATTCACGCTATGGGTAAATGGATTTTATCAAAATATTTTCGGTTTTGTCCGTTCGTTTGACGTCAACTATATTTGTTTTTGATTTTTTCTTTCAATTTTGCACTATTGTAATAGAATCTATCGTCTTTGCTTGTTAAAATGTGTAATGTGTTTCGGAAATGATTGGCGGTCTAAATTTTTTCTTCTTTTTTTTTTTGGTTCACTCGATATATAAAACATTCATAATCGCAATTATTTTTTTAAATACTAATTACGTATATTTGTGTTTAAATTAATTTTCTTCTCATATAAATGCCAGAAATGTGGTTTTTGTTTCAAATGATTCGAAAAAAAAAATATTATTTTAAAATTTTTCTCTCCTTTATGTTACGTTTAGTGTTTTTCCCAGGCAGTTCACTAAGCGGATACCTTTTGTTATTGCTTTGCTTCGAATGATTGGCAAGTGTTTGGGGGCAGTTTCTTAGAGAACAAATAAAATCGATTTGTGCGTGATTCTCTATGCCAATGTCCCATATCCACATCATTCAAAAAAATTGGTTTTGATGTCCAAACTTGAGTGATTTCAATTCGAAATGTTAACATTTTATTCATTTGGGAACTTTATCTACACTGGAAATCCATCGATTTAACGATGAAAATCGGCAATCGATGGATCGTAACGTCGTGCAATGCCACCTCTCATTGTCTAATTGGCATTAGACATTGGATTGTCTTGGGATTAATAAAAAGAAAATTGCACTCATCAAATTCTTAGTCGAATAGTTGGAATTTAGCATCAGAAAAACATCATATAACTTGGTTTTCTGGGTTCATTTCTTTTGACTTTCTATACCAAATATTTTCAAGTGAATATTTTATAAAATATATACATGTTCAATAATGTGGCAATAGCATAATGCGAAGAATGGGCCAAATACCGCCAAATACTGGCAAAGACGTTGTTCTCTCTTCTTCTATCAGAACAGATTGCCATTCACACTGTTTGAATGGTCATGAAGCTATCAACTGCGTCCAATTTCCATCTTCTATGCATTGTGTTACACATCAAATTGGTTGTTACAATTTTTCGTTTTTGTTTGTGTTTTGTCATTTGCTTTTCGATAAATTTCTGTCTGATCGTTCATTTCTTATGTGGAATTCCTACAAAATAATTCGATTTCTCTATCGTTTGCATTCGTGTGAAAAAAAAAATGGTAAAATGTGTTTTACGTATGTCATAAAATTCGTTCGTAGTGCGTTCGTATATTCAAGCGAATTGAAACGAATCGTCTAAAAAAGATGAGCAATGTTTTCACACTGGAAATCAAAATGCAACCAAAACAATTGACAAACAAATGATTAGTCAAGTCAATGGTTTTCATTTTGGATTAGCACAAAACAATTGATTCAGCCTGAATGAACGATAAAAACAACACACCTACGTTATTCGGATGAATGTTTAAATGCATCGAGTACTAATCGGTGAAAATGTGTCATCGGTATTGTTTGCGTATGCATGTATGTTTGTGTGTGTGTGTGTGTGTGTGTCGGTGTAACTATTGCAAATCAACGTTGTTATTGCTGTTCTATTTATATTGTTCGGTGCAATTTTGATTTCAAAACTCGATTAAATCTTCAAGTAAATATTTTCTTTGCCATTTCTAATTATTATAATCTATACGTATTTGTTGTTTGTTCTCTTTGATTTACATCAATCTTTATTTTTTTTTTTCATTCATTAGTGCTATGGACTAGAGAGCTGCTTGTTACCGATGATTGATATTTGGTAAACATTACTTTTGTGTTCCGCCCCTGGGCTGCGATGTGCTTGTATGTTCGCGTGACGATTCATGGTCATCACACACATATACGCACACATGCCTAACTCAGGGTGGGCCTAAAGTACAAACATTTATGCATATTATACAAATATTTAAACTTCTATGCAAATCTACTTCTATCCTTACTTAAAAGTAATAACCATTATTTCCGTGTGTATTATTCTTTTGTTGTTATTCTTCTCTCTTGTATTTTATTTATAAAAAATATGCATTTTGCTCAATAACGACCGAAATTTGGTCGATTTGATTACAAACTTTCATCAGCATCGTCTTCGTTCCGTTGTTGATGCGACGAAATCACACAAAATATTCGCAAATAAAATCTCGGTCTTAATTCAAGTGCAATTAATTTCCTTAAAATTCTTGACCAGACTTTATTTGGTTTTGCCGTCGCATCACACGAGCTTTTGACAATCTCTTGCTCATTTTTGCAAAGACTTAAATTGATTATGGCATCTAATACTCTTTTTTTGTTGTTGTTATTGATGATTAACATCAACGTTTTTTTTTCTTCAAGTAAATTATCAGTTGCACCTCCCTTTTCATGTGCTTGCCTTTTCCTCTCTGGTCACATTTCTTGTTATTTTTGAACACTTTACACAGTAAAATAATCGAATTGGAGAATCATGGTTTTTTTTTTTTCTTCATCTTTAAATTAAATAATTAAATTGTTGTCACGAGGAAAAAATGAATTTGTTATGTATTATTGTTCATTGGACAGTTAACCTGACTGCTCTATGCGTCATACTACAAATTTGAGACAATATCGGCATGATTCGTGTGTGTGTGTGTTTGTGTGTTTGTGGTGTGTTGAGATATATTTAAAGATTTATTAATTCATTGTTCATGTCACATTAGCGGCATAGGTCACATTAAACTATATAGGTCCATAGTCGCTCAATGCCTGACCGGGCATCTGTCCAGATGGTAATGTCACAACTACACTGACGGCTCGTGGATCAATAACTGAACCGGTTTTGACTGTTCCACCGGTCATTGATGTGCCGCCAATCTCGACAGGTCATACGTGGCTGGCTGGCGGTTGTTTTAGAACATGATGATGCAAATGGTGATGACTAGTCGATGCAACGCTTCCAACTACTGTGAATAAAACAATTATTGGATCAGAATTCGTGGATGGGATTCGATATGGTTTTTATGTTTATTTAAATTATTATCAAAACAATCAAAATTTTGATTGCGATTGGGCGTGAAATTTCAAATCCCAATTTAAAACCCAAATTGAAGGGTAATGAAATTGGCAGCTCCGTGATTTGCTTGGAAATTTAAAAAAAAAAAAAGCATTTCCCTACAAAGTGAATAATTGTTTACCTTGTGTGTACGGCGTGGCAAGCAATGATGCTGCACCAGATGGTACTCCGATGCCCGAGCCAGCGTACGGATATGGAACGGCTGCTCGTTGTTTGATCAGTGCTTGATTGGCACCGCTACGATCGGGTGAACCGAAAATTCGGCGCCACAAACGTTTCCACGAATCAAGCGTTTTGCCCGACCAAATCCATACGCCGGACGTGATGCCAACCGCTAGGGCCATAAAGTATTTCAGCATAAGCAATGAGTAGAGTGGTTTGCGACGCACTCCAGCCGATGCTCGGCATGGGCAAGTCAGTGAAGCCATCCAATCATCATAGAAATACACTTCATACAAACTGCAACCGATGACAATGCTCGCTGGTACCGTGTACAATACACTGAATATACCGATACGAATCATAAGCTTTTCCAATTTGTCAGCTTTTGCACCGGCGCCAATGCCACCTTGTTGCTTGATCACCGATCGAATGTGGAATAATGATACAAAACCAGCTCCCAAGAACGATGTACCGATTACCAAATAAATGACCAACGGTATCAACACGAACGTTTTGAGATTTTCCATATTGAGATTGCCCACATAGCAAATTCCGGCCACGGGATCAGCATCAACGGCTTGAACCAGGACAACAGCAACAGTTTGAACGGTTGGTATGAGCCAGGCGGCCAAGTGAAAATATTGTGAGTGTTTTGCAATCGATTCATTGCCCCATTTCAAACCAGCGGCCAAGAACCAGGTGAACGATAAAATCACCCACCAAATCGATGAGGCCATACCGAAGAAATATGTCACCAAAAAGATCATGGTGCATGATGTTGGACCAGTTGATGAATACTTGATGATGCGACCATCGCATGCGACTTCATCGTGACCCAAGAATACACGGTACAAATAACCGATTGCAACGACAAAGTAGCAAAGCGATAAGAATACAATGGGTCGTTCAGGGTATTTAAAACGTTCCGTGTCAATAATGAATGTGGTCAATGTCATTAATGTGCTAATGAAACACATACTCGACCACAATGTAATCCAAAGGCCAGCAAAATCCTTTTCTTCTCGTGTGAAAAATGCGCCACGGCATGGGACCGCACAATTTTCAACGGTTCCGATTCTGGTTGTGCTTGTGTTGTACAGTGCACTGTCTTTGGTGATTGGTACCAATGGTGGTTTGCATGTGCAATCGCATGTTTTAGCCGTGACGCCTGTATTCCGATCACTTGAACTGGTCGTGCCTGAACTCTTGCAATTTTTACCCTTGCATTTGTTCGATGTCGATGTTTTGCGACCATTGCCACTGCTCGTTCGATCAATATCACCCGAACGTGATGTATCTTTTTCGTTGGCATAATTATCCGGTTGCATGCAGAGCACCTCTTGGTCTTGATACTCCGGGAATCGATCGCATGCCATTCTATGTTGGAAACAACGAGAAGATGGACACAGCTCAGTAATGCAAGAGTCACACAGGAAAACGCAAATAGTAATAGAATGTCAATAGCATAAGAGTTTAACTTACCTTTCCGGCCATGGGAAACTATATTTTTGCATGATTGGTGCACATCCAGCTCGTGTACGTTCGCATACCGATCGACACACCGGCAATGGTTTGTGATAGTCTTCAATACATATTGGCATATACAATGAGCATAGGAAAAATCGTAAATCTGGCGAACATTTCATTTCCACCAATGGAAAGAATTGATTTGCCTCAAGACCGGCTTCCTCTTGCGTGTCATGGTTCATTTCATTCGGAAATGATGTTAAATTGTAGCCAATTCCACGGCACATTGGGATTTTAATTTCTTCGCATCTTGAATTTGGATCGCGTGGTACTGGTGGCATTTGTGGTATTGGTGTGACACCCAAACCTTGCATTCCATTATCCGCTCGCACAATGCACACTAACACACCGATGAGCTTCAAAATTGTCATGAATTTATTGTACGTCATTGTTGTAGATTTGTTGTTTTTTTTCTGTTTTCTCTGCGTTATCTTCTTGTCCGTAGATTCAAAAAATATCAGTTGTTCAATCGGTAGTTAATTCGATTTAGTAAAAGTCTGTGTAATGCGTGTCGCTTTTTGACTTTTTCCGTTTTCCAACCAACAGTATCGTTTTACTGGAACTTGATCATCGATAAAACAAATTCGATTCGTCGTTTTTATTCTGTGGAAATCATTATCAACATTCAGCTGCACTCCACATATCTCAATGTCTGCCATTTAACACGGTCGTTTTATTTCCATGATGAACATCTGAAAATAGACATGTAAAGACGGAAAAAATTAGGAAAAAAATTATGTTTTCATCCATTTTCAAAGTTACTTCAACTAGATCATTAAAAATATAAAAATAAAATATCAAATTCATTTTTTTTTTGTTCATTTGGTAATAGAAAGAAAGGTCCTTAACAAAACGGCCCCTGTCAATTCTCCCCTCGAGCATACATATGACAATGTCACAACAAATTTATAATTCCCACAAACAGATGAAATCTTTCATACACACGAAAAAGTATCAGTTTAAAAGATCGAAACGAAAAGAGAGAAATAAATTTCTATTTGAATGCACACCAACAATTTCATTATATCTGAGTGAATACAACAAACATTTTGACAAGGAAATAAAAATACATAAAAAAAAATATTACGACTTGTTCGGTTCAGGTTTCTTGTGAATATCACATGCTGGTTTTGGGTTGCCAGTACGATAAGATCAAGATCTCTTGTTCGCTCAATCTCTCGCTATCTCGTCGACATTATTTTGTACAAAATTTATTGAAATTCAACAGAAATGAAGAGGAAATTTTGTTTTTATATAAATGGGGAAAAAAAATGAAGAAAAAAAATTAATGAATCCATAATATGTTGATCGGTTCACCAAAACTGATATCTCATCAAATTCCACAATCGAAATGGAAATAACGACAACGACAATGAATGAGAATGAATAATATTTATTTTATGTAACATTTGCCTGGTGTCTTTCTCACTGGTCGTTAATTATTCTTAAATTTTTGTTCTCTCTCTCCCTCTCCTTGTCTCATGATTTCGTGATTGCGGAGCGGATTTCATGCAACTAATGAAATGCATGCGTGATTTCAATCAGTCATCATTTGGTTTGGAAATTGTCTATTCTTTGCATTGCAGTGGCAATCATGTCTTAAGTTTGTTATGTGTGTGTGTGTTTTTATTTTGTGGTTTGCAAAAGTGAAGTAGTTAGTTAGGCGTAGTTTAATCGTCAACAACCTAATTAAATGTGTTTTTTTCCTGCTTTTTCTCTCTCTCTCTCTTGAATTTAGCAGAAAATGAGCAACAACACGCCTGATGAAGTTGATAATAGCCTCATGAAATAATGGTTCGAAGATCAACTATCTTCGTGGATTTTTGTTTTCTCAAACGGTGTTGATAGTTTCACTCTTTGGCAAACCATTGGCAAAGAAAAATGTAGAGAAATATGTTGATTTTGTGTGCGATCGTTCGTGAGGCGCTGTTGCACACAAGAGTTGTGTGCCTTCGACCGATCGTGAGCACTTCTGTCATATCTGTGCTGTCTTGTTGGTGAAGTCGAAGAGTCGTGTGGGTTGGATTTTATTTTTCGCTCTCTCTCTCTCTCTCTCTCTCTCTCTCTTCGCTGGTCCTTTTTCTTTGTTCTGAGCTCAGATTCGTTCGTGCTCTGCATGATTTTCTATGCAGGTGACGAAGAAAATGTAAACAAAGAAAACAAAAACCGATTAGAACAAACGATAATTTCGAAACCCACAAGACACACACAAAACTTGAAAATTACCGAACACAGGCTCATGGCCATATTTACATATTGTGCTGCATTCAAGATCGAAAGGAAAAATGAATAGCAAAAAGAGAAGAAAACCAACACACCGAACTAGATTCATCGAACGTGTGTGCTGTTGTTGTTGTTGTTGTTGATTTTTTCCTTCTCCAATAGAGTGAAAGAAACGCCAACACCGAATTGACTGTTGTCTTTTGTTTTGTCTTGTTGTTGGATCATTCGTTTTTTTCACCATATACACCACATATATTTTATCCCGCTGATTCTTGTGCTTCAGTCAACGAGGCAGAAATAAATGTTGTGACATATTATAAGGTATGGTTTGGTTTATTTTTTTTTAGTGGGTTCCTCTGTTTCCAATTCGTTTTTGTGCACTGCAGACACTATGTGTCTGTTGTATGTACGGTTCAATGTTCTTTTTTTTCTCCTTCACTGTTTGATTTCACTTCGGTTGTGAACTCGTTCGTCGCATCAATATTCGATGTCCGTTTTCAGTTGGTTGCTCAATCACAAAACAAACAATGGCCTGGCGTTCGTCGTGCCAGCATTTTATATTTATTCTCTCCCTCTCTCGCCATCTCTCTTTCTCCGCACCGTCTAATTTCGATGAAAAAGGAGCTGGCCGAAAATCGATAGCCTGTTTGTTGAAATCGAATACCGAGGCAATTTTAAAATGAAATGAAATGAACAATTTCAAGTAATTTCATCTTGATGATTTGATGGATGCGGCGTAAAAATGAAGTGATGCAGACGTTAAACCGAAAACGCCATTGATAATCTCTCTGTTCAATCAAACATGTATTATTTTACCGAAAAAACAATTTTTTTCCCTCATTTCGTTTCGTCTTGATTCTGTTTTGAATGCGTCTTGGATTGCTTGTGAAATTCCTCTCGGTTGAAAAGAAAATCATTGAATTGGCTTCAAAGCGTATAATTCACTTGAATTTTTCGATTTTCATTTTATCATCTTAGATTTTATTCCTGTGCATTTTCTACATACTATACTTGTCTTTGGTTGCACTCAAACTTCCGAAACCAGGGAAATCATCATAAATTGTGCAAAACGATAATAAGGAAGAGAATAAGAACAAAAAAAAAACAAATATAATTAGATCTTGACATTGCAGTCATTTTCCCAGGCCGAGTATATACTCTTACTCTCGAATGGAAGAAAAAAAAATTATTCATTTGAATTGTAAAAGGATAACAAAAAAAGAACGACAGCGCCAGCTCGAAGAACAAATTAACTAAACTGCAGTGAAAAAGTTGGTTAATTAAGAATTGCAGTGGAAAATGGAGTAGAAAAAAACGAAGAACAGTATGAAGAAAAGAGAACAAGAATACGGAAAAAAAACGAGTCGTGGAGATTGCTGTTGAGATGCACAAGATTTACATTTGTTTATATTGATTTTGAAAATCTGTCAAATCGAGCGTAAAAACTCAACGAGAATGCTGTTTTAATTTACGTAACTTTCGAACGATAGAACGTTCAGTATAAAACAAACAAAATGTAATTAAGAGTGCATGAGCAAGAGAAGCAGGAGTGAGTGACGAGAGAGAGAGAGAGAGAACAAGAAATAAATGTGATGAAAACGAAGAAAAGCAGATCAACGAGAGAAAATGCAACGAGAGCAGCAGTGAACAGTGTGAGAGAGAGAAAATAAATATCGAGGAGCGTTAACGACGACGACGACGGCCGATTCCGATCTTTGGAGCCCGAGTAAAGTAAGACGAGAAGAGAAATACACATAATGAACATCTCGAACATAATAATTTAATGAAATTGATTAACAAGACTGAGCTCGTTGTTTGCATAAGTGCATAAACAGTACAATCCCGTGTAGCGTGTAGTGTAATATAGTTAGGTTTTTTTTCTACCGGTATATATATGTGTGTGTATGTTGTGTGTTTACGAAAGGGTGTACAGAGCAAAAACTTTTGGATCAATTTAAGGCACACGCAGTCATGCCAAGAATATATAGATATATATATATTTATACGGGTTTTGGTGAGGATCCTCGAATACGAAACACGACTTCTAACACTAGCACATGCACACGCAATAACAAATTACGGAATCAATTCTTGAGCAGAATGAAAAATAGGCAGCAACAGCAGCAACAGCAGCAGGCATAAAGCCCATAACGACGATGACAAGCAAATCAGTGAAAAGAGACTGAGCGAGAGGAAGCGAGAGAGAGAGAGACAAAGACAGCGTAAAATGCAATGTGAGAATAAGGTGAATTTCACGCACCAAAATGATTTAAAAGCGAAGATGAACGATTCGTCAGGTCGGCGCTGAACTTGATGTATGCATGCGTGATTGTTTGTTTTTGTAAGACAAAATATAAATTTTAAATTCTCCAATTGATTCCAAACAGAGACAGCACTCTTCTTCATCGTGTTCGTTCCGTTTTATTTACGGAAAGGAAGGTAGGCAGGCAACGGATGGAGGGACGACGGGCAGAGAGGGCGAGCGATATGTAACCAAATATTCGCCACACACTGGCAAATGCCTATGGACTTAGTCGTGCCAATATTGACGTAGCGTATATGTTTAATCAACGAATTGCGATTTTCACATTTGAAAACGGCTGAAGCGAATGTTTGTGTGGCATGAGATGTGCATGGACACCAACAATTCATGCATAAATATATACGTAAGACGTGTGTAGCGTTGTGTTGTGTGCAGTTTTTTTTTTATTCGGTATATCTTGTTAATGGTTTTGGCTGTTCTGTGCATCTTCACCGTAATTTTATTTATTTACTTAAGATTTTTTTCCAGCATATCACCGATGTGTTATTCAGTGTTCGTCTTCGAACGATTCGTTTTTGGGTTCTTTGCCTCTTCGTTGTTTTCTCTCTCTCTCTCTCTTGGTGTGTGTTTTTTACGGTTGCTGTTGCTGCTTATTTGCGTTCTTCAGTTGTTGGATGTTGGTTTAGTTTTTTTTTTTTTTTTTCTTGTTGCACACCTTTTTCACGTCGCACTTTTTTTTATCGTTTATTTGTTTCTGCTGATTTATTCGTGGAAAGAACATATTTCACTTGACGCAAATACTCGTCAAAACAATATAGAGATTGTACATCATCAGTTTGTTAACTGAAACTGAACGAACGCGCCGTGTACAGAAAAAAACAATTAATTATTACAAGTCATTTTTGTTGGTGGGGTTTCATTTCTTGCAGCGCTCGTTTGCTCTTCCCTTTATAGCTTAATAAATGAGTTTGGTGCATGTATCATATATGTAAATATATTGATGTTAATCGCACTCAGTCTCAGTGCACCGAAAAACACACTGTGACTGTGTGCAGTTCAAAGGAAATATTTAATGTTTCGGATTTTAAACAGTTCAGTTTTTTTTTGTGTGTATGTGCTACTCTGCTGGACCACGCAAAGTGTTGTCATGTTTGTTGGTTTTAATTCTTCCACTTTTTTGAACACCAAGTTGGATAGGTTTCATGTATCAAGTATCGTGAAGCATGCTATTTCTTCGAAAACACCACCATTTCCAATTAATGGGCTGTTTTTGTTCTCATTTTGGTGGTAATATCATCTCGATTCTGATGACCGTTTCACACATGCCCAGGTGCTATTCGCTTGTGAAGAGAAAAAATCGTATCGAATATCGCTTCTCGTTAAGATTTTGCGATTGCACAAAATATATTGCACCAAAAAACCAACGACATGATGTGCACCACTAAGTCGACTAGTTTGTTGTTACGTACAATTTTTGGTTCGTTAGCTGCCCGATGAAGAGATGGTTGTTGTTGTTGTTGTTTTTTTTTGTCACGATGACTTAACCAACGGCGCACTAAAGCTGTGAAACGAAAAACATATTATCACTTCACCTGATCGGGCTTGGCTTGCTATTCGCTTTTAAATACTTTATTCTCTGTTGAATGCACGACTTACGGCTAATTAACGATAGCTGATGAGCATGCAATGCTCCCGTTTCACTCTCTTGCCATACAACACTACCCTCGCACACCTCGCACACCACAGTTGAATTGATATATCAAAACTCGTTTCCATGCATTACAAATGCAAATTTGTTCGCCATAGTAAAATTCAGTGTAGCAACTTGCAGTCAAAAACTGAAATGTACTTGTTCTTCTTCGGCGGAGAGAGTTTTTCGTTGAACTAAATTTAATTATGCACCTAGAAGCTGTTCAGTGAGCACCGAAAGAGAGAGAGAGAGACTGCAAGCTTAAGAGAAAATCAGGCAACAAACTTATAATCCAGCATTAGTTTTCGAAATGTTCTGGTTGATGTGATTTACAATTGCTGTGTGGTTTACCCGATGGCAAAACCAGTAGCGCCACCTTAATTGGCGAAAATTGAAGCAAATGAACTATGATTGTGGTGATGGTGCTGCCGTGCAGTTCAGAAGGTTGTCAATGTTTTTGCGCTGCATATCCATCATAGAATCCATTTTCACTACAATCTCTCATGTAATTTATAATCATAATAATGACCAATGGAAGCAATTATCAGTTTTGATGTGGGTACGACTATGCAAACGTATTTATCGTTTAACGAGTACGGCTGTATATGAGACACAGATTGCTTCAATCATGCTGCACGCTTCCAAAAGTGGTAGCTGTTACTCGAAGTGATCAATTCACGTGGGATTGCTTGCAGATGGATGAAGTAAAGCAATGAAATGGCCATACGCATTGCATTGCAATTGGCCGGAGCCGGCTTTAAAAACATGAACCGAATTGAAGACATAAGCCAAAGGGCATAATAATGTGAATATTTGTGTGCGTTCGCTGTTCGCACAATCCATTGATTTTTCGCATTTACATTTTTTGCCGATATTTATTTATTAGTGTTAACGACATCGATTGTAATTATCACTGCGAATCGACTGTGAAATCAGCATCCGTCGATGTATGCAGCGAAATAACATGCACCGCTGCAAAACTCAAACGAAGAGAGAGAGGGAGAGACTCAGGTTATCTCTCTGGTTGTTGTCTTTTTCTTGTTATCGCTCTCTCTCTCTCTCTCTCTCTTTCCCTATCTCTCATACCTTCATTCCTCGCGTACTGCGCTCACTTGAGCGGCTCGGCTGGGAAATGAGAACGTTTCGGTTGTGTATCATTAAACCGTTACTTCGTTTGTATTTCGAACATTGCCTTATAATACTTAACAATTTGCGGCTGCATATTATTATAATTTTCTTGTATCAAGCAATCATCACATCCTTACGTTTAACCATCTGAAGTTTTCATCATGTTAGGAATGAGATTATTGTGGTATCGAGATGGTTGGTTTGGTTACTTGCAGCCAGAGCTGCCTCTATCTCTGCATTTTCTTTTGTTCTACTGTGCCATTTGGCTGTTATTGTTGTTGCGAGTAGTCAACAAGCGATTTATTCAAAAGGATATGGCCTGCGGCATGCTACTTGCCATCCATACACCGCTTACGCCATTCAGACAGACTTGTGAAACGGAATAACCAACTCTTCGATTTACTGAAGAAATATGTTGTGCGTATTTTTCAATTGTCGCTTTTTTTCCCTTCTTTGTGCACCCATCTCTCTTCCAATTTAAAACGAAAGAGAAAGAAGACGAAGAGAGAGAGAGAGAGAGAGAGAGAGAGAGAGAGAGAGAGAGAGAGAGAGAGAGAAAACGATTCAATTGAAATAAACTGATGATTTTTATGATGCATTTCAGTTTTTGTTGCAAACCAGATTCTTTTTATCATACTTTTTCTCCGTTTCTCACTCGCGGACGCGCGCACACACACACACATTTTTTTCTTTATTCCTAAGCAATCGCGTTTGGCGTCTGAAATAGCCTTTGGTTAAATGGTTAGCATTTTGAATTGAATGAATGCAAATTATTTTTAATCGGATCCTCAAGCGAATCAGTCCACTCAGTTCAAGCATTATTCTATTCAATCACAATCGCCCCTATCACCATAACTGTGGCTTGGATCTCAATGACGATTGAATGGAATGATTTGGTTGGAGAAAATTAAAACATTTGCTCGAGACAATTGACTACGTAAAAATGACTGATTTAGTTATTTTGTTGTTTTATCTCTTTCATTTCCTTCTTCTCCACTCTCTCACTCTAAAGTTTGCAGAGAGAGAGAGAGAGAGAGAGAGAGAGAGAGAGAGAGAGAGAGAGAAAGAGAAGGAGAGAGAGAAATGGTTGGCTCATTCCTCATTTCACCCAGTTCTAGAGCCATGTTATGTAAGGCCATTAATACATTCATAATTCTTATAAGCCACGCGATTACTATTACTACCGCGCCAGCATTCAAACGAAAACATCATAAAAAGATGCATACAATTTATGGACTAAACACACACACACACACAGCACAAAACACAAAATGGTCTTATTTATCTTGCCACAAAGTTTCCGAGATTAAGATGAAAAAACACAATATGAAATAACAACACAGAGCCTAATTCTCTTCAGTTCCCATCCGTTTTTCCTCAAACTCTCACCCGATTTTCTTGGGTTTTTTTTTTCTCGTCTGTTGTGTTCTCGTTTTTTTTCTCTGTATATTCCTTAACATTTCACACAGCGTTTTAATGTGAACTTTGTGAACTTCAACAAATAAAACACACATGCCATGAAGATCTTGATGTATATTTTTGGTTACAAAAAAAACACACATTTCCGAAAAGGAAAAAAAACCGTTGTGCGCGTCGATGTGAAAAGGATAAAAATAGTAATCCCTAATGCCATTGAAATGAGACAGATGCAAATGTTGTTTGGCTTTTTTTCCACTTGGTTTTTGCCTGTGTGTGTGTGTGACTTTTGAACGGAAGACACCCTCCCGTTCAGACAATAAAATTTATGACCGCTCTAAAAGTATTGCTCAAATAATTATCTAAGATTATGATTAACACAAACAGTCGGCATGTCAATGCTTGGTATACCGGAATTTATTTTCATATCAAAACGGAACAAGAAAAAAATCATGAAGAAAGTGAAGAAACAAAATGTGAATTGGAGCAAAGATAATCCGAGAAAAAAAAGAGAGAAATGAAACATAAATAACCACAGTTGAAATTGCAGCCTTAATTAACATTTGAATTCCAAATGGAAATGCGGAAATTTATGTGTTTTTCCTTCATTTTTTTTCCCCGTTGTTGTTCTCTTTGAAAGTAATGCGACAATTGAACTTGGAAAAATGGAGCTGTGACCCGAATTTCCTTTTTTTTTCATTTGAGCTTCGCTTTGATCTTTTCCACCTTTTAACATTTTCTGGCATTGCGCTTAACATTTCACTCAACCAATGCTTGACATTTTGGAACATTGTTCAGTAATTTTGTTCTTGAATCTCTCGGAAACGCGACAAGTACGACGTCTCAAAGTAGACAAGCACCTCAATGCCGAAACACGGATACAACATTCATATTCGACACAGACAAAGTAGAGACACAAAGAGAAATGCAGAAGAAGAAGAAAAAACTGATATTCATAATTTTCCCTAGAAATATCACAGTTTGTTCATTGTTTTAGTTTCAGTTGTCAACTGGATAAGCAAATATCAAACAAAAGAATCAAGTCGAAGATATGAATATTCCCAAAAAACTTCACACAGTGTGAGCCTTCTTATCTATTTACGTTGTGATTTATGGAAAAGCAAACCGCACCGATTTTGATTGGAATGCATAATCACATGAATAGTTCTGGCTAAAAGCGAACTAAAAACGAGCACGTTCAATAGAGAGTCAATAAATCGAGTCTTTGAATTGGACTCGACGCAATGGATGGTCGGCATGAAATATGCCAGCTGAGAAGAGCCAGTTTGTGTCGTCGTGTTCATTGGTTAAATTGCGAGAGATAAACAAATGGCCCGAAACGAACGATCGATCGACGGGTGGTTTGTGATGTTCAACAACTTGACTTAGACGCTCGTATGTTGAATCTAATACACATTTAAAATTTACGAAGTGCGTTAATTGATGCAGCAAACAAACAGACAGCAAAACTGAAAAGAAAAAAAACAACGATCAAGCAAACGCGTTCTTTTCATGCTTATTCGTCTATTTTTTTTCTCTTCATCTTTCATTCAATCGAAATGTTATGTGTGTTTGTGTCATAGCAAACTAATTTTGAATTCAATAAGCGTTTCTTCGTTGATTTGTTGTTGTTGTTGTTGTTGTTTTTTTTCGTTTTTCTTCCACAGACAATTACATTTCTCATCCGCATCATGAATTTATTGGCTTTCTGGAAATACATAAATATGCAAACGATTGGCCGTGTCATCAACTTAAAGATATGTTAAAAAATATTGAGGTACGCAGTTGGTTACTCCGATGATGGATACAAATGCGAGTATTTATTGTGCAATGATTAAATGCTGTGTGTGTGCCTGTAGATTGAATGGGAATAAAAAAGCGCACCGTATACATGAGACAATGCTGTAAGCGCAAAGTCAGCATTATCATCTTCGATGTCATTGTCGTCGTCGTCACACCATCGCCAAGATCGAAGCTAGCACATACACGAAAAACAAAATCAACGCACACGATAACAACCTGCCAATCGAAACTGTCATTGTCACCCAAAGTGAGTTGACATGAAAATTTATTTTATGAACGGCATCGTTATATGAGTGTTATCCGTCTCCCGGCGCGAAATGCCTTGCAACATTATATCTGGGCTGGGTGCGAAAGTGCAAATGTGACGGGTGTGTGTGTGTGTGTGTGCACGCCAAACGAATGAGCATTTACGCCTGCCATTGGTACCATTGGCACGACGTGCGTTCTGAATAAGCTGCGCGCACAAATCCCAAACAAATCTACTTCACACGAACAATCGTGGAAACGCCAAAGAATCGAAATAACAATAATCATAAAATCAAAATGACGATGACGATTATGATCAAGCCCGGCCAATTAACACAGGTACAAACGAGGAGATGCGAGCGCATCAACCAACTGGCTGACCGAATGGTGCAATGGTGAAACAAGAGAAGACACACCATCTCCGGTGATCATGTTGTCCGGACGAACATGTTCGTATATCGCATACTCAACGACGGTTGACAATTAATTGAAAATCGCACGTAGATGAAATAATAGACGCGATCGCAAAGGTGCATGCTGCAATTTAATATGGTAAAACCGAACAAGATAGATCAAAATACTGTGAATGTTGCTCGCTTGTTCATGCCCAAAAGATCGGCACAAAGATCACGCATATTATACGCGCAGCCGTAAAATATATATTTATAACAGCAACGCATGCACATGGCAAAATGTTGCTTGTGAAAAAAATACACCATAACTCGACATGTGAATATATTATAATCCCCGTAGTGAAATTTAATAGGCAAAACATGAATGCACAATTTATGGGCGCATAAATAAAATTTGCCACTCATTCGGCGGCAGCGGCAGCAGCGACGGCGACCAGATTAAAATTTTTATTCAATATTGCACCTCTCGATTAATTTATTTTTTATAAACGGACAAGATGAATATTGAATTGAGTTAGTGTCATAAAATATTGTGCTGTAAATCGTGCTCGTCGCTGGTGTATGAACTCAAAGTGTGAACTGCACTAGCCTTCTATTGATGGTACAGTCTGGCTGCCTGCCCGCCAGTGCTGTTTCTCGTTAAGGCGTTTTCTGTTTTGCATTTCATTGCAATGCGCACATTTTACCATTCGAGCAAATAAATTAAATGAATTACAAGTTTTCTGGTTTTGGAAGTGGTATGAAAAACATTTTTTTTTTTACCTAAAACTATTGATGGAAATGTTCTTAATTCCATTCGATGTTTCAATGACCCAATAAAATACACCAAAAATGCCCAAACAAAACCATTAGCATTAACTTTATTGGTGAATGCACAGCAATGGGATGTGAAAACTTCTTCGTGGCTATCAAATGCATTCCCATCTCTATCTTTTTAGGATTTCTTTCTCTCGGTCTCGGTGTGTTCGATCGACCGAACGATGCTGAATGAAAAACATTAAAACACAAAGTTGAACATATGTGCGGGGCAATCGATCTACGTGAAATTCCGTTTGCTTGTTGTTTTCCATTTTCCAAAAATAGATATCTGCTGCGAATTTGTTTGATCATCAGCATGTCTGCCCCGAACCAACACACACAATCGGCTGTGTATCTAACAGGCACGCGTATACACACCTCAACTCGTGTGATTGGTGTTGTTTTTTGTTCGAACGCCACCAAGGAAACGAACTCATCAATTCTACTGCTGTTGCTGTTGCTGCTACGGCAGCGGCTGATTGTTTTTTTTCTGTTTCCTTTAGTCAAATATTGGAGTAATTCCGATAGAATGTGGTACAAAATTTATGAACAATATTTTTCAAGAAAATATGTGCTCGGTTGATCGAAACACGGCGGTTCATGGGACGCTCTCTCTTGCTCCCTACATGAGAATTATCAACGAAAGGTAATGAATTGATTGTTTGCAATGCGTTGGCTTGTATCCGACACTAAATGTCGGCGTCGGCATCACTCTCTCTCTCTCTCTCTCTCTCGTTCCATCTCGTTCACTCACTTCTTAATGAATGTGTCTATTTTGGTTGTAATATTCAGATCGACCGTATGTGTATGAAACTTTACTCAACTCGGTGTGTTGTTGGTGTGGTTTTTTTTTCTTTCTTGTTTCTCTATATTGATACAATTTAAATATATCGTCTATATAAACGGCAAATTGGTACGTGGTCGTTATTTTTTGGTTACTTGATTTGATTGTTTGTTTTCGTTTTGTGCAGTTCGTTGTTTTTTCTCTCCCCCTCTCTTCCTTTTACTCACTCTATCTGATTTCAAAATCGACAATGTTTATGGCATTTCGTGTGTCAATTATTTTCGATGTTTTTTTTTTTTCTTTCTTTCATTTCTCAAGTTCTTGTTGTGTGTGTGTGCGCGCGCGCGCGCTTCGAAATCATTTTCGTTCACTCAAACGGATATTGACCATTAAGTTAGTGTTTTTTCTGTTGCTGCTGCTGCTGCTCTGCACTCGTCTTCTTTGTTTTTTTTTCGGTGGGCTATCGATTTGCTGCTCTGACTCTCAATATCTTTCATCTCAACGAGGCCGTATATCTATTGGCAGCTAGTTTATGTACCGTATGCCAGGAAACAAATCGTGTAATACGCTGTTGTTTATATCGTTAGCTATTCGAGATTTTTCTTTTCTCTCTCTCTCTCTCTCTCGCTCTCTCTTTCGCGCTCCTTCTCTCTCTACACAAGAGTCTCATGTCTTCATTGAGTTTACAATGTTCAATCCATAAACATGTAGCCCGTTTGATTTTTTCTCTTCTATTTGATCGTTTGTGAAATCGGCGGAAATTATGATTTAGCAAACGTTGCAATCGTTTTCTATTTTATTGCAATGTAGCTACAATATTTCGATGTACGTCTTCAGTGTTAAAGGACAATCAACAAACAGCGAAGAAGAGAGAGAGAAAATAAAACATCGACTTGAACATTGTTTCATACGTTTGTGCAAATCTCACAAAAGCTACTGTTCTGGATCAGAGACGAAACAAACGTCTGAAAATGGTCAAAAACTATATGTTTTTGCCTTGCTTTGCGATCAATATCTGTGCTACACATGCGTTTGTTTCAATTTAATGGATTTATTTATGTGCTGCTGCTGTTGCTGTACACACAGACACCCATAATTCCTTCATACATTTGGCAATCATTTTTGGCTCAGAGGAAATAGTTAAATATGAAATTTGGTGTGCGTGGGCCGCCACCGCAAAATATACCATTGATAATTTTCGTAAAATAGTTTCGTGTGCTGGGTTTTAACCACGCGAATAGGCAAAATATTTTGTCATTTATGTCGGTTGTCATGTGTTTTGATTCGTATTTTTCGTTGTTGTTGTTCATACTGATTGGTTCACCAGGGGCTGCGATCAAATTTTTTTTCCCCTGAATAAGCTTCAATATAACAAATAATGATAATTTGTAACGATTCTATGACCTTTTTCAAATATTTAACCGATATGCGAATATTTCGCCGATATACCAATATTTCGTACTAAAATTGGTAGAGATATTTAGATGACGCGCACTTAAGCTATTGCTCAAGTACCACGTAATTAAGTACTTATTTATCAGTAGACTTATCATGTCATTTATAGTGTCATTTATTTGTTGTTGATGATATCAGGATCAATTCTAAAGAACATTTAAAGCTATTGACCAGTACTACGACAATTGAGTACTAGCTTAAGTACGAGGAACTAAAACTTTATCAAGTGTAATGAACTTAACACAATATAAGTTAGGTACAGCGCGTTAACCAAAAGTACGTGGCACTTAAACGTGGATTTAAATGAATTCGCTGATTTATGGTTATTCTTCAAAAATAAGCGTTTATCTGCATATTGGCGGATATCGGCGTACATCGGTCTCTATTGTTCTATATTTTTGTGTTGAATTCACATTAAATGTACACGATTGACACGAATATTCAATTTATTTCACTAATTCACACTGATATACCAATGAATAGCGATGAAAAGCCAATAATATAGATAATAGCGTACGACCAATTGATATTTTCCCCTAGTTGGTTCCCTTTCGGTTGTTTCGCCAAACTGTGCCCGTTTTTTTTTCAACTGTAAGAATGACAACATAGAAAAAAAAAACTCAAAACTAGAAACCTCATGTTATCATGACAGAATTATTCATGAATACATGCGAGTCATTGGAGCAACAAAATAAAAAGAAGCAAGAACGACGAAGCACCGAAGGATAAATTTGGTGAATTTGCACTTTGCATACGCTTTATGATCAATTTGTGTTTCTAACAGTTGTAAAGTCACATAGAATTGTGGGCTTTTTTCCCTTTCCTTGCATCATGTGTTGTTTCTTCGCACATAAATTTCAATCTATGCTGCACTCTACTGGGCTGGTGCTGCACGTCATATCACTTTTGTTCGGTGCACAATTTGCAAGCGGTTTTCAGGCGCAAACGAGAAAAAAAAGAATGTAATGTAAGAGTGAGTGAGTGAGTGCGCCTGTAACGAACAGAAAAAAGAAGAGGAAAAAAAAACGCACCAAATGGAACTTAACATGACGAACACTAAATAGAGCAATACCATGGTGCTATTTGGAATGTATGTAAATTGTAGTCATAGACTAGAAGAAATACGAACCAACCAACGAACGAACGAACGAAAAAAACAATCAAGATATATGAAATAAGTTATGGCATTGGGAAGCAATTTTCGGTTGCATCATACACAGACGCGCCAGCTATGGCTGTTTGCCTGCCTACCATTTTAGCTAACAAGAAAATGATGCAGAGCAACAGAGAATATGCCAGCAAATTATTAGATAAATTGAAAATTGCAAAATATATATGGTAGCCGGTACGAATATTACACACAGGCATGGTGCGGTAACAGCGGTAGCAACAAATGCCAATGCGCACTTTACAAAATGCAAATATACATTTCGAGAGGAGCAACAAAGACAGCGACCAAATGTGTGAATGAAGAGAAAAAAAAACGGCTGTGCACTTTTTTCTGGTCTCGAAAAAAAGCATATGGTCTAGGAAAAATGTTCGATACATTCATTAGAGAGTGTTTGTGAGAGATAGAAAGAGAGAAGAGAAAGGGAGCACAACACTTGATTTGTGAACGGGAAACTGGCTGTAAAACTATTCAACAAGCAACATTATTCCTGCGTCACTAAATTAAGACAGCCAGTTTTTTTCTTCTATTTCTCACCCGATACACTATTCAAATTGCACATCGAAATATGCGCATAGAAAACTAACGGCCGCGACCATCGTTCGCTTTTTTTCCCTTCTTCTTGTTTTGCACTCAAAAACAAATAATATTTGATTTACACCTTTTATAACGTGTGCAACCGGGCAAAATGTAATCTGGGTGCTATGTTCACTTTGGTCTTCTATTCAATAATCATTTCGATAGCATACGAACTGAAATTAAATTTTTTTGTTCATACATTACAATCAGAGAGAATTGTACAAGAATTTGTACGCCCCAGAGTGTGAGCATCGAATAAATTCGTATTATAACTATTGGTATAGAATCGATTCTGGTGGAAGCAGCCGGTTAAAAGAGACGATAAAATTGTTTATAGTGTTGGCATTCAGGAGTTTCTGGATGATTTTCGAACGTAGCAAACTGTTACATTTGCATGTTGTGTGACTGGGATATTGTGTGGTGGACTCATGTTATTGCTGCACCTTGAAATCATGTTAATTACAACAGCGCGCATTAAAAATGGGGGGGGGGAAACACTAAATTTAATAAAAAAAAACCGAGCCAAAGACGTGCTATTTATGGGGTGTAGATAATGTCTATTGTAAACACTAATAAACAGTTTGTACATTGAATGGTGGCGGCGGCGACGACAACGGCTAAAAAATGCAAACCATTCGTTATACTCCTTTTCATAAAGTTTTTCTATGTTTTTCTGTCGTTTGTCTCTACTTTTCTGTTTTGCATGCATGAAACGGATCTCAATACCTCCTCTAGTGTGTGTTCGCAATAGAATGTTGAAAAATGTCTTTGTACACATTGTAGCCTTTTTGTGAGTAGCGTCTTTGTGTGTGTACATACATGCTTCTTGCTTGCTGTTTGATATGAAGGTCGGTGTTTTACTGATCTTAATAGCGGTTTCCGGTAAGTCTAAAGCCGAAATGCAGAGAGGAACGAGAGACGAAGAGAGAAAAAAAGGGATCGGTACATATTTTCTCCTGCGATCTAAGTACGATTTGTTCGTATTCGGTGCCGATTTCAACTGGTTCTCAGATTTTGAGCATAAAAGACGCGCTTGTTTTACGCACTGCTTCTGTCACAGACACACATACCATTCTAATGAATACCAACAACACACGATGGCGGTTTTTATGACGGTGCCGCAAACGGTGGTTTGGTGTCAACAAAAGCCAAAGGTAAATACAGAAGGCGAAGATAATGTGAATTTATGTGTGCATATATGAGTATTTTTCTATATGATTTCTTTCATTTGTTATTTATTCACGTTGTACAAACATCATTGTCGTCGTTTTCGTAGCCGCCGTCGAACGTCGTCGTCGTCGTCATTTTCTTATCGAACGAACCAAAAACGGCCCTGCACTGCAATATCTATATATTTATAATAATTTTTGTTGTGAATTGCGCGCGCGGGAACCATCTATACTCCTTACAAACTCTCTCTCTCTCTCTTTCTTCCACTCGGTGCTGTTTCGTGAGCCAATGCGCGGAGTTTTTGATAATCACTTGGAAGTCAGCCGATAGCAAACAACAACAAACGCCAAGCAAAAGTACAATTCAAATTATTTATGTTTTTCGTTTATTTCCCACCACCGTACACGCCATGCAACTCTCTATATACGCTCTGTGTGTGATGTGCTGTTACGGCGCGCACTTTGTGTCTTACTCGCTTTTCAAAATAATTACACATGAAAAACATTAAAAGGTGGAGCGACGACAACACAAATATTTGATTAACATTACAATTATAATCGACTTTTCTCCACTCTTTTTTCACTGTTTGTTATCTGCGAAATGTATCTAGTCGCGCGATGTTGTTGTTGATGTTTTTTTTTTTGGCTCGAGTGTCTTGTCAGTGGCAGTGAGTGGGAGAGAGAGAGAGAGAAAGAGCGACACAGTGATCTGGGAAAAAACAGTAATGTTTGTTTGGCTGCCGGATCGGAAGCAAACACCATTAAATTATTTTACATTTCAATCGACAAATGCCGTTAGCGATTCGCTCATTTTGACTGCAATTATATGGATCTTTGTATCATTGCAATCTGGAACAAAATGCATTTTTGCGCCACATGTGTCTATTGCACACACACACACACTCACACACTCACAATTTGTGAGTCACAAACAACAATTGCAAACAAACACAATGCGATCGCATTGAAAACTTATTTAATTATATTTCATTCAATCGGAAATTCCAACGCATGCCAAGCGCTTTGCTTCTCTCGCACACATTTTCTTCTCACACATTTGCACTGGGTCGAGCACGAACAATTGCCATGCAATGGCCAAAAGTTAAACACAAACTAATTACTGGGCTGACTTAAAACTCTCCATCAATTAATTGGGAATGACAGTTTTTCGCATGGATTCGTCGGAAATTCCGAGAGCGGCGAAAATTCAACAAATTTTCGAACAAAACAAACGAGAGGATTTTTCTTGAATCCATTCAACTATTTTCTATATATTGTTCTGTATCGATTTCTACAGCATTTCATTTTATTATTCTCTCGCCAAACAGTATGGTTCTCTTCTTGTCGCTGTTTTGTGTGTGTGTGTGTGTGTATCGCTGCTCTTATTGTACATTTTCATTTTCTCGTCCTCTCTCACACACACACATATTGCACACTCCATCAAAAGTACGCATTTTTCATAGTATCCCAGACACATAGTTTGCAGTACACCACATTGCCAGCTACATTGCACAGACGTATACAAAATGAAAAACAACAAAAAAGAGCGAGAAAAGAAGTAGAGAGCAGAAAAAAAACACAACCCAGCTATATATCGTCTTTCGAAATCGTTTTTCCTGAATTGCACAAAATATAATAAATTATTTCGTATAAATCACTAAAGTACCAAGCGTTCTTCTTCTTCTTCCTCTTTTTTTGAAAGAAAAAAAAAACGACGAATAAATTGTTTGAGACAAAGAATAACGATTTCCCTTCTGCCAAGTGTGCAGTTCAAATTTCTCCGAACGGCAAGCAGAAAAAAAAACATCACGTCACACATAGAGACACTTTTTTTTTTGCTTTGAACGTCCAGTGAAAGGATATTGGATGAATAGGATTCACTTGGTGCCGTTTGTGAATAGCAGTGAATAGTAGTGAATGAATGAAGTACAGCTCTGAAAATAAATAAAAATGGCATAGCACCTTCCACTTGAATCGATCAACATTATGGACATAAAGTTGATGCAACGACAGAATGAAATTAATTCCTTCGACGATGCGTTTTCTTCTTGTTGGGTCCAAAGCGCAACTCAAACGAGAAATTCTCTCTTGAGAACGAGAGAAAAAACAACGAATGAGAATAAAAAAAAAGTTCACCAGAAAAAAAAAACCGATGAAGAAGAATGTTTGATGTGCACAATGGTGAAAAATTGATCGAAATTGTCAGCGCGCTCCGTGAATGAGACAAAGAGTGAATTTAATTAATTGGCGCATTGGCAAAATGAATCTTTTCTTTCTCTTTCCCTCTATCCCATCTTCATTTACTGACGATTAAGTTAAAAAAAAAATTTTACTGTGGCCGAATAAATAGATGTGTGATTATCAAATTACACTGAGTTATGTGTTGTTTGTTTAACGGATATGCAAGACGCGGTCGAGCGCACTTTGCTTGGCAATCTGTATACGTATATATTGGCACATGAGCAAAGCAGAACAAGGCATAATCAGCAACCAATACACACTGTGCTAACCATCAAGCAAGAACAGCCGAAGAAGACGACGACGACGACGAAATACACATCATCAACGAAACGAAGAAAAAACAACAGAAAATAAAACGGCACCACAACACGATATCTGATTAAAACGAAAGCCAGCCAAGAAACGAATAAATAAAGAAATACGCATATTAATATATTGGGTTCCAAACGTTCCATCTCTTCTTCTTCTTCTTCTTTTCTGTGTAAATTTAAACGCTGGATTCGGTTGTGTTCTTTTTTTTAATTCTCTCGCTCTTTTTTCACTGCTCCACTCGCGCGCTCGCTCATTCTTTCTCTCTTTTATTTGGCACCGTAGTTCACAGCACGACCAATGAAAAAACAAAATAAAACGGGCAGCCAGAGGAGAGTGGAATAAGAGAAAGAAGAGAAAAAAAATCAACGTGAGCGAATCAACAACAAAACACTGGGAATCCAGAGATATGAGATCTTGTTAAACGAATTTTTAGTATGAGATGGTTAAGATGGTTATGTTTTAATTTATTGGTAGAAGGCAACAGTATGAAAAGAGAAAAAAAAATTAAAATAACACGTAAGCCGAACCAAATGTGGCAGCATGAGCCAAACAGACACACACATATTCATGTGTGTTTGTGTGGAAGGAATCAAGACCAGTGAGAGCGCGAGGGAGAAAGAGAGCGAAAAAAAACACCCATCGCAGCGACAAGAGAGCGGAAAAGCATGAGCAAGAAACCAAGATGAGGATAAAGAACACAACATTCGAGCAGCATGCACAAAACTAAAATAAGAAAATACAACATTCACGGCAACAACACACCAAACACAGCCAAATGAAAGCAAAAACAACAACTGCAAACATCGCGCCGCTCGGCTCATATTGAACTCAATACTCGATGTCTCAAAAATGAAGCGAATCGAGAGAGAGAGAGAGAGAGATAGAGAGAAAAGCACAGCGAACAGCGAAAAATAACGAGAAAAAAAACATTATATGTGTATCGGGTATAAAGTGAAACGACAAATGAAACAACAAGCATATCGTATCGCTAACTACTATCTGAAAATGCAGCTTCAGGTGAGTTCGTGAATATCGAAGTGTGTGCTATGGTTTAATGTCTACATAGAAATATCTGCCGTGCTTTTGGCACACTGTGTCTTGTTGCTGCTGCTGCTGTTGCTGTTGCTGTTGCTGTTGTTGTAATGTATATATTTTTTGCTCTCTGTTCTGTATCACTTGGGTTATATTTGTTTTTTCTTTAAATTTCATTTGCCAGATTTGTGTTGTTCATTACCCGAGTGCACGCTGAATTTTTGTGCAGATTTGACTTGCACGGCAGCAATTCTCGGCTCGGCGCGGCTCGTTCGCTCGCGCACATAGTCCACTCACTCTCTTCTACACCAACTGACAGCCGAGAGATAGAGAGAGAGAGAGAGAGAGAGAGAGAGAGCCTCGACAACGGTTTGTTTTTGGAAAACAAACAAGGCAGATACAATTTTCGGATGGCGAACACAGAACAACAACAACTGAAAAATCAACAGCACAGCCAATGCTGTTCTGTCTGAAATTTAAGTATTTGGCGTTGAATGAGCGCGAGCGCGCGCTCGCGACACTGCACGATTTCGCCCAAATCGTACTGTATGTGAAATCTGAAATTATCGCATCGATCTGTCGGTTGTGTGTGTGTGTACGGTCTCTGTCTCTCTCTCTCGTCCCTTGTCTTATGCTCGATTTTTGCTCACGACTTATACGCGATGTCGTTGTGGGTTTTTGGCTGGTGTACACTGCTATTTGGTTCGATTGATTGGTGCATTTGGTTGTAGTAGAAATGAAAACAAACAACAGAGAAAAAAATAACCAAAAAGATACCAAAGATCCATGCAAAAAGTGCTAGACTAAAGAATAACCTTTCGCGGTGGCTTTCAAATGGGAAATCTTGAATGAAAGCCATACCACACGATACTTTTCTTTCACGATCACAATTGCTACCTCTCTTTTTTTGCTGATTCCATTCCAACAAGCGCTGTGCTTATCGCATGCTGCTGCCGATCATATTATTCACTGATCGTGTTTGTATTGCCATTAATATGACTTGTTTGTTTATTGTTGGCTATTAATTAAAATAAATATTTTTTAATTAAATTCTTATGTCCAAGCAAAGCCAACGCAGCCGCCACCGCCGCTGCTGCTGCTGCTGTCGCTGTCGCCGAATACACGAAACAAACCACCAAAGAATATGGCAAGAAGACCAATGAAGTAAAAATGACAAACCAACAAACACTCGTTATGCGTCGCGTATAATGAAAACAAGATTTCGAATAATTTATGGACATCGATTTCATGCCAAGATCAATTCAAATTGAAATAACACACAACAGTTATATCCAAATACAAAATTGAGTCGAAATGACTGTGTCTGTGCGAACGCGCGCGCGCTCACTCGCCTTTGGTCGGTCCAGAATGAAATATATATATATACATACGGCAACGATCGAAATTCATTTGTCGACGTATTTTCCATAGCATGGATATGAAGTTAACCATCGCAAGTCTCTTAATTACTCACGCAGATATTTCTTGATGGATTAACAACGATGTAGCAGCAGCACATACATTTTTTTTTGGTTATTATTAATTTTCAATCAGGAAAAAAAGAAGATATTTTTCTCAAAAACTAAAGCATGAACAATTGATTTCTTTCGTCTCAGAAACCGAAAGAACGAAGAGGTAGAGAGAGACAAGGGACAAAAAAAAATTCATTATTTATGTGCGGCTGCATCATTCTTTATCGAAATCGATGTTATACAATGTGTGATCGATTTTGTTTTCTTTTTGATTTCGGTTTTCATAGATCGATCAATGATAACAAGTTTCGAACAAAAAAAAAACGATAGAAACAAGTCAACAGCAAACGAACGAATGAAGGCAACACGAGACACAGACGAGAATAAAGAAGAAACGAATGACTGAAGAGAGAAAGAAAACACGTTACCAAAATTAAAAGAGGCAAACAACGGTGGCAAATAAACAACATTCCTCGAAAGGAAAATCAAAACGACACTTTAAAAGAAAACATGACATCCTCAACAGAAAAATACAACATGATGTTTGCATTATTTACATGTACTTTTAGGTTGAAATGTTTCTGTTATGCGCTTTTTTTTCGTCATCGGCAGCGTCGTCGATGTTCAGCTGAGATTCTTTGAGCTACCAAAACGTGATGTCTCAAAGTGGATATATCTCTTTCTCGAATGAAAATACAACGATGTTCAAAATTGATTTCATTTTTTCTGCTTGCCTGCCCCTCTGTCTCTGTTTCCAGGTTAAATGCATTTCAATAAATACATATTTCAAGTCACACACACACACACACACACACACACACACACACACACACACACAC
>NW_022601432.1:3613483-3650288 GCF_009176505.1 Sitodiplosis mosellana | reverse complement strand
CACACACACACACACACACACACACACACACACACACACACACACACTGGCTGGCACTCATTAAGCAAACGGTCCAAATTGAAAATGTCCCATCGAAATGTTAAGCAAAATGTTGTTGTCCGGTGTGTCCCACTCTCTGCAAAGCATTAAAACAATAATAATGTGAGCATTTCTTTTCCCTTTCTCCCTCTTGTTCTGTCACAGCCATAAAATGTCCAGTGAGTGTCCTTTTATTTAGTTATTGTTTTTGTGACGTGCAAAAATCTCTTCTACCAAATACTTGGTACACAATAAACTCGGACAATAGCAATAAGATTTCTCTATTTCAACAGAGCAGAGTGTGTTTCCAAAGGAAAACAGCACACAACGAGCGAATGAGCGAACGAGTGTGAGAGAGAAAACAATTGTATCCACATTCCAGGTACGGTGCAATTTTCGAAATGGCACAAAACACAAAACAAACACACAAAGCGAATACCGGCTATGAACAAATACAACTAGCCAGACAACCGATGCATTTTCCTAGACAAAATATGCTCGAAGCATTTCAAAATACATATGAGTTGAGACTAGAGTAAGAGCAAAAATTTACGTTACCATTTTTTTTCTTCATCTTCAACGGAAAAAAAAATCCATACGGATTACGGCTGGTGCAGAGGACCGTTTACAAACACTGCACGTTGATTTGTTGTTCAATTAGAACAACAACAACATCGACATTTGCGCTTGATAGTTTTGTTTGATCGCCAATCTCTTGTTGGCTATTCAATGGGGCGATCTAAATATAAAGTCCTGTTCAAGTCGATTTCAATTTTTTTTTTTTCGTGTATGCCAAAGTATCCACTCTCTCACGGCTTTACTGTCTCTCTTTCTCTCGTCCAAAACAAAACTCGAATGGTTATTTGGTTTGTAATTGTAATTCATACACAACATTCACTTGACACTTAGCATCAAGAGATTTACTCTTGCTCTATCTAACTAACTCGAGCAATCGACGAGAAGAAAGAAATCGTTTTCCTCTCCAATGAATCATTTACAACACTCGATTTCCATGTGTGTCTGAACACAATTTCTATAACTCTCTTTTATTTCAACTGCACCAATCAAACATCCATGGAAAATCTTTCATCTCAAGTGTTTTTTTTTCTTTTCTCGTCTGTACGATCGTCTATTTATGCTTGAATCGTATTATTATTCATTTTAGAATCACAACGTATATTTTCTTAGATTGTTGTTGTTGCTGTTTTGTTTCAATTGCGTTTGATCTAATACAAAAAAAAAATTCCGTCTTTTAATTCACTACATTTATTCAGTTTAATGCAATTTAAACGATTTAATTGATGGGCAATTTTTTTGTTCGCTTTTCGCGATTTTAGTTTTGACGTTTTCGAAATTAATGTAAAACTTCTTAATGGAATTATTGGGAGAGAGGAAAATAAATGCCGCAAACCGAGTATAATATACACACGCACACGTCGTCGGCCACACAGCCTCACATCACGGTCAACAATCAACTGAGCTGTGAGCTTGTCGGTTTATTCGACTAAGCCGTGCACATATTTCTTCTTTATTTCTGTTTTGATGCCATTTCGCTTCGGTTTGACTAACAAAATAGATACAACAAATCTTTAGCGGTATCGAATTGGGTTGGTTCAGTTGTGTGTAACGATGATCATTGACTTGTAGAGGGTTTTTGGTCATTTTTACGGCTGATTTAATTTGAAACATGATTCAATGAAATTCAAACATCAAAATTGTTACTACAATTTTCTTTTTCTCTGTGTCTAGTAGACACTGTCTGCTAATTTGATGGTGAAACTCATTTAATTTCAACGATTTTCGATGGCTCAGCACAAGCCACACCAATAGTCAAACAGAATGTTCGTTGCCCCAAAAGTTCCGGTTTGTTTTGTTGTCAGAATGCGTTTTCCATACTCTCGCACATACACACACAGAGAGACACACACACACTTATGAGCGAGAATGAGCATACGCGGACGACGGACGTGTGCGTTCATAAGTGTGTGATGGAGTGTGTAGGGAATACGTCAATATGGCCAGACAAGTTAAACTCTCGTACATTAAACTATCCCACATGCGTATCCATTGTGTATATGTGTATCGTAGTAATGCATATATGTATATTGTATATACACAACCGATGTTCGGGCTCGTTAGAATACAAATGCACACACACTCACATACAAACACTCACACGCATACGGTCGCGAGCACAGCAAAAGTGACACATACACAACGATGTGCATCGCAGCGGGTTATCGAAATATACGTACGACGTGCCCGTAACTTTCCCGAATCAAAAAAAAAAAAAAATAAAATCGAATCGTATATGATTGCTATGAAATATGCTATAGGTTAGGTAGTTCGGTCTCTTTCGCACTGCCATTGAGTATTGTCATTTTTATTTCTTTATTTAGTGTCGCGACTAATTTCTCCTGTGTTCGGCTCTCTCATCTTTGGATTTGAGCCGTAATATTGTTGTTGGTGTTTTTGTTGCTGTCGAAACGTCACTTCAATCTGTTGTCGTTGCATTTCAAATGCGGGTGCATAGCATTCACTCGCCGACCATGTCTGATTATTCTCGATTTTTGCTGTTGCTGTTGTTGTTTCTGAAGAAGATTGAGCATTTGTGGCTGCAAATGCAAAACATTCGATGTTTGACGTTTGCTGCTGCTGCTGCTGTTGCTGTTAAATCTTGTCAATTGATGGGCATTTTGGGGAAAATTCATGCTTCAATCCATTTACGTTATGTACTCGAAACTGGAATGTTGCACTTTATGCTCAACTGCTCTTTTTGGTTCATTGGTGTTTTCGTTCCACCCGAAAATTCGATTCAATTCAAACCCAACATCGTCTCAAATATTATCAATTCAATAGAGAGCGAGAGCGAGAGAGAGAGAGAGAGAGAGAGAGAGAAAGAGCAGTAAGTGTTGCTTCTTTACTTAAGCGACATGGTTTTTGCGGACCAAAATGCTCTTATTCCGACTGCGAGACACAATCATACTCTCAAACTCACACACACACTCCGACTATACTCACTTATTCGATTACAACAATGATTTTGCAAAATCGAATTTTCGCATGAAGCGAGTGCGAAATAGCACTTAGTAGCTAACCGAAACAAAATCAAACTATTTACTTGCTAATGGATATTTCACAAGCGGTACAACAACAATAGGCAAATATACACACATACCTGCATTGAAATCGTTACACTTCAACGCCTTTGGCTTTCATCGCAGCGCGCTCCTGGATAAAAAAAAATTGGGAGAGAAAAAGGGATTTAGAAAAAGTATAAGTAATTGAGAAAAGAAGAGAATTTTCCGATTTAATTTTATGAGTTTTGCTTTGACTCTAATTTAGCTTATTACAAATGGGAGAGTGATTTTTGTTGCGAAAATCAAGTATGTGCGAATGTGAGTGTTCGGTTCATCATCAGTTGGCAAATTAAGCAGTGGTGTGCATGTCACATCTTTCAACGGCACATCCTTGAGCGAGAGAATGAGAAATCATAATAATGAAAACACCGCCACACCAAATCGTTTCGGTTGCGTTCTTGATTTTCTGCTGCATTTCAATATCCATCTTGTGTACGTCTATTACAATATAATATAACGCCTCGGCTTGTTGAATGATAAACAGAGCATACGATTGTAATATGTGTTGAACTATAAATTCAGACTCGTGTCAGACACATGTTTGGAAGAGGGCATTGGAAAGAAGATGTATCGCATTTATTTTTGGCGTTGAAAAGCGGAAATTGAAATGATATAGTGTGTACGAATGCTGCCACTGCTGCTTGTCCTGGCTGCACATGTCTCATTCTCATTCAGATCAATTCATTTACATTTTTCTTCGTCGGTTTTTGTTCTATTCGACGAAGGGTGCGTAACGCACAATGCTATTCACACATTTCAAGTGAATAATAACAAATGACATTTATTAAACCAGAACGAAAGCCGAATCACGAATCCACACACTGCGTTCAAATTGAGAAATAAGATTGGTCGGAATGAACGAAAACCGAAAATAAAGGTATTAATTTCCTTGAATTAGGGTTACCACGCTGAAAATATAGTTAAATTCAACGAAATGATCGCAAATACAAGCACAAGCACACACGCAGCATTCAACAGTCAGACAGATATTGATTGTTGTTTTATTTTCGAAAATTGAATGCGGTCGATGTGACAGCTTCATTTGCTTTCAACTGGCTTTGACTTTGTTGTCATCATCGACGTTGTCGGTAAATTTCTGTTGCTGAAACGATTTCTATTTTTCTCCTCCGCCATCGTTTCAAAGTCTTGTTGTCATCGACCATTTGTAATAGTTTTTTTTTTAATTTATAACCGAAATGCGCACTGAAAATTCAATTCGAATTGCATCGGTCAAGCAGAAAACGGTGACGACGACCACAACGATGGCGAAGAATAAAAGAAAAACCCATAACTGATTACTAGTTAATGAATTCATTTATGCGGAATATTTTGCCTTTTTCTATTTCTATTTCGCGCGTGACCATAAAAATAAATGTCGTTCAAAGCGCGCGCGCGTGATTGGCACACAGTTATTTATTTAATTGTTTTGTTGTTTGTCATATGCGCTTTTCGGGTGGTTGAATGTTGCAGCTTCGTTGTAGTCGTCTTTGCCGTGTAAAACGATATTACTTGTACACTAATCGTAAAACTCTTTCAATATTATATATATATTGATTGAAATTGAAATGGGTTTTATGTCAGTGCGGCTCGAATGCGCGAATCGGTTGTTGTTGCTGTTGTCGTTTTTGCCTTTCTTTCGTGTGCATTGTTGTTTTTGCTACGGTCAAAGCGGTGGTATAGATGGTATGGGGTTATGCACAAACATGATTTGTTGTTGTTTAAGAGCACAAACCTGTGGCCCAACTATCCACAATTGAATTGATTCTTTAAGGGTTTCGCTTACATTTTTTCGCTCATAAAAACTGGCGCACTCACACACACACACACACAACAACACAAAACAATGCATCGAGCTCGGTCGGCAGGCATGCAGTAATCCAAGTCGAAACGTGAGTCGGCTGCTGCTGCTGTGTTTACAGTCGCGTAAGTAGCAAAAAAAAGAAGAAAAGAAAAAAATGGTGCAAAACAAACAAACAGACGTGGATGTGTGGTTATCATGCCCTGAGCACAATTACATACACGTTGTCTAATGAAGTTCGTACAAGTAAGACGCAACGATGTTTAACATAAATTCCGACCATTTAATGTATCAGTATCATCATAGTACGTTTGACGATGTTTTATGACGCTAAAAATGAGATTGTCAATACATCAATTGGCCTAAGCATAAAATACACAAGGGAAACAACGAAGGAAAAGCACACTCACTCGCACACGACATATGAGAGAAAATGCATAAACGACCGGCACAGCACACACAGCAACGAAAAATGAGACCGATTCGCAATGTAAACGCTTGCACTAAATGACCACAACAGCTTGGATTACCTCCACCGAATAGCACTCGGTGTGAAAATTCATTTAAAATGAAAACGTGCTGTTACGCGATGCACTCACTGTAATAATGAACAATGCACTTTGGATGTCGTATCGTTAACGCCGCGGTCGTCGTCGTACTCGTTGCATGTTTTGCGTAGTGTTTTGCATGTGCTTTTCACAGCCGTCGATGCTGCAAATTGTAAGCGAGAGAATGCTCGAATGTCTGTAATAGCCGTAATAAAGGCAACATTTTATAGTCTTTGGGCCTCAATGTGAATTGTTATTGTTTATTTGCATTTTATTTGTTTATTTTACTCATTTTTTTTTCTACTTGCACTCTAGCTCACTCTCTTTGCTTTCGATTTCTCGCTCTCACTCGCACTTTTGCTCTTCATCTCTCTTTCAAAAGCTCTTCAAACTTAAATTAAGAAAGAAAAAAATGAAATAACTCTATTGCACTCGAGATCTCTATTTTAACGCATATCCAATCGTATTTGCTATTGTAGCTATATTTAAAACCGTTTTCCGCAATTTATTCAAATTACTTTCCTGTTACACATTTATTATTTTTCTTCAACAGTTTTCTCAAACTCATTTTTTCTCTCTTTCTTTTGCTCGCTTACTCGCTCTCCGTGTCTCTGGGTATGCTGATGTTGGTGCAAACGGTTGCAAGCCATTCGAAACCAACGGCTGGCTGATTGTTAAAGATTTATTTTTGCCCCGGATGAAATGACATGAAAACAAAACTGAAAATTGATTTTGTATTTTTTTTATGTCTTGTTGTGAAGAAGAAGAGTGAAACAAAAAATTTCGTTTGAGAGAATGATTAATTCTCTTATGCACTCTTACATTGCCTTGTTCACCACTCGACATTTGAGGAGAGAGAGAAAAAAATGCAACTAACAAAACATTACAAATAATTGCGAATGTCGTCATCATCTGACTTATTCATCGTTTGCAGTAAACGAGGAAAAAAAAATTGCCTGTTTTTAAAGCGATTGTAATTTTGTTTTCCAACGCTGCTGCTCATTTTGCTTACAGTCAAACACCAATTGATCAAAAACACTACCATTTATTGGAATTTAATGTATATTATTCCGAGAAATGAGCCTGGAATATACGCATTTATTTTTTATGATTTCATTTGAAATGAAGTCGAAGCGAACACAAAGCCGTCACTCCATGATTTAAACATACAAAGTTTTTGTTTTGCTTCTTCTGTTGCTCCAGTCAATTTTATGGGGTTTTAAACTGTAGCCGTTACAACATGGCAAACGCGATATTGATGTAAGCACTCGAGTGCATAGAAAGAGAGAGAGAGAGACATAAATCGAAGTAATGCGTCTACTTGCCACATTCGTTCGAAATGACATAATATACAATGTAAACTGTATAAATTGTTCATTTTTTTGTCTGATTTCAAACACGAATTCATTCAATTCAACGATTTAATCATCATTTTGTTCTTGTCCAAAGGAACAGCAATGGACTAGAGAGAATTGACAAGGAGTTAATAGACAGAGAATGTGGTAAAGTGTTTTAGGAAGGAAACGTTTGTCAATTCGTGTTTATTAAATTAGATATTTTGTGACCGAGATGTGAGTGACCGGAAATTGCACATAAAGTCTACCATTGGTGCATACCAAATCAACGTGTGTTCCTTCAATTGACCATTTCAAGTGGCTATGCATAGCTATGTCGCCATCACTATCATTTCAATTATTCATTCGAGCAGCTCCATAAAGGATAGAATTTGCAGTTGGTTCTCTATTTTCAAATAAAAATGACTCCCCAGAGTCTCAACCTGAATTTGTATTCAGGCACGTTCAGAAATATACAAACTTTTATAGACTTTGTGTTTTGTATTTTTTATTCTCTCTCCTATTTTCTCAACATGTTTAACCGAAAAATGTTTCGATATGTGTTTTTTCTTCAGATTTTTTTCTTCTCTTTTACGGATACGAATGACAATAATTCGATTTGCTTGTTTGTTGAACCTCAAAATATAGTTTCATACAAATGAAATGTATTTTACTCCCCTTTTTTTCGTGTGATTGGTTTAAAACGAGCAGTAATTTGGAATTTCAAACTAAATATTTGCGTTAATTCGATTCGTATTCGGCATGTAGAAAGTGAATCGGCAACTTTATGAATGTAACTCATTGGCATTGCTCATAATTCAAAAACTCCTTTACCGTTCAAATATCTTTCATTTGGCTTCAAATTATGCATAAATCCATGGGAACGTTTGAAAAAGTTTTCAGTTGCAGCTTTCCTGGCAATTATGTATTTTGTCACCAATGAATCATTTTCCAGCATGGTTTATGTATATTTATCGTGTGCATGTAATTGAGTTTTAGCTTACTGCTGAGGAAGCAAACACAAACAGTCGGAAAAACAAGCTGCAATCAATATCCGCTGTCAAAGTTTATCAGTGAAGATACTCATTTTGTGTTTATTTAATGCTTGCTTGCGATATCATTTGTATAAGGAAAAGAAACTATCATTTGTCGATATCATCAATCTTACGCGTGGGATGATCTCTCTCTCTCTCTCTCTCTCTCTCTCTCTCTCGCTTGAAGTTTAATTCCATTCAAAGTTAGTAGAAGACACAAAAATCGGTTTGAAACAGACAAACTGGCGTAAGAAAAGCGGAACAGGGAAATAAGAAAGAAACAAAAAAGAGACAGAGAGAGCGCTATGGCAACGCAGGGACAATGTTTCGAAAAATCTAATACTCGATACAAAAAAAAACAAAAGAAACCGAAAAGAAATTAATGGATTTTATAATGGCATTTTTCGCAGCTTCATGCTCGCATATTTGGCTGGCTCGATCCAACAGCTGAGAGAGTGGGCGCCGTTAGCTCCTCCGTTTCAATGTTATGTTCGAGAAAATATTTGTTTTGGGACTATTTGTTTATTTCTCTCTTGTGGGCATTTTCTCACTCGCTTGCTTATGTGTCTGTATATTTATGTCAGGCGTTATGGTGATTATTATCAGCATTGGACATGCGAAAAAAAAGAGCTCAAACTTACCCGAAAAGTTTGAACGATTTTTTTCTCTCTTTTGCCATACATATCCACACAAATGTTACATAATAATCGAATGGAAAGTTTCAATTGATGCCAAATGGAAAATTGATCTTTTTTGTCACACACGCGCAAATCGAAGCTTTTTCGGTCAATTCAAAAGTTGTGCTATGGTTATTTTGGGTTATTTTTTGGTCGCTTTTGATTGTTTGTGTTTTTCAATAAAAATTGGCTTTCGTTTTAATTAAAAATCCCATTTTCAAATTTGCGCAATATATCCGAATGTTCTATTTATAGTGGGATGTCATTCAATTTATATGCCATTAAATGTGGTGTGTGTGTGTGTGTGTGTGTGTGTGTTATGCTTGGCCCAGGAAATTGAAATAAAAAGCCATTTCACCGGTTGTCCAGCCATCGTTTGGCCAAATCATTCAAGCGAAATTATTTGTGTCGATTCCTATTCTGCATACTCCCAAACGCACTTGTGCGTACGCTCACACTTGTTTCTTTTTTTTTCTTCGGTTCTGGTTTGGTTTGGGGCTAGCGCAAAATTCTCTTGCGCCTTTGATTTGAATGGCATGAAAATCCGATGGGCATTCTATATTCCCATTTCCCGAAAATTCTTATCAACTAATGACGACGCGCGCGGCTTGCATGTAAAACGGTAATAATCATTTGTTTCATGGTCGTTTCGTGAGTTCAATGCGTGTAATATATCATATACAGGCGAAAAGATTTTCCCGTCTCTACGGTCTGTTTTTTTTTCCTTTCTTTCTTTCATTTCGACGCAACACATCCCAACGTATGCATATATAAACTTTTCAGGGAAAAAAAAACCTACCAAACAAATGATTGATGGTAATAATTTATTATGTGTGTTTTGTGCTGTGCGTATATTGAAAATAGCCCATATTGCACAATAAAAATCATAATAAAAATCACTTACATTTAGCAACAATTTTATGCTGAAAGCCTTTGCATTTCATTTTCACAATTGAACAGCTGAAACTTGAAAATTCGACAAGCTACGGCTGCGTTGAATGAATGATTGAATTTTTTTTTTAATTTTTCGATGACTTAAAGCTATTTTCGATGATGGCGAATAAATAGTGAAGTGTTATGTAGTTAAATCATCCGAATTTGGAATTTGAAAAAAAAAAAATTTAATGAGAAAAAAAAGAGAAGACAAGAGTTGAAACGGGCCTGACTCATTCGTACACACCGTTGTCAAGATGGGTATTAAATAAGTGTTTGCGATATCTTTTCCCTAATAACGGCAATGCGTTTCCCCATTCTAATCGCTTATAATCCGGGTTTGAACAACAACAAAATTACATTTTGATTGATGATTTAATTGATAGATTGAAGCACTTTGCAAAGTAATTGTTTCGAAGCGAATTTCAACTGAAAACGGCTTTGTGCGTGTGCGTGTATAATTCGGTTGTATTTTTTCATCACAATAATGATCAATCAAACGTTGTGCAGCGTTGTTTCGATATGTACTAATTTCTTGGGGATTTCGCGTTGAATATTTCAATGAAGTGCGCGCACCATGTGTAACTTTGAGCAATGAATGCTTGCATTGGAGCGGCCAATAGCAACGGCAACAAAAAATAATATCCCAATTGGATATCGAACTGAAGTAGGGTGCAAGTATTCGGCTTTGTTTTTTTTTTCCTATTCTGTCTTAACGCATTAAACAAACATCATCAATTATCCGGCCGAGTTTCAATTGCAATAACAACAGAGAAAAAAAAAATGATTGAATTTCGAGTGGTGTACATCGGCTAGCCGCATTGTTTTCAATGCTCTCGGTGTGTCGATACTTTCCAATGGTAAGTGTGTGTGTGTGTACTTTTCCATATGTTGTAGTGTGTAATCATCCAAGTATTTGCCGATTCCGATGGAATTAATTGGTCAAATATTGAATTTGATTGGATATTGAAAGCACACAAAGTGACTTCATTGCAGTCGAAGCTAAGGCAGGCGGCAGCAGCAATGGCAACGACGACGACGATGGCGACGGCAGCAGCGGCATAACCATGTAAAAATCTTGTGGTTTTATTGCACACATTGTGGTTTATTGTGCATAGGCTACTCGCTCTCTATTGTGATTTGAACACATGCATGGACGGCCCAGTTTCACATTGAAAATGCTCTATGCATACTATGCATTGCATAGTGTGCTGTGCTGGGCAAAATGTGCGTGGAAAATTCGATGTTGTTATGGGTGTGGGTTATCTCATAAAACCATATCATAGCAAATAATTGCACTCATTAAATGTCGTTGGCAGTTTGTAAAAATCACATTTGGTCGACTAAGCAATTTTCAAATGGTCACGCTGCTGGCGCAAATGAAAAAAAAAACGAATGAAACGAAATGAAAAATCTCCCCCGAAAAAAAAACAGACACTCACAACCGAGAATTGGGCTGTGAAAAACGAGAAGGATGGTCAAAATGTGTTCTTGACAGGATAAACATGCATATAGCTGTCACTTCAATATGGTCGTTTTGAAATTTGTTCTGATTAAACACTCATTCACCATTGGGAGAGCCGATCATCATTGTCCACATCGCTTTACATCCGAAATACACAGATATTACTTCCGTTGTCCAAATATTGGAAGTCACTTCACGGTCCTTTGGTCGCTCTCTCACGTTCTTTTGAAATGAATTGCCGAATGAAAAAAAAAAAACGCTTTATATTCGGAACATAAGCCCCGCAATTATTGCCGCATGATAGATTTTGAGTGGCTGTCAAACCATTTTGCATAATAACAAAGAGCTCACGGAAATGATGTGATGGGACCGATCAACCCTCAATCATCATTCATTCCAATGGATAGATCCGCAGAGGAATAATTGCCAAATTATTTTTAATGAAATCCATGCATTCGGCATGCTGCCACTGCTGCTGCCAACAAATTTGTGGATTCTTTTATTCCAGCATTTAATTTAAAATTTTCCAACAATTTACGTAGATGAAAGAAATAAAATAAAGGGCCAAATGGGGAATGTAAGGGACAGAGAACGAGAGAGAACGAGAGAGAGAGAGAGAGAGAGAGCTGTGGAGAAAAACCGGGAGACAAATATGAATGTAATTGACATTGATCCCATGAAAAGTTTTCAACAGTTTTCCCATTCCGAAAAAGTGGCAGCCAGTTTTCCTATCTTTCTCGCCCATTATTATGATTGGGAGGCATAGAAATGATGATTTCAGCAAATTTCAGTTGATGCATGAATGTGACACTTTGGCAACATCAACACATACACATGATGTGCTGCTATTGCCATGGCAGTGGCTGCTACTGCTGAAAATAAATGATCAGGCGGTTTTGCTGACATTTTATTGTATGCTGATTGATTAAACTGCATGATGAGACTTCTTTGAAACATGATGTGACACGATGGCTATGGCGTACTATGGTGACAACCATCACACCATCCACCGTGGGCATCGCTCAGTGAAACTCAATCCAAATTAATGTCGAAATCCATTATGCTTGTTAGTGTTGTAAATCTATAATAGAAGCAAAAATTTCTATGTAACATGATGGTGACCGGGCCACCTCAACTCAATAAAATACACACACACACACCACACGATGTGGTGTTCCCAATATTTCCAAACCGTTCTGAGTTCATTCAATTTGCCCGCCGATATGAACACGGATGAAATTTATCAAGCAGGAAGATCCATTCAACCAACCAACCAACCAAACCAAACCATCATTTTGGCCGTGTAATTGAATAACATTGCAAACTAAAAAGCTGCGAACAGAATCTTTTTTTCCTCTATATCGTTTTTTTTTTAATTTTGACACTTGACACTTTATATGCATATTCGAATGACACGAAGAGGCAAGCAGTCAGCTTTTTTGTTGGTCTATCAAACCATTTCGTTTTCGGAAATTTGAGTCGTCGAAAAAAAAGGGAAGATGAACACATTGGTTCATATGGCGTGTGTAGCATGTTATTTTTCATTCGGTTATTCCTCTTTACTTTCTGCATTTTGTGCGCCATTTGTTTGTTTGGCATTGTCATTTTTATCATGGTGTATTTCTCCTAGAATATTTATTATAATGCGTTCACGAGAATATAGAATATGATTCGAAATGATTTATTACACCCAAGTAAAATTATGCAAAATCGGTATAATATATGATCTTTGCGCTTAGTATCTCGGATAGCTTCTGTTTGGCCGTTTCTCGCTCTCTGTCTCTCTCTCTCACACACACTCTTGCCTCGCTTTTTTGCGCTTTGGCTCCCTTTGGGTCTCCGTAGTTCGATCTCGGTGTGTCTCCCCTTTTCACTTACGCCTATCTTTTGTGCGTCGGTGTATGTGTGTGCCCGAATGACCAGTGGCAGTCTGACCGCCGGCGGTATTGTGTTACCCAGAATACATTATACTTCGTTAATCGGTATTTTCTCGCCTTTTATGCGTTTTAATACAGCAATGCTTATATTTCGGTCATTTCATAGGCGTATATATGCATTTATGTCTATATTGTTCATGCAGTCAACAATCTTTACCTCTGAACACAGACGCAGAACGTTTTGAACACCAATTTTCGCAAAATTGTACATAGCGTTGTACAAAAGAGCATGTGCCAAAGTTCTAAAAGTGAATTTTTTACATTTTTACATTCCAACACTTGCCATACTGAAAAAAAATAGTTCATATTCTTTTGGGCAGAAATCAGTTTCGAAATTCAAAGCTTCAAAGTCGCTTATTAAGAAAGGGTCAGAATAAGGACAGCAATAAAGTCATTAATATTTACTTTGAACTTGTTCTTATTATCAGCCATATTTTGGCTGCAGACGGCACTTTATAGACGCAATATTGTCTTTGTCAAGTTTTGAAAATCAGTTCATTTTCTTCTGCAGATAATAATAATAATTATTTTTAAAGTTGCAGTAAAATCATTTGGACATCCTTTCAGAAATGTATATGAGTAAAACTTTGTATGCTTTTCAGTAAAATCACAGAATTTATGCATATAATCTGTTGTTTTTTTTTTTTTTTTTTGAATAGAGTAATGGACTCATTGTTGTTTGAAAGCAAAAATGTCGTGGCCAAGCCATAACAAAACCACAACAGACCATCGACACAAGTACGCCATCGTAGCGTTGTACTCTTAATGGATATTCTATGTTTTTTGATTTCAACCAACGCATATACTGCTCTAGCCACAGCTACTGCTGCATGCAAACTGAAAAACTATTTATTGTGTCAACATTGAAAATTTTGCTGTAATTCAAATTTACAATCAATAAAAGTGAAAACGTTCCCTTTACGTAGTAAAAACGAAAAAAAAAACTATTCGGTTCGGTTTTAATTGACTTAAGCGACGAAGGGTAAACGTAAACTGCAGGTTGTTGTACGACAAAAAGAGACCAGAAAGAAAAAAAATGTTTGCAAAAAATGAGGAGACAGCGTTTGAGAGAAAACGAGAGAAAAGAAGAAATCCAAAAAATTCCGACTGTAATTAGTGCTGTTTACGAGAAGAGCACAAACCGAGATGAGCGACAGAAAAACACAGCTAATAAATGTCATCGAGAAATAAATGATGAAAATTTCTTTAGTGCAAAAGCGTTCATTATGTGATTCGAAAATGGTTTTTGCTTGGTGGTTCTGGTTTTGCTGTTCGTTCGTTTCTTTGTTTGCCTCTTTTTTTGTTCCTTTTTAACTCTTCATCTCTCACTCTCTCCGTCTCTCCTGAGTGTCGTTTTGTGTGTCTTGTCTCCGCAAATAACAATTTTCTGTGAAACACGCGCTGTGTGCTTCTTCTTGGCTATTTTCGCCACATTCATCTATCTCAGCGTAAAATCCTCTTGCGTTTTAGCTGCGTGTTGTTGCTTTGCATTGACTGTGTGTGTGTGTGTGTGTGTATTTTTGGTGTTTAGTTTGTAATTGAAGCGTTAGTGTATACAACGGAAAACTGTCTTGAGTTTGGCGATGAGTTATGGTTGCATGTAGGATTTTTTCTTCAACTTTATTCTGACATGTGTCATACGAAAATTTTATGGGGTTTTTCTTCGTCTTTTGCTCCAAATCGTACACAAACGCGCGCGCGCTATCCTTCCACTTTTGGGTGTAAAAGCAACAACAGCCACAGAAAAATAAATCCGACACTGAGGAACATTTCGAAGCAATGCCAGGAAATTTTTTCGCGCAAGAAATACAGCCAATGCTGTAGACAATCGTAACCAAAGCCTTGTGAAAATAAAGTGGCTTGGTGTGTGTGTGTGTTGATTTTAGCCGCATAATCACATTTTTCGCATTTACATACCAAATTTTCCGCTGACAGACAACGAAAACGACAGCCCCAAAGATGAGTCAGTCACATTTAATAAATGACGATGCTGGTGCGCGCTTCGCTTGCAATCCAGTCACTAAGTCCCAGTAATGATTGCTTTTTCATTCAAATCGGTTACGACGGACGGCTGCTGAAATAGCCATGGTCGCGCGAGTGACGCTCATCACTTATACAGAACAGAGAGAGAGAGAGAGAGAGATGGAGTTTGAACAACGACCAATGACATTAGTGTCACAGACGCGTGAGGTATACATGCCAAAACGAGAATGAAATTTATTCCATTCGAAGATCATTTATTTATTCTTGTAAATTCTAACGTGACATTTCCAACAAACCACGCAGCCAATAACGGCTGGCAAGAATGTGAACGGAACGGAATGGGACGAGATAGAGAGTGTGAGTCAGAGAGAGAGAGAGAGAGAAAGAGAGTAAGAGAGAGAGAGAGTGAGAGAGAGCAAAAGAGAAAAATAGCAAACCATGTAAATTATTTCTTTATCGATTTTCGATTTTTCTTTCTGCAAACATTTTTGTGATGGTCTGAGTATGGGGCAAAAAACGACACATTCAACGCTGCAACAGACATTCACATACCGGAATTCCCTCGAATCATTTGCTCCAATTCAGACAAAAAAAACGACAGAAACGAAAGAAAAATGCTCGCATCGAATCGGTTTGGATGTTGTTGATGATTTTTTTCTTCTTATTTTCAATGTTCGAAAAGTTTTCCAATCACTTCATTGTCATTGATAATGTTTAGAGAAAGAAATTTTCTCGAAACGGAAGCTTCAAATAATTTACAAATATACAGTTGCAAAGGGAGAAGAAGAAGAAGACGACGATGATTGCAAAAAAAAAAATATATCGTTGAAAGGACAATCAATGTGGACATATAACGTTTGGCTACAAAAAAGCGAATTTGTTCAAAGTTAAAAGCAGCATTAAGTTTTAAGTGCTTAATCGAACAACATCCTTTGCTTTTGATGATATGTTTGTCATTTTCGTGCGCAATTCTTTTCTCTTCTGTGTGTTTTTTTCTGTTCAATTGCTGTTGAAATTCTCTTCTTATAGAAAATTGGTGATGCGTGTGTACGTTCATTTCGACAGCAGCAGCAGCAGCAGCAGCAGCAGCAGCAGCAGCAGCACATTTTCCCGCCGAACTGCATTGAAATTGAACGATTATATTTTACCACCCTCTTGATGTTCCTGTGATTTCACTTTTATGTGGTGTTTTTAGCTTAATTTTCCTGCCATTTTACATCATTGCCATATTCGGCATTGAAATTGTGTATACGGTGCTTAGCTGCCGGCACTTTTATCGGTAGTACGTTTCTCTTCCTCTTTTTCTTCTTTTCATTCTTCGTTTTTTTTTTCTTCACATTCATTGAGCGTTTTCATCTCGTGAGGAAAATTGTATCCTCCTATTTGAGCATTCTGATCAGCAGTCGCAGCAGCAGCATCACGAGTGAGAAGGGCCCCCATATCACCATGGTTATCCATGTTGTGTAGCATACTCGTTGTATGCCTAAGAAGCAATATGAAGGAAAAAAAGGATGAGTCACACATAAAGGTGCAAGCGATTGCACTTGTAACATCTTTGACGCAGTGAAACATGATTAATATCGAGTCAGGGACAGAGAAGTTGATCAACATTCAGGAAGAAAAAGTTTCCACTACACGAAACGTTTCATCGGCAACGAGAGCGAGAGGGAGGGCAGACGATGCGCTATCAATATGTCACGCGGAAATGAACGGAAAAGTGAAATGCGAAATTAAACTTGTTAGAAAATTTGAAAACGGTGGAAACGGGAAAAAAAAAGAGAATGAAATCGAAGAGGTGCCTTGAGGAGTTTGCAAATGCGATTGAAGCAGCAGGAGCAGAAGCATTGGCTTGACAAATTGCAATTTTCTTCATTTTTGGTTCGTTTTCATTTGCACGTCGCACATCAACGTGCGATTGGTTTCGTTTATGATTAATGAAAAAAAAACATGCGGTTAATTAAATAAAATGCGATAAAGGAATGGAAAAAGAGGTGAAACCGAATTGTGGCAAACCGTAATTCTTACGCTGCAATAAATGTTAAGCAAATAGCATTACGATTTGTTTTCCTGTCCTTTCATTTCCGCCATGTTTTTTTCCCGCTCGCTCATTTCTCTCTCTCTCTCTCTCTCTCTCTCTCTCGCTCGTTCGCTCGCTCCTTCTACTTGGTTCGTTTGTTGTTCCTGTATATTATTTGTTTTGCTTTCAATTTGGCTGCCTTACTAAATAAATAATGCCGAATAAACGTGCACCATCGAGGATGTCGATGGGAAGAAAAAAACAAGCGCTAGCGCGCTAGTTTGTCACGAACATGGCTCAAGTAGTATGCGATTCCTTCTATTTATTCCTGTCGCTGCTGCTGCTGCTGCTGTTGCCCGAGTTCAATAAACTGAATCCGTCGGTTTTTGTTTTCTAGAGTGAACTGCATGATGAAGATTCTAATGTTTTTTTGATAGCTCACCCGAATATAGAAGAGAAAAAGAAAAATACCCACTTACATTACATACCAAGTCCGTTCGTTTAGCCGAATGAAAAATGCGAAAGAGCCAGCAAAGAGACAGAGAGAAACAGTACCGAACAAAGAGAGCCGCGCTTCGACTTCGAAGACAGACATACACAAACGAATTGGAAATTCTTCTTTGTCGACAATAAAATCATTTCATTCATGCACATTTATTTTACATTTTTACAACCAGCCATTTTTTCCTTGGCATTGGATACAACTTTCTTTTATCCAGTCGTTTGAAAATGCTTGTTTCGCCGATGGTTTGTGATTGTGAGTGTGTGTCGCATTTTTTTCCGTTTCATCTTTGCACTGGATGTCCTCACAATTTTCTAGAAGTATACAAAAGAATGGCGTTTTTCTTCACTAGTCCACTTTTTTATGTTGCTTTCATTCGGAATTGCTACTGAATCAGCCAGCTTGTCTCTAGTGTCTCATCGTCAGATATCTGAGACTTGGTTCCGTTATATTGGAATTTTTTTTTTCAAGTTTATTCCTTAAGATTTTTTCTGTTGTGTTTTTTTTTTTGGTCGTTCGTTCGTTTGTTCCTTCGTTTAGTTACAGCATCATCGTATCATCTTATCGCGTATTCATTGCTTAGTTTGCTGTATGCTCTTTTCGGAGAAAATATCTTTACACAGTGCCGACAATAGGCAACCTTCATGCATTTCACTTCCGAAAAAAAACTTTCTCTGTTCGCCAACTCCACCACCACCACCATCGCTACCACCATCATCATCATCATAAATGTGTACACCAAATGTTTTTGTTGCGCTTTACGTTGCTTTGCAACTTGCCCTCTGCATTGAGACTTTTCGTCAATGCCAGTCTGTCTCTGTTCCTCTTACTCTCTCCCTTTCTCTTTCGTACCGAGTAAAGGAAACCCAAGAATGAAAAGCAATGTGGAATATTTACCATTTTCTTAGCTCTCTATGCTATACTCGCTTTTCTCTTTTTCATAATGTTACGTTACCGTGTTTTTTTTTTCGTCGTCATCGTCTTCTACTTGCTTCTCGCTCTTGTTTGGGTTCGCTGTGTATATGCGTGCGTGCAAGAGTGCGAAAGACTATTGCATTTGTATTTGTAGCAATATGTCAGTACATAAAGAATGTGAGCACATTTGTTATTCTTGAGTGTGGGTGCAATTTACCATCTTTTGCTCAATATGAGGCGCTTTCTCTCTCTTTCTCTCCGTGTGTGGTTTTATCAACGTTGAAACATGTTCGCCTTTTGCCTTGCCGTTCAGATGCGATCGAAATTGTGCACAAGGCACGGAGAGAAGCCGAAGCACACGATATACCCAAATGATTTAACAACCAGGGCTATATGTGACAACAGTATCACCGACGAAGAAGGACTGTTAAACGTATACCACCACCACCACCACTACCAATACAAGTTCACTCGTTCGCTGCCTCACACACACATATATACACGCAAACCGAGGTGCAATCACAGTTCCTATACACACATAGTCAAAATACACACGCTCGATCCCATTGACATTCTGTCCCTTTTCCACCGTTGCTGTTCCACAAAACAAACGGGATTTTTGTGTTTTGTTTTTTTTCTCGCACCATACATACGAAAATTTAGATAAACAAATTTTGTGAAGCCAATACACAAAGCCGTCTCTGCGTTAATGGCACGCACAAATGGCAACATAAGAGATCGATATAGATATAGCGTCTAGAAATTACTCATTTATTCACTTACACAAGTGTGTGCACATGCACGGTAGAAATTCAACGGCATAAACACAACACACAGCATAGTACATACACAATAAAATATGTATGAGCACGAGTGAACGGAGTGAGTCAGTGGGCGAACGAGTGAGCAAGAGGCAGAGAAGGCAATGACTGCCGTTATATTGTAGCTAAATACAGTTTTGGCATTTTACGTTCATTATTTTCCAACTGCTGGATGTGCATGGTGGATGAGCCTTCTTCACGCGCGCCAAGCGAAAATACTATAGAGAAAATTTATTTGGGGTAGTAGCCGTATGAGCTGAGAGACAATGTACATTTCGAATTTAGCGTGAACAAATATATATATATATATATACGGTTTTAGTGTGTGTATATATATATATATATAGATAAATAAACATCGAGAACGGGGTGGATGGAAATTGTACGGTTCAATGCCGGGTGCTTAAGATGGAATATACACACAGAGAGTGTGTGTATGTGTGTGTGTGTGTATGCTCCGATGGAGATTTACATTTACGTTGAAATATTTTAGCGTCAAAACCGACACTATTGTACTCTCTCTCTCTCTCTCCATACACACAACGCGAGCTAGCATTGTATCGAGTCTCTCTGTGTATTTTGCTCCATATGAATTTCCTTATTCGATCAAAAGCAGGCAATCCGCTCTAAAAAGCACAAAGCACCGAAACCATTACCCACGATGTTTACGCTGTTCTATGCTTGATTTTGATGGCAGTCATCGTCTCTCACTCTCTCTCTCTCTCTTACTCTTTTTCAATCCCATCTTTGTCTCTCACTGCATAAATTTAACTTAAATGTGGCTTTCGACTAAAAACATCAACCGAAGTGCGAATAGTTTGTAGGACAAAGTTAAAACAATAGCATTAGGCGTGAGCCCGTATTTGCATTCATTTGTTTTTGCGTAATCTAGGCAGTGAATGTACTGTACTATGGTATGCTGTGAGCGGTGTGCGTATGTGTATACTTAGGCCGCATTGTGTGTACATATGCAAAGTCGCATTCCTTTGCTTTGCCCAAAGATTAAGATGACAAAGTAAACGCTTGAATGGATTTATTATCCACAGAAGCGTTGTGTCTCTTGCAATCACAACTAATGCCACCTTTTTTTTGGATTGTATTCAAGGCATGACTTTGTACCGAAAACCGCTATTGTCGCTCGATTTAATTTCGCACGCATTTCGAATTTATGCATGTGTTGTGTATGTGGCTTTCTATTTTGTTAATTTCTGGCTTCTACAATTGAAAGCTCACAATTCCGAGTTGATTTGCCAAGAGACAAATGCCACCAACAATTACAATCGAACAAATCAATAGCAAGAGTATTCGCAATTTACTTATGGAAATAAAAAGCGTCAGAATCACTTCATTATTTAACGGAGCATTTGCTGAATACAACACTGCTGTCTACTTCATTGTCAAACAGTTGCAGTGATATCATTTAACGAGAAAAATATTTCATTCAGTCTGAAACTGTGCAAAGCGTTTATCCGTGCCATTTTTTTCTCGCCATTATGCGTCGTGTTATGCTCATATACACACACACACACACACATGAAACGGTTCTATTATACAAAAGAATCATCTTCATCCATGAACATTTTATTATTTTGGTATCACGCTCATTTTTGCTAAAATGATTCTACTGCTGTTGCCGCTGTTACTCCTAACATTCTCAGTGAACGAGCAATATGCGATCCTATTCAGTTTGATAACTAGTGTGTGCTGAACAAAAAAAAAAAAAAAACAACACGAACATACTCTATGCTCCGAATTCGCTTTTGTTCTTAGAATAAATCTTAATGAACTCGTGACGATTAAAGAATATCACGTTGCTGCATCGAATTCCATCTTAGGTGTGATATTTGTTTTCGTTTTATTATACGTTACATTCGCGATCACTTTCATTCACACATTTTGTGTGGTCTATGAATAGAGTCGAAACACTTTTCGCATGGTTTATTCACCATTGTTTGCATTGCGATGCATTGGACTGTGCAAAACGGTTTCAAATCTAAGCATATCGCATGTCTGTTTCTGGGAGTTGACTGTGAATTAAATTGAATATTATGCGAATAAAGTGCATGAATCGTCATTTGGTCTATAGTCTCTGCATGAAACGGTCTACATTTAAAAAAATTCTTTTTGTCCATCGTCAAAGCCAGTGTGGATTTGCTTTTTTGAAAGCTATTATATCATATGATGCAGCTGCAACACGAAACTATTTAGCAATGAATTTTCAAGAGAATATAAATTTTAACGAGAGAAGAAAAAAATTCCGGCATGAAAAACAACAACAACAACAAAATCTGAGAATCGCAGCAATTCAAACACTTGATTTAATTTCCAAAAATTACACTACAACTTTTCGTCTCGCCTCAGCATCGAGCGGCAAGCATTCGAATGATAATTTTCACTAGCAAGACTCAAAAATGCATTGTACAATAAATTGCAATTAACTTTTCGCAGTGATGCGCCGGAAACTTTTGGTTTTGTCTATATTTTTTACTCTCTTCCTTCATTGCATTAGTACACAACCTCCATTATCTTATGGTTTAGCGTGTTTTTTTCACTCTTTTTCCTCTCCCTCTCTCACTCTCCCCCCCCCCCCTCTCTCTCTCTCTCTCTCAATTCAAAGTGCATATTTAAAATGATTCCCTGTTTGTGGCTCTCTTTTACATGCGCCCGTATTACAAACGAAACGAGAGACAGAGAAAAAAAGCGCCAAAGAGATTATAAAAAAAAGAAGAGAAATAAAAGAGCGAAACATGGTGGAATAGACGAGAAATAGCGGGTGAGCGAGAGAAAGGAACGCGAATATTATGATAAGTGGTGCTTAGAGCTGCACAGTGAAACACCCACCGCAAGCTAAAGTAAAAAATTCCATAGCAGTCCAATGCCTTTCACGGATAGCACTTTTTCATTCTCTACTTCACATAGGTGCTTTGGCACAATGAAAACCGAAACATCAAATGAGAGAAGCAACAACAACAAAAAAAAAACAACATCGGGCTGAGGAGGAAATTGATGTGAGCCCTCAATGTGGTGGCTTCAAGTATGATTCAATCACATAATTCTTTTTCGTGTTGGTAGAATGAAAATTGCCACACTTTAAATATTGAATAAATGAAAGAGAGAGAGAGAGAGAGAGAGAGAGAGAGAGAGAGAGAGAAACGGCAATATTGTCACAGTGAACAGCGGATAAGCATTAGTCATACTTTATTCAAGAAGCCATGTCCAATGATTTCGGCTGCTCAATGCATACCACCAATCGAATTTGGATTAAACCAAAAAACAAATATCCAGTTTTTTTTTTCGTGAGTGTGTAAATCGTTTTTTATTTTTATTTTTCGCGGTAAACAACAAAGTGTTTCATTTGGAATCGGGTTTAACGGGATCAGTGTGGCAATGCCGGTTTCATTTATTGTCATCAGCAAATTAATCGATGTGCGATTTTGAGCTTACCCCAAAAGTAACACACACACAAAAAAAAGCACACATATCGAACGATAACTCATTAGTTTATCTTTATTGTGCAATTAACTGTGTCACTTTTATGGCTCATATTTTGTCTCCTTCTCTCTCTTGCTTCCTCTCACGTTATCTCCTTTTCTGTTCATGTTTCATTCAATTATACCACAAATAATGACATACGGAATGTTATAATCGAAAATTAATATGTCAGATTACAAACGGTCAATTTTATACGTGCAAAGCGAAAATAAGAAACAAAATGACTAGCTCTTTCGTTCATTCATTTCATCGTATCCATGTGCTAGCTGAGTGTGTTGTCAGCGTTTTATGCTAAATTTATTAGAAAATATAATAAGTTGGTTGATTCATGCGTCTTACCTTTCGGGATCCGGTGTTTGTGTGTGTGTGTCTCTCTGTCTATCTGGCGATGAATCGATCAGTGGCGGGCGGACGGACAGTCGGTACAACTGACGTACGTACGATCGAACGCAAGTGCGCTCCAAAACAATATGAGACAATGAATCGGTATTTTATTTGCTTTCGAATCAGTTCAGTTTTGACACGTTTGTCACTTCATTTACCGTCGATAAGAAGTTTTAATAACAACCGATAAACCAAACATAGCGAAATTCTTGATAAGACTCAGGCTTTTTTTTAAACAGAAAAATAAAAGGTTTTTCAAACCTTCGGAAATGTCTATGTCGCTGTTTCCTGTTTACACACAAAATAATATTGATATGTACAGTATGCTCCACAAACGAAGAGACGAAAAAAAACACACCACCAAACTGAATTTGGTATAGAAGTAGTGTATTTGTGTGACAATGAAAACCAATTTCAATCGGTTCGGCTACTGCCACTTCAACTCTATTTAGTCTATGTTTATTTAGTGTTATGTACTGTTTTTTCCTCTCCAAGTCGCTCTCTTTACTTCGTTTGTGTTTTCTATAAATGTGAAAATTGTGTGTTGAATAGCACCAAATGAACCGAATTGATTGAAGTGAACAAACACTTAATGAACTTCTTTGCATTGAATGGAATCCATTCGACGAATTTTCATATATTGTGTGTCTGTTTGTGTGGTGTGCTGTTGTTGTTGTTTTTATTTCTATGCTTCTCTTCTGACCCCGTTCATTGCATGCACTTGAATCGATTGTTAGTTTGTTTCACACATTGTAGATACGACAGATTCAATTTTCTTTCATACTCATCTCTCTCTCTCTCTCTTGCGCTATCGCTTACTTGCTCTCTCACACTCTCTTCAGATGTTAAATGCGATTTATTGAGATTTGACACGCACAATAATCCACATACACATAATGCACGCATCAGTTTCTTCCGAATTGAGAATATATCTCTCGTTCTTTCAAAGTTTACGTAAAACTGTTATTTCTTTTTCATACATGTATATATTTTGAATTATAACTTTACATTGTTTTACGTCTCTCATGTACCGTGTGTTTATGTTCGGTTTGGCAAGCATGCAGAAAAAAAGAAACAACACATCGATACGGTCTTCGATGGAATGGCAGTTCTTCACACATATATGCACATAACGCGAAAGAGAGAACGAGGTAAACAAACACGGTTCATTTTTTCTTCTTTCATACAAATTTCTATCGATATGTTGTTGTCAGTTTTGTTTGGCTGCATCTAATAATTGTACGTTCACAAATGCAATCGAGCGCGTTTTCTCTCTTGTTTCTTGTCTCTTCGATTCAGTTCACGATCGTTTGATTTTTATTGTTCGTTCACAATGTTGAATTTGCACTTGACATCAAGCGTAAAATAAGTCAATAATCGCAATTAAATTTGCCACCAAATGTTAAACAAGCGAATCAGTTCATTGATTTAAATATACACAAATCAAAATCAAAACACTGGATCGATTCAGAATTCTTTCTCTCGCTGTTTTAAATAACAAAACATAAAACAATCAAGCACAAATAGCGTCACTCACGGTTGCTCGCTAAATTTTGCTGTTACCATTCGGAATTAGATTATTCGATTTTGTTGCCGAAAATGGTGTTAAATTTTCGGTCGTTTGTTGGAGTGCGGAGTGAATGAGTTGATGGGTTACCTCCGTTTGTATTTATTTATGACATTATTATGGGCACACAAACTTTATTATGCGTGTGTGTCTGTGTTTATGTATGGTGTTTGTGTTCTTAAATTCTTGGTACTTTTATTTTGACGCGCGGTAGCGACAACGCAAATGGCTCCAATCCGACGAAATGTTCTCCAGAAACTGATTTCAAATGAAATATTCCTTCAGATTTATTTTTATTTATTCGAGTTTTGGGTTGTATGTATTGCGGTTCAGAACAACCGTATGTACACAAATACATACACACGACGGCCAGCGAGAGTGTATGCGTGGCGAATTTGTTGACACTGGCATGGCGAAGTATAGTTGCACGATACACACTGACACCGTCAGATCAACACCGATACACATTTATAGGTTTGTGCAAATGCGAGAGAAACGAATGTGCGATTCTTTTGACGATTGAAATAAAAATCTTCTGAATTGTCGAATAAAATTGAAAGACTGAATTCAAGATAAACCGACACAATTTTAATCGAAAAAAAGTATATAAGAAACCTTTTAAATCCACAAACATGAATATTGAATGAACAATTTTCCACGCTTCTTTGTGCTGAGGGTGTCGCGTGCGTATTCTTAGACGCAAGACTATGAGCAAAAGCTGTGTGAAATGTGATTTAAGCAGATATAAACGCGCGCACACATACAAACAAACAAGCAAGCAAACACAGTACGCACATATAAATTCACTTGTACGCACGGCGTTTTGCATTTGCGATGAAAGTAAATACAAAGTCAAAGTAATGAATGGCACAAGTGTGAACTGGCAAGCATTGGTGGCCCTCTCGCTCGCTTGTGTGACATCGTCGTCGTTGTCGTTGTCGTCGATGTAATATACAAACAATGGATGTATGTGCCTATAGACGATGTGAGTTAGCCGCGTCGCACACACTTGTGAATGAATTGGCCATCAATACAAATTCACGTTAGCATTTAATACAAAGACACACGGGCTACACTACGAATGCCAAACAGAACGGAACGTTCTTCGGTGGCTTCCCTTCGTTTTTTTTTTTTTTGGCAGCAGCAGCAGCGGCGGCAACAGCGACGATAGCAACGATACGATGGTAACCAACGCGATTATTTGCGCACTTACACCAAGAAAGGCACGCGCCATTGTATTGGTGACGCCGTTATCGTCGTTGTCGTCGCTGTCGCTGTTGTTGTTGCTGTGTTTGTTATTGTAAATGTTCGTTTGCCGTAATGTTTTGGTGTTGCTACTTACGATACATGAGTAAATTCGGTTCTTAGTTCTGAAGAGCACTTACTCCGTTCCGAAAAGTTTCGTCGGAAAATTGCGAGGCGAATGTGCACAACGAACCGATCGACACAGAGAGAAAATCAGAAAGAAATTTCCAATGTGAATCACTACCGTCAGAGCGCGCGAATGAATTTTATTTGGCAATCAGCCCATTTTATTTACCAGCGCCGAAAGGGAAGCGAAATTTTTTCGAATTTGAAATACAATTTACATTGGTGTACATAGGCGATAGCAGAAACGGCAGCGGTAGCAGCCGTCGCACTTTACCGGCATGCACGATGCTTTATCGATTCAGACAGTGCATTTATGCGAATAAGAGAGCAAGTAGCTTCGTCCCCAATGTGCATGCACTCGAAATTGTCTGTCTACTTGCTTGCCTGCCGTTCCACCCGCTATCTTTTCCCTTTGATCACAAACGCAAAACAAACTCTTCAGAGTCCTTTCTTTAAGATATTTCGCCTCGTTGATTTGTGTGTGTCCACAGCATATATTTTGGTTTGGTTAGTTGGTTGCCTGCTTGTTTTGTACTTACGTCTAACGATGACTTTCACTTTCACTGCATTAATTTCCATACTCAACGCTTTACCATTGTACTTCAGGGCTAGAACGGAAAAAGAACTCTGTTTGATGTGTGTGTGTGTGTGTGTGTGAGAGAGAGAGAGAGAGAGAGAGAGAGAGAGAGAGAGAGAGAGAGAGATGGAGTAAGGGAGTTTGAGAGAGAACGAGATAAGAGTGAGCAATATTGCATTTCAAATAGCATGATGTGAACACAATAAAAAAGCAGTGACCTTTCTATAAAATGCTAAATACGTCATCACCTCCACATCAAATAAAATAACGCATTTTCATGGAGATTATTTCGAATGAGTGTTTTATTCCCTCTTGTGAGAAAGGCGCATTCGCACGCAAAAGCCTTCGCACCTCGTAAATATTCGTTGTTGTTTTTTTTTTTAAATTACGAGAATCATGTGTGTAACCCATGCCATTCAACATATTCAATGAACAGCGATGGATAAAACATTGACATTTATAAAATTCATTTTGGTCGCACACTGCACAGCACACACCCTTTTAATGTGAGGCCCGAAGGAAGCATTTTGTCACTGCATCCGAATATTCATTTAACACAAACGTGTGCGAGAAAGAGAAAGAGAAAGAAGTAAAAGTAGTGTGTGCTCCTCCATATCATATCGTATTTGGTGACAATTTTAATTGCCGAAACCTACGGAGAAAAAAAAATAGTAATCCTTGCATCAAATGAAACAATCTGTTTGCCTAATTATTGTTAGTTGGTTGTGCTGAAACATGTTGGTTTAAATACTTTTTCCCCATTCCCATATATTTTCATTCTGTCCTTCTTCTTCTTCTTCTTCTTAGCTTTATTACGTGTGAATCGTATAGCTGAAAAGGTCGCAAAACTTTTCATAAATTTCAACGCTTAGTTCCTCATATTTTTATTTAATGACTATAACTGCAGCGAGCGAGTGAGCGAGAGAGAGAGAGAGAGAGAGAGAGAGAGAGAGGAAGAGAGGGAAGTTCAAATATTCATTTAAATTAATGGCCAACATGTGGCATAATATCGTAAATTCAAAAACTGGAGCGACTGGGAAAAAAAGCAGCTCATAATTTCTCATTTCTCTTTTGAATTGGAGTATAAAGGAATTCGTTTTCAACACCCAACAAATTTAACAGTGCTAGAATGTTGAAAGAATTCGTTCAATGGCGCGCGCACAGTGATCTCTGAAAACAAAACCGAAGCAGAAATAAATCGCGAAGAAAAAAAAACAGAAAAAAATGAATGTTTTATTTTGCTAAAAAAAGTTTAAGGAGCATTTAATACCAAATTCCACACCGAAAACTAGGAGAGCATATAAGCCATTACAAAGAAACCGATCGATAAACAAGGCCAATATGCATAAATTTATCGCCATTTCTTCAAAAACAATTTCCAAATATTTGCTTGAGTTTTTTTTCTCCTCTGGCGGCACGACCAAACGACGAGAGCAAAAGACCAAACATCACGACAATTGCCCGAAAATGGTAAGAAATTTAGTCGTTTGAGAACTATCCAAAAATCTAAATTACGTAATCGAAAGTCATTGGCATTGTATGTGCGAGCAAGCGAACGAGCGAGCTCATACACGTGAATAACGAACAGAAGAAGATCAGTGTGTGATGTGCAGATGACTAATAATAAACCTCAAGTGTTGTTGATATTTAGTGTCAAAACCACGGAAATTAAATGGCCAAGCAATTGACATCGAAGATGTAATTTGATGCGAGCAAATGAGCGTGCGCGTGTCCACAAATATGGATGGTGTAGCGAAGCCATGTCGCGCGCGTATTTATGGGTAATTATTATATTTATTATTGGTGTCGATGTACCTAGATGTGTGTTCATTCAGTGTGCATGCTGCACTCACCTCCCATGCACCGAAGTCGTAAAAAGAATATGCATACAAAGTAAGTACAGCTAAGCCGTTTACACTATCACATCATCGTCGAATAAATCAAAGAATGTGTGAAAATGGATCCAATGCACACGTTTACCCAAACGAAATCGTTAAATCAATCCCGTTTCTGCTGCTGCTGCTGCTGCTGCTGCTGCTGCAACCTCTGTCAATATCGTTCTAAGCAATAACCATTTTTACGTTGGTCATATCGCGCTTATTGTTATGGCCAAAATGACACATTATTTACGCAAATTAAATGCAACGATTGAAAATATTGACATTTTCACTCGAAATCGTTGGTGGTAAACGATCATCAATTGCAGCACCGTAGTGCAACATTGATGGCAATTATATGTCTAAATCAATTCGGTCAATGGAAAATATACATATCTGATGCCAGTAAAAATGCCAATTTTATTGAAATTGCAAATATTCTTGGCGTTTGTTGATGGTGGCCGTTTGCTATCGTCTCGTCACCGTTGTCTTCGTCGTTCGCCATTGTGGTTGTCGTCGTCGAATGAAGCGCCTACCTGACGAATAAAAACAAAATAGCTTAACTGACTGTTTTCACCCGTAAATACATTTTCAATACGACAAACAGTAACCATAAATACGAAAGCGATAGTCATTTTCTTGTTAGCTGTAATTGTATTTACAGCCTATTTTGCATTTCTTCTTTTTCGTCTCTTCAAATGGTATTTCGAAGCCACACAAATGCCATCGTAGAAACAACAACAACAACAACACATTACAAAATATCTATTTTTTCCCCATTTCATTTCTATTGCTGTGTTATTTTTTCTGTTTCTTGCTGCAGATAATTTAATGAGCAACACTTAAATCTAGCGGAATCTAATCGTAATGCGTTTCATTAGAGGAAAAAAAAAGAAGAATTTACTACTTTCTATGAATGGGTTTGCCATTTCAATTTTATGATAATTTCCGAATCGACATACAAATCAATTGTTTACACAAAATCGTATCTCTTTCTCGTACGGTTCAATTTATCGAAATTTATTTGTTAATGCTTTGTTTTGGGTAAGATAGGTGTGCGTTAAATGTCAATCGGTCACTTTCTAACTGTTAAAAGTTAAATCGTTTATCCGTCAGACAAAAATGTATGCTCTCAATGATGATGCCTTGATGGTGATTGCTAGTGAATTTCGTTATTGCCCGACAAAATTCGTGATCGTATTCATTCGATTGGCTAATTTTTATGGTGTGATGATACTGATCGCAAGCGCGACGGCTTTGATTACGCTTACATTTTCTTTTTCCTTTTCGACTGTCAACCAATTTATAACCACGAAAAAAAAGAAGTGTTTAAATGTGATGATCCCCTCATAATGCTTTCACCTTTAGCAAATTCTCTGCGAATCTTTAAATGGGGCATGCTTTGACAAAAATTTACCGGAAAAAAAAACAAAAACAATAGTTAATAAATCTTTGCTAAAATTGTTCAAGGGGGAATCGTATGCGTAACAAACATTATAACTTTATTATGTAAAATATTTGGACATTTTCTGAACTCTTTTCCTGATCTAGTTTTTTTTTTCTCCCATTGATTGTCTTACATAATGATAGAAACGAAATGTTTCTTAATTGAATTCTTTATACTTGAAATAAACTTGGAAATTCAATGCCGGTAGCTGCAACATCTATGACTTAATGCGAAATACAATTGAAAAAAATTTGTCCAAAATTATTTGCGTCCGCCATATTCACAATTGGCTTATTTTTTGTCACAGCCGGCATTATCACTAAAATATTTGATTTCATTCAACGAACGATCACCAAACTAAAAACTTTTATTCGATTTTTTCGACTGGATCGAATCGAATACGCCGATAAACTGAAACATCAGTTGTCGCTGTTCGTTATCATTTTGAAAGTGATGCACAATATCAAATCAACACGACCGTCCATTCAAAATGGAACGACGACGAATGTTGACGGCGAAGGTGGTCATTAAAAAAAAACACGACCAAATTGAATGTTTTATTTTAGAAAGAAGCCTTCTCTGACCTCGTTGATTTGAGGAGTGAACGACAGGAAAAAAAATACCAATGACCTGTCAATCTGAATGTTTGAACATTTTTGCATGGTGGCATTCGAACGATATTCGAATTGACAAGAAAGAAAAATCGGTGATTTTTTCGAGAGAAAGCGTTTGCATTAATTTGAATGTGCTAGCGAAAATCAAGCGTTACATGCGAGAAGTTTCCATGCTAAAACACTAAAATTTGACAGAAAAAAAATACATATGCACAGCGTTGTCTAGCTCATTTAACATACGGTCAATTCAAATGCAAATCGATTCTCTCATCGTCATACGTATAATAGCAATCGTCATCTTCGTCGAAGAGAAGATCTTCGTTCGAGCCCAAATGGCATTGACAACCAAGCGTCTCAACAACGAAAGAAAAAAAAAATCACCGTCAAATGTGTCGCATATTGTGATTCAAATTGGGCAGGTTGAATGGGACATGAAAATTGAAAGTTCTATTAACTTAATAATGGTATTAGCAGAGAATAGGCATATGTTTTAACACATAGGCCCATATAATGGGCCCGTTATTCATAATTGACAACCATAAATGATCATTGCAGGCATTCAATCAAAATTACCGAAGAAGGAATAGCAGTCAAAAGGAAATGACAGCAACAACAAAAATGAGATATGAAATATGAACTCTGTCATTCTATTTATCTTTTGGTGTCAATAAAAGTAAAGGGTGCAAAATGAAATACCAACCCACCCACCACAAGATTGGGTAACAATTTAAGTAGTGCAAAATTCCTCGATTGATTGATTAATTGATCGATAAAGACAACTATACGCAATTCCTTTCCACTGATTGAAAGCTGTAAAAAGTTTTTTTTTTTTTGGTTGGAGGACGAGATTATCGAAGCACATTTCACTTTTTGGACGATTGGTGTGCTCGTCTATTGACTTACATGATGTTCTTATCTATTATGGATCAGTTTGTTGCTTGGATGAGGATGCAGCTAACCATGGTTATCGAATTTTCCACGAATGGAAAAAAAAAGTGCATTCACATTTCATTACGTATAACGTGATAAAATTAATTTACCAACGCGATATCTTGGCCGGCCGATCGCATTTCAATGACACAATATTGTCGTCTTTTTTTTATCTCCACATGGCGGAAGAGATACTGCATGTGATTAATTTAGCGCTTTCAAGTGAATGTCGTTTGAATTTGTTTGAATTTGTTTTGTTAAGTGATCGTGTTACGTTTTTTTTTTCTTCAACAAATGAATATATCAATAAAAGCGGAATGCACTGAAACGCTTTGGTGGCGGCGATTGCCGCACATTTTCACGTAACATTTGGTAAAGTAGATCAAAAATGCTAATGTAATCAATTGATTAATTAATTTGGACTTCATTTTATTTTCAATCAAGTGTTTGTTGGTATATTATCATCGAATGAACAGCGAAGAAAACACACAGAGATAACAAAAACCGACCAATCCTAACAACGGTCACCGTCATTTAAATTACGTATGGTATCACACACACACAGTGTGTATTTTTAGTGCAATTTTTGATGTTATAGTTTTAGGGCATTGTGTAATGCCGTCCATCCGGTGTGTGGGAAATGAAGGAGCTGGTATAAAATCGTTGTGTTCATTTGATTTGTCGTCAGTTCACAACATTCGTTTCCATCGAAAGGATTAACAACACCAAACCAACGATAATCAGGGTGGAGTACATTTTATACGACTGTAGTGGATAACTATTTTCTGTTTGGATTTTTTTTGTCTTGTTCGGTGTCTGTGAAAAGTAAAACAATGCGTGCATTCGTGGTGTTATCATTTGTTGTGTGTTTGGTTGTTGCAAAGCCACAGTACAGTGGATATAATTATGAACCACCGACGGCTTATCAAACAAGTGGATTACAACAACAATATTCGCTAACAGCTGCCACAGCAGTAGCTGTGCCACAGACTCAGTACACTCAACCACAATCGTACGCAGCATATCCTTCCCAAGGTCAATATTACCAATCATATCCGACTGTAGCTGCACCACTTCAACAGCAAACCGCATTTGCAAGCGCTGGCCAATCAGCCATTCAATTCGATCAAACGTCGTATACAAGTGCAAACGCAGCTCCTCTTCAACAAACTGCATATGCAAGCGCAGACCAAACTCAATTCCAACAAGCTTCATACGCAACGGCCAATCCAGCACCACTTGAGCAAACGTCGTATGCGGGTGCAAGCCAAGCTCAATTCGATCAAACTCAATTCCAACAAGCGTCCTATCCAAGCGGAAGTCCAGCACCATTTGAGCAATCGTCATTTGCCAATGCAGGTCAAGCTCAATTGCAACAAGCTACATATGCCACGGTGGGCCCAGCACCACTTGAGCAATCATCGTATGCGGGTGCAAGCCAAGCTCAATTCGATCAAACTCAATTCCAACAAGCGTCCTATCCAAGCGCTAGTCCAGCACCACTTCAGCAATCGTCATTTGCCAATGCAGGTCAAGCTCAATTGCAACAAGCCTCATACGCAATAGCCAGTCCATCACCACTGGAACAATCGTCGTATGCAAGTGCAGGTCAAACTCAACTCGATCAAACGCAATTCCAACAGACTGCATACTCAACCGCAAGTGCACCTCTAGAGCAAACGGCCGGAAATCAATTGGCCTTGCCATTGCCAACAGCCGCTTCGTATGAAACACAAGGAGGATTCCAACCAAGTCAAGGTTTCCTTCCTCAACAAGAGCCAACACCTGCAACGACCTTCAACGGATTAAGTGGATTTACTGCACAACCACAAGTATATCAATCACAACCACAAGCCTATTCAAATGGAGCCGCCTATGATCAATCACAATTTTTCAACGTTGGCGCTTCCTACGCCAGCAATGCCAATTTCGCACAATTGCAACAATATTCAGCACAATTGCCTCAGGCCGTCGGTCAACAACACACTACAAGCGGTACATTGGATTCATTCAACATTCAATCGACAATGGGACCAAATCCTGCTGATATTGCACCGGCCGCTCCATCACCGTCAGCCGCACCACAACAACAACAACAACAACAAGACGACGCTCAATATGCAGCAGAACCACAACAGCCACAGCAGCTACAACGAGAACAACCACAACAACAATTACAACCACAGCCACAACAAGAACAATTTCCACCTCAGCAGCAACAAGAACAATTTCCACTCCAACAGCAAGATGAACCAGCCCAACAGCCACAACAGCTACCGGGTCCAAATCAGTCACAAAACGTACTACCAATTGAACAAATTGCACCAGAACCAATTCAAGCACGGCAAAGAAGCCAACCACAACAGCAACAACAACAAGGACCATTTACAACCATTCAAAAACACATCTATGGTAAAAATATTTTTTTATTCTGATATTTTTCATATTTTGTTGCGTAAAGCCCACTTTCGAGTTGATCGTAGACAAAAAAAAAAATCTTGAACATTCCAAAATTGTGGATCAGTCGTGATTGGAATCAGTTTGTTGTCAAGAAAAAAATGAAAGGTTCCTCTTACGAATGTAAATCATTTTGCCGGTGAATGTTACATCATATATGGCTTTAGAAAGGCAACTGACACGATCAAATTATTATCGCAAAAAATCTGCTGAATATTCAATACGCCATGACACATTATCTTTTGAAGAGAATAACAAATTAAATTCATGACGCGATTGTTTTTCGCGATATATTTTCAATTTGGTTTTCCATAATGCGTTTTCATTTGAATATAGTGTTTTTTTTTATTTGTATTGTAATGCTATTAGTGGATCATGATTGAATCATAGACTCTTTTACTTCCGTATAGTACACGTACCACCACCTGGTTTTGAAGAAGATGACAAACAATTGCCCGCAGTCGCTCCAGCATTGGCTAATAAAAAACGCTACAACATTATTTTCATCAAGTCACCAAATGTTCAACGCCCAACATTGATTCAACAACAACAAAGCGAAGACAAAACCATTGTATACGTTTTGGTGAAGAAACCAGAAGATATTACTCAAGTCATACAACCGCAAACTAAACACGACAAACCGGAAGTATTCTTCATCAAATACAAGGCTCAAACCGAACAAACACCAATTGAAGCCGAACAAAACGGAGACGGATCTCTTCAACAGCAATCCGAACAAACTGACGATCAACTTAACGAAGCAATTGTCGTTGGAGATCGATCGAAACAGCCATCGCAAGCTCCTCAATTCCCAGCGTTGGAAGGAAAGGAAGCTCAAGCTTTATTGCGCGAAGAAGAAGAACCACAACGTGAAGAGTATCAACAACAACAACAACAACAACAACAGCAGCAACACGCATTGCCAGTACCCGCACCATTACCAAGCAGAGCACCTGCAAACGCAGGCATTTCACCACTGCCAATCGACTTTGCACGCATTCCAGCCGCTTCATCACCAGCACCACCACAAAATTACCTGCCACCACAATAATTTCGATAATTATTTAATCTAGGCTGTTTTACGCTGACTTACTCAGTATTTATTATTGTTGTTTTTTTTTGTTTCTTTATTTAATGGAAGAAGGCGTGAAATTAAAACAATTGATTGAACGCAGTAGTCAGATTGTTTTAAAATTTAGTGAGTCAAAGCAAGAAAGAAAACGAAAAAGCAAGAGAAAAAATTGTTAGAAAAAAAAATATATAAAAACAAATCTCATCAAAAATTAAATGACGCTGTGTTTTTTTCTTTCTGCAAATCGATTAACATTATGAGAGATTTCGATACGTAAATTTGATGAGAGAGCGGTTTGTTTCCGCTTAAAAATGTGCTGCTACTGCTGATGGCTATGTAGAAAGTGATGGTCATACTATCTGATGGAGCGTGTAGCAAATATCATGCACACAACATATGATTCTGATCTAAAGATACGGCCAATATTAACCAATGTCCAAATAATGAAAGTGAATATGATTGAAAATGAGAGGAAGTGTTTGGCTGACGTGCATCTGTGTGTGTGTGTGTGTGTGGCCGTGTGCTGTTAGAGGGAGAAATTAAAGAAATAAATTAGCAGTGTGCGCGCTTGCGGTCGCCATAAATAAATAAATAAATTTTTGTTGAAAATGTTCGAAAATGGATGGTTTTCACTTCTTTTTCGTCACTTAAGCGCGCACCGCTCTCGCTCCGTCGATCGATAAATTTCTAATTATGACATCATTTTTGGAATCATCGAATCGTTTGTATGTAAATCATGTCTGATCTCGTTTCCATTATTTTGCATTTCTGTGCCGGAAATAATGGAGCACACAGATTATCTCTCTCATTTATTGGTCGAAAAGAAAGAAAAAAAAGACACACACAAAAAAATCGAGCGAGTAGACTGCTTTTATCAGATATTGTAAAATTGATTGACATTTTACGTTTAGGTTCCGTTCGTCGAATCACACATCCTCATTTGGTGTGCCGTTCGTTTTTTTTTTTTAAATCGGTGTTTGTCTTTCATTCCCACAACTTTTGCGGATATTTCCGAAAAAAAATATTGACTGACCAAAAGCGTGATCGACATCATCGTGATCGACGACGGCCACAAACGAACTTTCGGTGAAATTTATGCTGATTTGAAAACGTTTTTGTTTTGTTTTGGTGTTTGATGATGGTTTTGAATACATACACATGATGGAAAGAAAGAGCATTAACATTTCTCTCACTTTTCTCTCTGTCGTCTCTTCACTGCACTGCCATCGCCTATACCGTGTGGCCAATTCATCATCATTCGGATGCGAAACGGAAATTGTATCACTAGGCAAATTAACCAGTCGAATTGATGACTAATGTCAAACCGAATTGATGATATCCAAATGGCAGTGAGGGTAGATGAAAGTTCAATAAAAGCCACTCGATCACTTTCGCTAAGTATCAGTCTGAGTTGAACTAACAACGCAAAAGAAAGTGTGTGATCGTGCACAAGTTGAAAGCCAAGAAAAAAATTGCTTTCGAAGCGGATCTATTAAAATGAAAACATTTATTGTGATCTCGTGTTTGGTTCTGGCCGCAACTGCCAAACCACAAGGATACGTTTACGAAAAACCAAACAATGATGGATTAAGTGTTTCGCTTCTATTGCCACCATCTCAGAATCATCAGATTCCAACATCGTTTCCTGTAAGTTTGTTGTTGTTGTTAATTCGATCATCAATTTAAGAACGAGAGGAAAAATTTGTAATTGTTTCCGTGTAAAAAAATGTTCAATGCAGTTGAAATTGCAAAATATATGACACCCATAGAATGAAAAAAGAACTTCTGAACTCTTTGCCGATAAATGAAACGAAAAAAAACTTAGAGCAAAAAAGAAACAAATGAAGTTGCGAGCAAAAGTGACACAAGTAGCC
>NW_022601432.1:3592195-3613083 GCF_009176505.1 Sitodiplosis mosellana | reverse complement strand
ATTTTTCTCGCTACTGGAAAAAGATAGCGACTAGGTGTCTTCGGCAATATTGTAGAAAATGGAAATTACTACAAATAAGCCGAAGACACCTAGTCGCTGTCTTTTTCCAGTAGCGAGAAAAATGAGAAAAACGTGTTTTCCGCTTAATGCCCACTTGTGTCACTTTTGCTCGCAACTTCATTTGTTTCTTTTTTGCTCTAAGTTTTTTTTTCGTTTTATTTATCGGCAAAGAGTTCAGAAGTTCATTTTTCATTCTATGGGTGTCATATATTTTGCAATTTCAACTGTATTGAACACTTTTGTACACGGAAACAATTAGAAATTTTTCTTCTCGTTCAAATTAACTCAAATTTATCTGGATTAAAAGAGTTTTATTTTTAAAATGTGAATTACAATGTTTACCATTTTTAAACAGGCACTATCGCATGGCTCGCATACCACACAGTATAGCAACAGTCACTCATACTCTCCAATCAGCTCGCATGGATCATTGGGATTAGGATCACATAGCTCAGGTGGATCATTGTCATTGGGATCATCATACTCAGTGGGACATGGTTCATCTGGTCATAGCTTCGGCGGCAATTCGTTTGGTGGAAACTCTTTTGGAGGTAACTCATTCGGTTCATCTGGCAACTCATTAGGTTCGTTCAGTTCATCTGGCAGCTCCTTCGGCGCTGGCGACGGTCTATCACTCGGATTGCAAGGTAAATCAACAAAATTGAACCATTTTTCCCATTCTTATTCTTGAGACTTGATTCAGTTTCAAATGTGTTGAATCCGAAAATCGTGCCATTTCGTTTACAACGAGAGAATCAAGAAAACGTCAAAGTTTATTTTTTAAATAAATAAGAAGAAGAAGAAGAGAATTCCATATTTTGAAACAATGCATGACTCAAGAGGGATTAAAACTGAAAATTGCATATAAAATTAAAGAATGATTTGTCTAAAATGAAAACTTGCTTGTACATTTAAAATGTAGCACCAGTACCAGCACCAGCTCCACCAGCCTTTGTACCAGCCGCCACAAATACTGTCGTTCAAAAGCACATCTATGGTAAAGACTCTAAATATAGTTCAATACTAGAAAAACGTTTCATTGATAATAACATTTGTGTTTCCATATAGTTCACGTACCACCACCAGAACATGATGAACAAGAGCTCTCTCTACCAATCGCTCCAGTTCAACAAGCCCAAAAGCACTACAAAATCATCTTCATTAAAGCGCCATCGGGTCCATCAATTTCACAACAATTGGCTCAAGCTCAACAGCAACAATCCGAAGAGAAAACTTTGGTACGTTCAACTATGTATATTTTATTCAGAGCACCAAGGGAATTATTTCTGAAGAAAAAATTAATTTTTTGAATCTCACTTGTGTCCGATAGGTTTATGTATTGGTCAAGAAACCAGAATCGATTGAAGAGTTGCAAATCCCACGTGCTCCACTTTCCCAACCAAGCAAACCAGAAGTTTACTTCATCAAATACAAGGCCCAAACAGCCAACGGTGGTTTTTCAGCACCACAACCAATTGGATTGAGTGCACCAAGTGCTGTTGGTGGTGGTGGTGGTGGTGCCGCTGACTTTGGTTCAGCCGATTTGGGTTCATCATCAGCCGCTGCTGCCGTTGTTACTTCGTCTCAAGCAGCGACACATGACACTTCATCAAGGTAAATTTTCTAACGCAACCTATGTAACTTTATGCGTTAAATGTTTTGTAACAAGATTTGGGTAATTCCATATTTGGTTGTTGATGCTTTGAATTTTTATTGAAATAGTTTGAGCGGTACAGATGCTGTCAACATTGCTGCCGTCATTCAGCCACGGACACCAGCACCCGAATACGGTCCACCAAAACATTAAACCAATCATATCATCTGCAAAAACCCATTACATACCTCATTTGAATAGACCTTTTACCTATTTATTGAAACGGAATTCAAACAAAAACCATAAATTTGTAATATATATTTGATATCGAAGCGAATAAAAGTCTAGTCGCAAAAAAGCCGATTTATTTATGAATTTATTAAAAATAAACAGCCTTGCCCTTTACACTTATCTTACTATTTTGTTTGTCGTTTTCTTTTTTTTTTGTATTTAATTAACAGAAAAAAATAGCCAATCGGAATATGGCGTGTAGGACAGTTCTCATGTAATTTTATATGTTTTCGTGTTTGAATTTCAAACTTTGAAATTATCATGAATGGCGATAACCATTTTAGCGATGCAAAGAAATAATAAAATCATTCGATACCGCTTCAATTATTTTTTTTTTCTATTTTTTATTTAACACCGCCAAGCTCTGGCTGAATATATTATAATAGAATGTGGCCGGAAAAGAGTGCAAGACTGTTACATCAATTAGTATTTGCTTATGTTCATGGGTAAGAAGAGAGTCTCCGATCAGATAAAAAAAACGGTAAAATTGCACATTGTATGATTTGTTTCTCAACCAAAGTTCGCAGAAAAAATCTCGCTTATTTGTACGTTCATGTTGATATCCCCAGGCAATGTACATACTATAATGAGAAAAGGTAGTTGTAATGATATGATTCTGGTAGTTCAAAGCAAGCAAAGTAAGCAATGTAAATGCAGATTGCTTCAAAGGTCACTCTCCATCTTCCACGAAGAGAAAAAACAACATCAAATATTTTGTTTGAAATATCAAACAATTCATTATTTATATTGTTAATCAAAAGGAAGTCTTAAATCTTTGTATCATATGAACCGTTGAGATCGAATGCCAGATTCGATCGAAATGCTAGTCGAAATTATTTGCAAATCATGGGCTAAAAATTGGAACTTTAAATTGTTTGAAAATTCGACGCTTTATACGGCCAAATTTCAATTGTTTTCTTCAGCTGTGATTACAACAACAATAGTCAAACCAATGAAGGAGAGTCTCCCTTTTGCTTGCAATGATTTCAAGTGCTTTTTTCAGTAAACAAAATTCAAGCTCCGGATTCATGCTCCGGCCAACAAAGTCTTGGTTTCGATTCTCATCGATTCATATACGAGTAAAAAAGTATTTAGTTCATGACAATAGTTATAACGTATTCATAATTTCAACAGAGCATTCATAATTTCAATGAAATCAATTCCATTTCGTCACATTATCGCCCCAAAAATACTGTGCATATGACATGCAAATCAGTTTTCGCCAAAATGTCGATTCATATTTACAAAAATTATGAAATGAAAGCCAATTTGGTCTTCGTTTTATTTTAATCAATGATTTATTTAAAATAAATGCCGACGTTTCGAGTCATCTGCGACTCTTCTTCAGGGCTGTTCAATCACTACCGACTGTGTCAAAAAATGATCAGTTTCATTGACTTCAGCCATTTGAACATTATTTCACCGTGAAATAATGAGAAAATTGAATATTAATTCGTTGATATTTGTTTCCTTCGATTGAAAGCATGTAAACGAATTGACGGCGAGCGTACGATAAAGAGTCGCTAGTGATTGAACAGCCCTGAAGAAAAGTCGCAGATAACTCGAAACGTCTGCATTTATTTCAAATAAATTATCGATTAAAACGAACACCGAATAGGTTTTCATTTCATAATAACTATTTGCGGTCGGTAGCGACTTCAATATTTATAAAAAGCTTTTAGTTACGATGGTGTATCTTTTTTTTCGTTTCTTCTTGCTATGGTTTACATAAATGTGACCATTTGCATATATTTCCAATAATCGAAACAAAATTTTAATTGTCGCCCAGGCATTTTAATTAGACTTTTCAAAGATGATGGAATTGATGAATTTTGAGTTAAAAATGGTCACAAATATTTTTTCCCTGTATTTGATAACTGTAGGGGAAGGTGGGGAAATTCGAAACACCGACAAATTTCGCCGAAAATGAATAGTTTGAGACATGCGAACAACTGTAATCGTTTTCTCTAAGTTAAACCTCATATTTCCATTATCACCCGATGAGTGTGTACGTACTGTTGGCTGTGTGCGACATCGATATGAAATCAAGTTATGAAAATTTAATATTGAGAATGCCTGTCTACATTGATTCCATAACATTTTTCGAAGAATCAACCCAGATGAATATGTTTATAATTATCGTGTACCATTAATATTTCGATTCACAGAAGGAATTTTGCATAAAAATTCATTGAGTGACTCAAACACGGTTATGTTGTAAACCTTGGCGAGTGGGGAATTTCGGAACGCCCGGAATGTATACGGAAAATTGATCAAGTGATTTTTAATTATTTTCAAGTTGATATCGCTTTTTTATGCATTCTCATTATATTTCAAACAAAATTTTGAATTTTTTTTCAATGCAATTCATGCGGTCGAACTGTTCACTTGAAATGCACTAAAATGATTGGTAGCTATTATCTCGTATATTGGGAGTTTTTTTGATGCTATTTCACAGGCATCAATTACAAATCCGACTAACAACAATCGCTATTTTTGAACTTATTCCTCATTAAAATTAATTCTTCTGTCATTTCATAGCTCTCCATAAACGTTTTGCATCGAAATTGTTTCAGTTTTCTATCCATTTATGAAGTGCTCCGAATTTCCTCACTCTCCCCTATTGTATTCGGTAGTATAATTTTTGGATGGTTTTTTTTCTTCGGCTTTGCCGTATTCGGAAAATGTTTGTAAATGGTAATAATGAAGGGAAAAAATAATGTGATGCTTTGTATATAAATATTACACGAGTGATAGAAATGAGAGAGAAAAAAAAAGCGATCTGCATTAATATTGGTAAAAACATCGTCAACAACAAGGTAAAATCACGTGGCGCAAAATTGATTGAATAAAAGACGGTAACTAACTTGTGATTGCACAAATATGAATGCCTAGGGGGAAAGAACTGAGTAAATGAAAATATAAATATTGTAAATAATCGCATATTCTACCGAGTTTGGATCAATACGCGTTAATGCGTGTCAATACGCTGAATAACTAGCTGCAAATGCATGCAAATATGGTAAATAAAATGTGCGTATTTGCAACTGTCATTCCTGCTCGCCACGAACGAGACGAAGCAACAGAAGAAAACAACAACAATAACACTACGGAACGCAGTGCAAATGCCTGTGAATATTTGTCAATACGTGTCAATGAAGTAAATATACCAACAGTTCTTTCCCCCTAGATGAATGCATTAATTCATTCCGCAAATATAACGCCGGCTATTTCATCGGGTAATGATATGATTGATACACCGGGGTCACATACCTACAAACGTATATCTCTAAAAAAAAGACATAATTAAAAAAACCGCGAAGCAATCAAATTAAGCGGAATGATTTATGAAAATTGCACGGTGTGCTATCGAAAATTCGAAATGATATTCATCAGCTAATTTATATACCATTTTTTTTTTATTTTGTTTCAGTTTATATTCAACATTTTTTTGTTGTTCATCTCTTTTGACCGAGTTCGCAACGATCGTTGATAGTTTGTCATACAGCAATGGATTGAGCAATGAAATATACTGTGATTGCTTGTTATTTGTTTACAAACTGATCAATCAATTTGGATTTTTGTGTATATACATTTGACAGACGTTTGAAATAAATACATAAACTGAACAATGCCAAAAAAAAGAACAGTGTGACAACATAGAACTTTCACGGAGTGTTCATTTAGACCAGGTAGATGCAGAAACTTATGAAATTTACACAAACAAAACTAATCCATTCCATTTCATTTCACACCAGTTCATTAACTTTTTTACATATATGGTAAGAACGATAAAAAATTTTTATGTAAAAGATATGAATAGTGAAAATATTATCGGTGTCTCGCCATCCCACATTTCTATCGATATTTCGCCAGCATAACAATAAGACTGGGTTATGTGTGACTAACAATCGTGTCACTGCAACGATTGATAATCGTCACCGTGGCGGTTGAGTGAGGGTAACTTGATTTGTATATATAGCCAGCGATTTCGATGAAATAATCAAATCAATATTTGCATCCATATCAATCGGACTAAAAGGAGTTGGTTGAGTGCTGTTCATTAAATACTTGTTAAAGTGTATTATAAAAAAAATCATCCGAAAAAATGAAAGTGTTTGTTGTTTTGTCATGCATTGCTTTGGCTGTGGCCCGACCAGAAGCCGGTTATTCTTATAACCAACCAAGTGGCGGTCAATCATTCGGTGGATCTTCGTCATTCTCCAATGGTGGTGGATCTGCCTCATTCTCCAATGGTGGTGCATCTTTCTCGAACGGTGGATCATTCGGCGGTTCATCGTTGTCAAGTGGATTCGGTGGTGCTGCTCCATCATTCTCTGCTGGACCATCATTCGGTGGTGACTCTTCATTCTCGTCGGGTGGATCATTGTCCGCTGGCCAATCATTCTCGTCGGGTGGATCATTGTCCGCTGGCCCATCATTCTCGTCGGGTGGATCATCGGGTGGATCATTGTCCGCTGGCCCATCATTCTCAGCTGGCGCTCCTCAACAATCATTCCAATCATTTGCCCAACCACAAGCTCAAGCTGTTGTCCAAAAACACATCTACGGTAAAGACTCTAAATAGAATTTAATGTACTAAAAAATGGTTTTATTGATTTACATTTGTGTTTTTTATATAGTCCACGTGGCTCCACCTCAAGAAGACGAAGTTCAACCAATTATTACACCACCACAACCACAAAAGCACTACAAAATCATCTTCATCAAGGCTCCAAGTGTGAACCGTCAATCATTCCAACCAATTGTCCAACCACAAAATGAAGAAAAGGTAAAAATAGTCACATTCCCATCGAAAATATCCAAAAAATGTATATGTTTGCTACTTAATTTTGTGTTTGTTCCTTTGCATCTATCAGACCCTCGTCTACGTTCTTTCAAAGAAAGAAGAACAAGCCGTTCAACAACACGTTCAACAAGCTCCAATTGTTCCAAGCAAACCAGAAGTTTACTTCATCAAATACAAGACACAACAACAACAACAATCCGGTCCAATCTCAGCTGGTCCAATCTCAGCCGGTCCAATCTCAGCTGGTCCAATCTCAGCTGGTCCAATCTCAACCGGCTCCTCAGGATTAGAATCGGCTTCATTTTCAAACGGTGCAGGCTCTTCCGGATTTGAATCAGTTGGCGTCAGTGCACCAAGCGCAACCTCATTCGGATCAGCTGAAGCCTCATTGCCAATTGCCGCTCCAGCCGGTCCACCAGCCCCAGTCTATGGTCCAGCCCACTAAACGATTGATACGACGATCGTAAAAGCTGTAATCAGCTTGAATTATCCCATTTTCGATTTGATCGAAAGATGATGTTTAATTTAGCTTAAGATTTGTTACATAGAAATAATCAAAGAAATATAGTTGTTACGGTGACAAAATTAACTCTGAATTGATTTTCATTTCACATTCGATAACTTTAAAAATAGACTATACTTGCTTCTTACTTCAACAAATTTGTAACACATTAACCGAATTGAATTGCACTCGTCTCTCAATTTCAAAGGCCGCATACATAATGCGATTAATATTCGTTTTAATTGAGTTTTGAGTCAAAACAATAGGTATGGTAATTGTTTTTTTGTTTGTATAATACACACTCTCCGATTAATCCATATCAAGGTGTTGGATGTATTGGCTTATTCACGCCGCAACTAAAAACATTATAATCGACAATTTACGCAAAAATGCAAAGGCGTCCACACGAAAATCATCACACGGCTGAGCTGCATGTTGTTAACTTTTCTATGCGCGGTGGATTCCTCTTGCCAATGATGCTACAGCCATGCTAAATATATGTTCCGATTTATTATGTGCGTTGAAGCACATCACCATCATCAAAACGGGTCAGTCGCCAATAACAAAACGTAATTAAAACAATACACACAATGAGCTAATAAATATATATATATATATATGCTGTGTGTTAGCTAATACGCACCCAACGTAGATTGCATTCCATGATATAATTTTAACCGAAGCACCTGTGATCACTGTGTGACAAACTGTGTGGAAAAAAGTCACGGGGCAACCGAGAGAAGAAAAAAGAAACAAATATGTGGTCAGTGTCAATGGAGGAGACTCAATCGTAATGAGGATTTTTTTTTCTTTCTCCATCGTTATAAATGGGACTCATTTTTTTCTTCTGCTTCTCGAAAATGAAGAAATGAATTGATGAGAAAAAAAAATAAATAACAAACATCATATGCACTGTTACCTTTCTCTCTTGTATCCCTTAGATTTGGACGCTTGTATAATAATCATCGTCATTTTCGATCATTAGTCGAGTTAGTCCATACACACTGGCCAAGAAAAAAAAAACAAATTCGGTCCCAAATAAATCGCAGAAAAAAGGTCATAAATTTAACAAGTACGCGAAGACAATAATAAAACAAAAAACTATATAATGACTGGAGAGCATAGAGAACATGTAGTAGATTTGATTCCGTTTTCACCAAACCGTCGTCTCATAAAATACTGCAAACTATTATATTACGAGCGATAGCTATGCAAATGTGCGCGATCATGTTGAGAAAATGCGCGCGTATGCCTCCGCGCACGCTCGTTCAGTCAATCTTTCTTAGCAAGTGAATTTTCACTCCGTCTTCATCGAATCGATTAAAATCTAATTGATGCCTGTATAACCTCAATCAAATGAATTTGAAACGGACCAACGCGGCCAAAAAGTGCCATACATAATAAAATATTGTAAATTCATATTTTCAACGCGGATCAAACATTGTTTCTGCTTTTTTTTGTGTAACATTGTTTTCTCGGCTTTGTGGCCGTAATTTATGCACATCTGAATTAATCTGGAGAGTGAGCGTTTGGCGCATCTATCGATTTCCATTTTTTCTCCAACGGATTATTGGCTTTTTTTCCCTCTTTGTGTCTCATTTTGTATGTCGCGAAACATAAAATTTGAATACACAAAACAAACTGAAGAAGAATGAAATGAGAGAGAGAGAGAGAGAGAGAAAGAGAGAGAGAGAGAGAGAGAGAGAAATCATTAGCCAAAAAAATATGGATTTATTTAAAACATTTTGTTGTTGTTTATAATAATAATAATGGATTTCGCTTTCGTTTCAACGCACGTTGAATATATTTCTGTGGTTTGTCGATGCGTCCGTCTTCTAAATTGCATATATATGTATATGGTACCCATGGTCGTCAGAAAATGTAGGTGAACATTAACGTATTAATTATTTTATTTGTTATGAGACTTTTTTTCTCATCTTTTCGATTGTCATATATGTTTTGCTGCTAGTTTTTTTTTCTATAATTTTAATGCTATCGCAGACGCTTTTTATTAATATTGTTATGCTTCTCGTTTTTTTTTTGTGCTCGGTCAATGGTCAAATGTGTGTAGTTTTCTCTGTCGCTTTTTTTTCTGCTGCTTCTTTCATCTCATCGTGCTCGTTTCTTGCGCATCTCTCGAAAATTTATTCACACACCGAACCTCTGGTTGTGTTGTCGAATTGCGAACCGTTTGGTGTGCGTATGTCGTTTGTTTTTGTTGTTGCTTCGATGGCCAATAATTTTTTGTATGGTTTAACGGTTTGAATGGTCGGCCACAGCCACAAGACAATAATAATATGCGCTAGTAGCCGGAATATGAATATTGTGATGCGCGCACGCGGATCGAAGATAGATAGAAAGAAAGACAACAACAGAAGAAGAAGAAAATAAAAGTTCGCGAGAGTAGCCATTGTCTTTTGTAGTTGTGTGTATCGTTTTCGTGAAAAATAGCCGATTTGATGAGTGAGGGAAATTTACATCGTATAAAAGACTTCGGTGCTGAGTGGCTAATCATCATATCAACATTTGCTTCCAAATCAATCACACCGAAAGGAGTTCTTCAGTGTTGTGTGCGGTGCATTATTGAATATTTAGTCCAGTTTGTAGCCCAGTTTGTTCATTACAAATCAAATAAAAATGAAAGTGTTTGTTGTTTTGTCGTGCATCGCTTTGGCAGTGGCCAGACCAGAAGCTGGATACTCATACAATCAGCCACAAAACTTTGGTGGATCACACAGCCATGGTGTCAGTGCTCCATCATTCGGACTAAACGTACCTGCTGCCGGTAAATAGACATTTCATTAAAAAAAAAAAGAAGTTCCCATTCTTTTACCCTTTGTGACAGATAGTATAAAAGCGCGCATGAAGAATTCTGGCACACATTTTTGTTTCTTTCGCAAAAATGCGACATGGTTGCGCCTAAAATTTATCGAATGCCCTTTTTTCTAAACTGAATAACATTGTTTGAATAGAAAAATTAAATGATATTTACGTACTTTTCATTCTGTAGCCCCGGCTCCATCGTTCTCCGGATCTAGCTCATTCTCACATGGTGGTTCATTCTCAGGCGGTTCAAGTGGATTCGGTGCCGGTCCATCGTTCTCTGCCGGACCATCATTCTCGTCGGGTTCATCATTGTCCGCTGGCCCATCATTCTCGGCTGGCGCCCCATCATTCAGCGCTCCTCAACAATCATTCCAATCATTTGCCCAACCACAAGCTCAAGCTGTTGTCCAAAAACATATCTACGGTAAGTCGAAACGGACGCAAAACACCGAAAAATAATTATATTTTGTCACTTAAATTTATGTTTTGGTATTAATTTTGGATTTTATTTCCGCCATGATTGGTTCGGTTTGGTCTATGCAGTCCACGTACCACCTCCACAAGAAGAAGAACTCGCTCAACCATTCATTGCCCCACAACAAGCTCAAAAGCACTACAAAATCATTTTCATTAAGGCTCCATCAGCTCCAAGCGTGAGCCATTACCAACAATTGGCCCCACAATCGGAAGAAAAGGTAAAGCGAAAAATTAAACAAAACACATTTCCTGGTTTATTCCAGTCACGTTCGCCAAAACATGAATTCTAATGCCATTTTTTCCTCTTCTCATTTGTACAGACCCTCGTCTACGTTCTCGTCAAGAAACCCGAATCAATCGCTGAACAAAACATTCAACCAGCACCAATTACGCCAAGCAAACCAGAAGTCTACTTCATCAAGTACAAAGCACAAAAGGAACAACAATTCCAATCTGCCCCAGCACCACAATTCCAATCTGCCCCAGCACCACAATTCCAATCTGCTCCAGCTCCAATCTTATCCGGATCAGCCGAAGCTTCGTTGCCAATTGCTGCCCCACATCAACCAGCACCTGTGTATGGTCCAGCTCATTGATTACTACGATTGATCAAATTATCTATTCGATATTTGTGATCAGCTCGTGCACTTTGAATGGACATTTACCGATGTTCAAAGTGTTCGAAAGCAAAACAAAACAAAAACAAAACGAAAATGTTGTTGATTACGTTGTAGCTCTAGGTCTGTTGTACAAAATAAAATATTTAAACGGTGACAAAAACAAAAGTCTAAAAAGTCTTTCATTTTTATCTTTGTTGCATTTTATTTTCTGGGTGAAATAAACAAAATCTGAAAGAAAAATGGGAAAACACAGAGAGACACACAGGCCAAAGAAAAAAAAAAGAAAAAAAAAGAAAAAAAAACAAACAAACAAATTTCAAAACAAAAAATTATAAATTCAAATGCTCGACGAAATATCGTAAATAGATTGATTTACATTTTTACTGTATAATAAAACTATTGATTTTCAAAGCGAGACTTTCAGAAAAAAAAAAAATCAATGGTCAGCTACGACGACGCACATGCGACCGAGATGACGAAAAAAAAGTGAAAGAGAAAACAATACTCTCACTTTCTCAATATACCTACTAATAATAATAACCACCAAAATCATGGAAAAATAAATAAATATTGTACAAAAAAGGAAGAGAAACATATTGACAAGCATATTTCTTCTGCCCTTTTTTATGCGATGTCTCATCACCATCGTCGTCGTTATTACGAATCCGTGTGTGTCTTATGTAAACACAGAATGAAGAGGATTATTTCGCCGAAATCATAAGTGCGCAAATGATAATTCATTTTCAGTTGTTGGATAATGAGCTTTTTTTTGTCGTCATTTCATTTCGTTTTGTTTCGTTGTTTTTCTTCTTCTACCGTTGTATCCATCGTACGGGATTAAGGCAACCGTCAGCCATAAATGGTTGAAACGATTCAAACATTCGCTTCCATCATTTTAACTTGTTACAAAGATCGACGTTCCATTATGGTTTATGATTTAGTGTTTAGTGTGTCCCATGTACTCAACACATCCACACACACAAATTTCTTATTATTATTGAATAACCATTCAATTCATTTCTTGCCATGCTCTTGGGCTTGGGTCACGTACAAAATTTGAATATAAATCACGTGAATTATATAGAAAAACAAGCGTAAATTGTCGCCTTGCTACTGCGTCAGAGTGTGAGACCGTGTGCATTTTAGATCAGAATTCGATGAATGAATGTATCAAAGTGGTGATGGGTGGAAAAAAAAGCAAAAGTTTATTTTTCATCACACGATATTTTCAAGCAATTTTGGGCATGAAATATATCTGAACATCATATCGAATTATTAGAACTTACATCACAAACATGAAGAAGAAGAAGAAGAAGTGGAAAAAGCATTTCTTATTGACAAAAGCATTCAGCATTAAAGTCAGCTGTACAGCCGCCCAAATAAAATACATGACCAATAACATGTGTTTTCTTCCCGAAAATGCGAAAGTATTGTTTACCGTCATCAGAGCCGAGCTACACTTCGAAAAGGGTCTTCTCTCTCTCTCTCTCTCTCTCTCCCTTTCTCAGATTATTTATTCACGCATTCAAATCACGTACGCGGTTCGCGTGCGTATGATAAAGTGGAAGATGGTAGTGATAGTGAAAACAAGAAGCGATGAAATGCTATGTGACAAAGACACGATAAATTAAGCACAAAATAAAAATCAATCAGAGTGTAGAGTGATGGCAGAAAGGAGAAAAAGAAGAAGAAGAAAAAATTTGAACACAGAAAATTAGAAGTGCACTTCGAAAGTGAGAAGAGAAATGAGAGGGAATGAAAATGAAGTGAAAAAAGATACCGATGAGAACCCAAATGAAGAGTAAGAAACACGGTATGAATGGACGCTAAAAATTGAGGCGAGAGTGTAGTGCACACAACAACAGTATGAAGGATTTCATTTTGAATCGTTTAAAAATCATAATAGAATTAGATGGTTTTGGTGTGCTTCGGTGCTGTTGGTGTAATCAGGCAATGTGTTTCGGTTTTTTTTTTCCCATCTTCTTCTTTTTCGTTGTCATTATTCGTATGACATTAAGGAAGACCTAGATGCTATTCGATTGGAATGGGTAAAATATACTAACTGGAATATGTCGTTACTAATTGAATTTTGAATTTGGGCCTGGTTTGGTTGTGTTGTGTTGGGTGCGCGCGCTAGCGCACGGAAGCGCAACAACAAACGACAACAAATGTGGATGTAATGCTCAAATTCATTCTCGACAAAATACCGTACCACACACACACACAGAGTGAGAGAGAGAGAGAGAGAGAGAGACACACACACTTTGTGTTGTTGGTATATTGTACACGCCAGCAAATGTAATTAACGGAAGAAGAATCGAAGTAATTTCATTAAAATACAATTTGCTTGTGCGTTAACGGGCGCTAAAATATTTTCTCGAATTCGCAGTTGGCAAAGAAAATCGTTCGTTCGTTAAGTGTGTCAATACGATTTTATTTTCCATTTTTTTCTCTTTTTTTTGCATGAATTCAATAAATTGTATTATGACTATGGAAGTGAAATTGCCGGCACAACACACCGGCTCTCTTCTTTGCTCTCACCATCTCTCTCGGTCTCTTGTCGCGAGAGTTCAGATGCGACATGGGATTTTATCTGATTTATCGTCAGCTCTTTTGAAAATTTATTACGGGGAAAATAATATTAACATACCCAAAAAATACAAAACACACTCAAATAAATTCAACACGGTATCAACGCGCACCTACATGTATTAAAACGAATTTACCATTTCTCTCTGTATAATTCATAAATTATTTGCAGCATTTTTAAAAGATATCATTAAGATAATGCCGAGTTTTTCTTCTTCAGTATAATTTCGTTTTGTTACGTTTTGAATTGATTTCAATGTAGCGTCGATAAATGTATTTGTAGAGCGCACGTTTTGGCGCCGCTCAAAAAAGGCCATTTTAAAAAATCAGTCAAATTCGTCAGCGTAGGCCGTGAATTTCTTTTTCCTGCCGCTCGCTATTGATTCAGATGATGTGCACAAAATTCTCGGAAGATGGCCAAATTATTCGTTCAATTGACATTGAGAGTAAGCCAGAACGAAAATGGTGTCAAACCGTTTTCTCTATTTGCACCATGACTGGAAAATGAAAGACAAATCTGTTTGTTTGTACAATTTAAAACGCGTGTTGTTTCTGTCCTCTGTAATTTCGTCGAATTATCATCAATAACATGAATACATGCATAAATATTGTGTTACCATGGAATTTAAACACCAATTGGCATAAAATTAGATTTGTCAAATAAAAAAATGGTGTTTACATTTGATTATAATTAACTGACAATACACCAATTTCGAGTTCAAATCATTGAAACGAAATCGGTAAATATTCGCAATTAATCAAAATTATAAGTCTTCTGCTTAAATGTAAGTCTTTGATATGACAGACATACAGAGCTATACTGTTTTTTTTTTAAGTATTTAAAGATTGTTTTATGGCAATGGAAATCAGTTCACATTGAAGAAACAAAGCGATCACATTTATCATTCTTCGAATAAAAATGTCTAAATTTGGTGTTATTTTCCTAATTGTTTCAATTTGTGTGGTACTATCGCCAGCTGATCCGGGTAATCATAAAAAAAGTGATTGACGTTTCTCTTCAATACGCTTTTTTTCATTAATTTCATCGTTTGTTTCCTCTGTTTGTGTAGGTCTATTGCGACGCTTAAAGAAAGCTCCGCTGCCGCTTATAAAACGAGAACCAGAAGTTTCAGTTGTCGAAAAGGTTGTTGTTGTCGAAGAGCAACAGCCATGTAAATCGGACAAATGCTGGCCACCAAAGACGGAATATATTGTCGAAGAGCGTCCATGTAAATCAGACAGATGCCAAACGTGCCGCAATGACTGCAACGGCAATGACAAATGCCATAATGAATGCATCGTTATTGAGAAATGCAGGTACGCAAAATATGGAAATAAACAAAATTCAAATTAACTTTCCAAATTGATTTGAATATGAAAGAAAACTATTTTTGAGATCATTTCAATATTTATCGCAAAAAAAATAAAATAAAAAATAAAACTCTCACACACAAATGCTCAATCTCATTCCGTATTGACCTCAATGCATATAGAAACGGGTGTAAAGGAAATGAAAGGTGTCAGAATGACTGCGGTTGGGGTCCTCCAGGCTGGGCTCCACCACCAGTCTACGACAATGATCGGTGTCGCGGATGCAGCTCACCGTGCCAAAACACTCCACCGCTGTTGACCTACTGTGAGCACGGAAAATGGCTCAACTACGTGCAAATACCGAAGAACATTTATCTGACGGATTTTGTTAGTAATCCAGATCTGTTGAAGCTCTATCTTGATTCCAATTTGGATTTGGATGTCAATGGCATATCAGGAAGATGTTGTCTCAATGATAAAACTCGTCTCGATCTAAGCCGACTGAATGCCGTAGTTATGCCCATACATCATAAATAAAACTACAACAGAAAAAAAAGAAGATCAATTCAAAGCCGTCGAAGCTTGAAAAATAATTTAATTTAATTTATTTCATTATTTATTTGTTATGTACGTTGATGCAATAGCTAAAAACGGAAATAAAGTGAAATCAAATTGCTTTGAATTAATCCAAATATAAATTCAAATGGAAGAAGAAAAAACCATAAGAATATTATGATTTGTGTGTGTGTGCTCTTTGCAATAATCGCATTGGGAATAAATCAAATTCCATCATAATGGCATTAAATCGGCCAGATTTGTTCGGTCCGTGCCGGAGCTTGGTAAGCATGACAAAGCTATTTCAGCTTTTATTCTTTTTTATTTCGCAAAGTGGATTCAAAACGTGCGAAAGATATAGAGACACTGAGAGAGATTGAGATAGAGAGAGAGATAGGGAGAGAGAGAAAATGAGAAAAATGTCACGAAAAACGGAAACCAAAATATGCCGACAGCGACTAAAAACTTTTTAATATTCTTGTCTTGTTTGCTTAAGAATCCGAACACTAAAATTTATCTCGAAGGCAAATACAGAAATGATTTAAATTGAATTTTTTTCTTTCGGTTTTGTTCTGCTGTTGCTCTGGTTGCGCCGTTGCCTCTACCTTCATTTCTCATCTTGTTTCACCTATATTCGCATTTGATATTCTGGCAGCTTCCACCATTCATTCTCGCTTCACATGTACCTCATCGCACTCTCCATCTAAATCTCTTCCTCTGCCTTTCTCTCTCTCTCGCTCTCTCTCTCTCTCTCTTACTCTCTCTCTGTGAGTGTGCCATTGGTCGCGGTGTTTTACATCGTTCAATATTTGTTTGGTACTTTAAAATCGATTTAACTTCGGCGCGCAAAATGTCGTGAAAAGATAAATTGAATGCTAAAGAAAAAATCATAATAAAGCATTCTCTCTCTACACACATACACACTCATACCCAGCAGAAGCGAGCCCATTGCTTATACAACTATGCAGCAACAACAGCGTGCACACTAGGGTGTTTTCGGTATTAAATAAACAGAAAATGGTAGTTTTAGTTTGATAGAGCAGAGAATTTGGAATCGATTTCATATATTTTTGTTCGGAATCAGTCCAAGATGCCACTTCCCACAAGCAAAACAAATGTTCGTCGAATTTTGAGGTTATATCACTATTCGCTGAAACTAATCTGATATTTTCCACTTTTTTCGATTCAATCTCACTATCAGAGATGAATTCTCAATGCAAACATTTATTTTCACGTAATTTTCATTGGAAAAAGTGGCCAAATAGTCGAAAATTCACACAAATTGTATTGCCTTTTTGACCGGTTCTTCAACCATAGAAAAAACACCGACAAACTCATTTTTTTTCACAAAAATTCATTCAATGGGTTTGAAATACGCGATAAATTAACTAAATCCACTAAAATATCCAATCGGACAAAACCAGGAAGGCCAAATTGCAGCAAAACCAAAACGTAAACAAAAACGAGGTGTCATTATGAAATTCGGGCTTAGTTTGATGTTTGACAAGACCAAAATACATCTGCGCGAATCACTGTGTGCGAATAGACTGTGATTCATTCGCACAAGTGCATTGGTAGCCCTTCAAAATGTCAAAGAAGCTCAGATTTCATGATGACAGCTCATTTTGTTTACGTTTTGGTTTTGCTGCAATTTGGCCTTCCTGGTTTTTTTCGATTGGATATTTTAGTGCATTTAGATAATTTATCGTCTATTTCAAACTCATTGAATGAATTTCTGTGAAAAAAATGAGTTTGTCGGTGTTTTTTCTATGACTGAAGAACCGGTCAAAGAGGCAATACAATTTGTGTGAATTTTCGACTATTTGGCCACTTATTCCAATGAAAATTACGTGAAAATAAATGTTTGCATTGAGAATTCATCTCTGGTAGTGAGATTGAATCGAAAAAAGTGGAAAATATCAGATTAGTTTCAGCGAATAGTGATATAACCTCAAAATTCGACGAACATTTGTTTTGCTTGTGGGAAGTGGCATCTTGGACTGATTCCGAACAAAAATATATGAAATCGATTCCAAATTCTCTGCTCTATCAAACTAAAACTACCATTTTCTGTTTATTTAATACCGAAAACACCCTAGTGCACACATTTCATAAATGACAATACGACAGAAGCATTTGATGTTTGAATAGCGAAAATTCAAGTGGATAGGTGCCTAAAATGTAAAATTCGTATATTATATGCATTTGACACGCGTATCCCAAAAACTTGTCACTTGTGACGAGATAGAGAGAGAGAAGAGGGCACTGAGTGAAATTCCATAAAGGAAACGCACTCTAGAACCATCGAAGAAGAAAAAACGACGACGACGACGACTACGACGACGAAGGCAGTGGCAGTCATACAGAAGCATACATTTGAGTATAATGGACGGAAACGTTGATGATGGGAATTTTCAGTGCTAGGAATGGGAATCGTGGATGGAACGAAGGTGAATGATAAATTTTCAACGCCATTTCACAATGGCAGACACTTGACGTGGAGAGATACAAAAACAAGTTTTCGAGGAGAAGAAAAAAATAAACAAACGTGAAAAAGTTCGATGCACTAAAATTCAATTCAAAATTTCGAGAGTGTTTCCAAAAATCTGATAGCGACACATCACACAAGCCCGATACTCTCTATCGCCTCTATACAATACATCATCCCCAATTCGAAAAGGTGCAAAATATTTGGCGATGCTGAACAAACATTCACGCTCTCAACACGAAACAATGGAATACTTGTTTCGGCTTGGGCTTTGGCGTTGGCATTGTTTAGGGTATCGGGGTGCTTGAGTTGAATGGAAAATAAATGTGCGTTTGTTTGGCTCTCGCCGTCAATTTTGGAAAATCGATTTTCACATCGCTTTTCATTCAAGCACACAACAGACCCGAAGAGGTCGAGAGCGAGGAGAAACGGAAAAAGAGAGAGAGAGAGAGAGCAAGAGGAGTGAAAGAATGCACAATTGGCAAGGGTACAATACTTCAACGAGAAGAAAAAGAACGAAAAGAAAAGAACCGAATAGGAAAATTTATTTGCCTTTGAATAACTCGATCGAGAGTGTAATTAACTCAAACCATACGCGCTCGATTAACTTGCACAGTTGCCACTTGACGTGTTCTTAAGCACGATTGAGTTGAGATTAAGGTCGCCAACGAGCGCGCTCGCGATAGAGACCATATTGGGTTGCGTTCAATTTGTCGTTAACGGTACAGAAATTGCGTTCAATTTATTTTTCATATCGAGGCTGATTTTTTTGCCCGTTTGAATATTAGTTGACACCAAAGAAAATTGGCAAATACTATCGTTCGTTTAGATTTAGCTAGTTGGCATTGGGCAACGGGAAAAACAAATCAAAAGTGCCGGCAGCTAAATGAAAGAGGCACAGAGCAATGCGATACCATGAAGTGAGTGACGATAACGATGGCAAAACTTTAGCAAAGTTATGAAATAACGTGAATACAGCGTGCGCGTGTGTATGTGAGTCTGTGGCATTAGGCACGACCTTAAAGTGGCAACAATGCCACCGAAAATGTTGCAAGAATTTGGCCATTTCTTCTTTATCATTTCATCTAGAAACAATGAGCATCGTTTACTATTCAGACAATTGGCACAAATTCGTTAGGGATTTCGAAGCCGAAAGATGTAACATCTCCATATTATGGAGCATAAAATACAACTCGGTGTCGGGGGGAGCTCATCCACACAATGAAAGCGTTTAAATGGAAATGCAATTATTGTTCGATTAAGCCACAAAACACACTCGCACACATATAATGCGGAATGAAAAGAGTCGAGCCGAATCAAGTCGACGCATTGAATTGTTCCCGTTGTAACACATTTCCGTACGTATTTAACTTATCCGTAATATAAATAACGCAATTGAGAAATCAATTACGATGGCCCGGTCGAATGAATGCACAGGATTAGATAAAATTTTAATCGAAATTCGAACAACACATACACACACACACACACCCACACACATATGGTGAACACAAAGCGAATTACTTGAAGCTTTTCTCCGCTTCAATGGTTAAACAGACGCTGAAATGTTAATTTCATTCTATCTCTGTCTCTCTCGTTCGTTTGTTCTTTCGTTCGCTATTACACTCCCTCCATCAACTATTGGCGTTGTCGCCACCCCGCGCAGTTGGTCCCCGCTTTATCGTTATAACCGAACAAAAGCAATTCAATAAGCCTTTTGCTTCCGTAAATTGCTAATCCATTTTGGGTCGGTCCGACGTTGCCGACAATACACAACGTGCATCAACACAAATCGAAAGAACAATTCGAAAAGTTTCATACCACCCAAACTACGCACGTGCCAATATTAACAGCATCACCACTGCTACACAATTTGCATTAACATTTCGAATGAAAATACATTGAATTTTCAAAGTTTAAAGCTATTGTTTGTCAATTAACTTTGTTTTACTTGTTGTTGTTGTTGCTGCTGCTATTGTTGTTGGTGTTGCTGTGTTGAGGTAAAGGGGTGTGTATGTGTCTATTGATTGTTTTATGTGCTGTGAATTCGGTGGAAGAATCAATATTCATTCAATCGAACGCAGTGAAATAAGGTTGGATGGATGTAAAATGCATGAGTCTATCACCCGAAACTGTCAATCGGTAATAAAAGAGACGGCTTTAATACACACACACACACACACACACTACACAACGGGTACCCAAAATTGTCTAAATGATATTGAAGCGCATGGATAGGAATAGAAAATGTTCAACAATAGCCAGCACATTCGAAAATTTATTCAATTGAAGTTAACAAAACATGTAAGAATTATAGAGAATTTCTGACTCTCTTTGAAATTGTGTTACACATTAATTAAAGTATCATTCATGTGCAGTAATCCAGTTGTTCGCAATTCAAAATGCGTCGAGAGAAACAAAGAAAAACAAAATACACACACGAAATGTAAACAAAACTTGTGATGTAAACTTGAGATACATTCATATTGAAATATGTCGAAAAGCAAATGGCTGTTAACTTTGAGGTGGAAATTCAAACACTTCTCTGGCAATTCTTCGTAAATGTTCTAGATGTTTTGTTGATGTTTTTTCTGCTCTCTCTCTCTTTGTCGAGGGTTTTCAACAAAAATAGTGCACATTCATGAATATGTAATGCGACTGAAATGGGTGGCAAAATCATCGAATATGACCAAAAATAGTTTGGCTTTTTCTCTCTCGCTCTCTCTCTCTCTCTCTCTCTCTCTCTCTCTCTCTCTCTCTCTCTC
>NW_022601432.1:3504954-3592095 GCF_009176505.1 Sitodiplosis mosellana | reverse complement strand
TCTCTCTCTTTTTTTCTTTCCTTTCTTTTCTTTTTTTTTTTTTCTCTCCCTCTCTCTCCCTGTCGATGGTTTTTGTTCCAAAAAAAAACTTTATTTACTTTACAGTAATCTATTCATATACTTGAATCAATAGGAATAAACAAAAAAAGAAAGAAAACTAAAACGAGCAACTAATACCTGTTGTCTTTGTTTCAATTTGTGTGCTTTTGGTGTGTAACAATATACAATCATCATTAATATGCGGTTCGCATTGCAATCGACATGCTGAGCGCTCTCAATGATTCCAAATTCCATTATGAAAACGTTTACGTTTGACGAGTTTAAATGTTTACATAATAAATAGAAGATGAAAAAATCAACAGCTTAGTACAGGCCCTTTTTTCAAGGCGAAAAATTCCCTTGAAATCATTTTGGGTATCTCTCGAATCGGAGCGTCAAACCATATTTACATTTTCGTTACGTCACGTCTTCAGTCATCAGGTCTCGGGTGCCCGTGTAATTCCTCACAATAACAAATGAATTCAACTTTCTTGATGAGACATGATTTTTGAAGTGCTAAAGAAATGTTTATTTTCGATTGTGATTATTAATTTTTTTTTTTTCATTGTTACTTAATTTTCTTATTCTTTTGAATAAGCATACAAATTGAAATTCGTTTGAAGAAAAAAAAAATGGAGAATCTTTTGAATAAATCAATTGAATTTCATTTTGAATATGGAAATATGAAATTTCTTTTCAGAAATTCTATCAGCATAAAATGAATTTGAAGTACAAAAATCAAACCATGCTTTCCCGTGGATTTTCTCTCATTATTATTTATCATATTTTGCAAGACATGAACATGGCTTTGTTGTCAGTGAGCGTTGCTTTGAATATTTGAATGCTACAAGTGCCACACGAATCAAAAGAAAATACATCGAAAACGATTCTATGTTTGGTGGGCCCAAGTGCAACTCGACTGCTTGTGATGTGAAGTGCGTGTGTTTGTGCTATGCATTCGCTACTTCCAAGTGTGCTCGCTACCTGTATGCTGTTAATTATACATTGGTTAAGAACAACCGCATAATATCTTGTCAGAATGATTAGCTCTTGTAATTAATTTTTCTCTTTGGTGATGATGATGATGATGGCTGTTGCTTCCTACTTCTGTTTGTAACATTGCGTTTATTGTGTTGAGTTTTTATGGCATTAGTTGGATTTCCATCTTTTGTCATCGCATCTATATAGATCTTTTATTTTAGCATTCTTTCTTATGAATTAAAGCCAGCGAAGACACGCATCAAATCTGGCCAGGATCAAAAACTTCAACAACAACAAAGAACAACATCATAATATGCTGTAATGACTTTGTTTGTCGTGTAATATATGCACACGGTTAAATCAAAGCCAATAAACAAACGACTTTGATTAACTATATGCCTCGCTTTTTGTAGTACTCTTGTTCTCTCTCTCTCTCTCTCCTACTCTTATCTTGTGCGTTTTGTTTTGCGAGTTTTTTTTTGCTTTTATTATCTTCCTTCTGTTCCAATTATGCCATATTTGCCAATGTTGAGCTATGCTTCTTCGCATGGCATGCATTTTGCTCGTGATATCTTGTTTGACTTTTGTTTTCTAATGCATTCCAGTGTATTACGCATACACTGTCACCATTTAAAAAAAAAGAAGTCGGAATTGTTCACGCATACACAGCGTAAAATATGGATCCTAGAGAAAATGATATGATGCATGCGAGCGGGCTGGCGGATTTTTGACAGTGTAAGAGAGAAACAAAAATATTTCGGTACAACTTGATTGCACTCCAAGGGATTTGAATAAAAGTGATGAGCAGGTTCATCTCTCCTGCCAAGCTCTCTTCCTCTCTCTCTCTTTCTCAGTCACACACAAAGATAGAAAGTCGCGGCGTATGCGTGCGCGCCATATTCAATCTGTGATTTAAATTCCTTTTGAATGACAAAGTTGAAAGGAAGTATGCGGTTTGATATCGCGGCACTTCGAGTGCTACTGAAATGTTACCGTTTTCGCGTTTCACTTTGACTTTTTCAACAAGTTAAAAATGCAATTGGCAATTAAAATTTATACATTTTTGCACAATATTTCTACTCGTAAAACAGAACAAAACAAAAATAACCAGAAGAATAAAATCAAGAGATGAATCGAAGTACAAATAACAGAATGAGGATTGATTGTTTTTTAACAGATGATGATGAGAAACCAAATTAAAACACTCAATGTGTGTTTTTATCTTTAGTCGAAGAGATTGTTATTTATATTTTAAATTGAGGTTAAAATGAAATGCAATGCAAAATTGAAAACCTTCATAAACTTTGAAGAGACGAACAGAAAATTAAAAAAAAAAACCCGCTTCCATGAACAAAAATATACAACGAGCTTGCATTCATTGAAAAGCACTTCACGTTTAATATGCAGCAAACTAATTAATGTCTCTTGCTGAATACAAATCATTAGCATAGTATTTTTTTTAGTTTAAAATGAAAGGAAATCACTTGAACAGTACGATTGACTTAGTTAGGCAAGTTGATGATCAGTCGATTGTGTGGTAAGGAAAAAAAACACCGATCGAAAATGGAATATCTGTGAAAAATTGATTTTAGGCAATTAAGATTCGAATGCATCAAACAGTGCCTCTCTTGAAAATGGTTCATAACGTAGAAAATATATGCAACATTAACAATGCAATCACAAAACATCAAAAGCAAAAATTGTCGTCAAAGGGAACTGAGAGCGACGACTGTGACTGTTTGTGTGTATAAAAATTGACTCGAGATGAACACCTACTGAGATATTAATGGAGATACCTAAAACTCTTGTATATAGAGAAAAGAAGAAGAAAAAAAATGTCAAAGCGTAACAATTTCCGTGTTTGCTGCATGCAAACACACTTCACTTCGTTTCATTTGCACAAAAAGAGAGCTAGAGCCACATTTTCCATACATTCGCATCAAACATCAAACGATTCTCCTCTCTGCACTCTTTTCAGCTTGTTTTTGTTTTTTTTTTTGTGTATTTGTGAACCCTTAAGCGCAAACCGATGAGTGCGTGCGTATTTATATGCAAAGAGGCTTATTGTGTTATTTGTGAAATGTTTCAGCTATCGAATACAACAACAACAACAACAACAACCACTCTCACGCCAACTATGCGAAATGAATGCACTGTGTAAAACAGAAGAATATAAAAAAACTAATAATAAGCATTTATCATGGGACTTTATCTAAGTTTTTCCATCGACGTCAGATAGCAGCTTCTCTCTTGCTTATGTATTTTTCACAAACTCTTTTTCAGGGCAAAGCTTTAATGTTATATTTAAATATCGTTTGACTCCGAGAGATCAAACCACTCAGAGAGCACAATTCAGATCATCATAGACTATGCTCGAAATTCATTTGATTTTTCATGCAATGATTTCATAATCGGAACTACTACTAACATATAAAAATTTATGTTATTGTCGGCCATTCAACGGCCAAAAATTATTATCTACAACAAAAAACATTCATATTCTTTCCACAGTGCTCTTGGCCCAGCAACACATTTCTCCTTTCGTTTTCTTTTTCGTCTTTCTCAGTTTTTTTTTTGTTTTTAATGTGGGAATTGTAAAAGTTTTACGTAAACTACGCGAATTGTTTTTCACCATATCGCATCGTATGGCATCGAATAGCATCAATCCTTGTGCTCTGCATTAATTTGATGGCCGCAAAGAAACCATAGGAAAGTGTTGAACGACTATTACTTGTATACTTTTATCCATTCTTTCTTTCATTCTCCATCAGCTATGCTCTATATTTGCTGCCATATCTTATGATAAATTCGATATCGTAATTTATCCCATTTTGTACGCATAAGCAAGTTTTACTGCAAGAATTCTATTTGCTCAGCTAAAAGTGATGGCAATCGGTTCGATATATTGGCTTCCCATGAGATATGTAATACCCGTACACACGCAGTACACACACTCACTCGAGTTTGCCATCGATTCCATTAGTTAACCATACATACCGTCACCACCTTGTCATTTCAATCACTTCAGAGCAGCAACTACGACAGCAACGGCAATGGCAGTGTCAGTGGTGAACACTTGTCAGTTTCGCTTGTAATAATCTCATTTTCGATTTACACGAATAATCTGAAGATTTTTCATTTATCGACAATTGCACTCAATAAATATAACGGACGGAGAATCGTTTCACACTAATGCACAATAATTGTGTTGGTTATTTAACACCATCGACATCAATTACGCATAATCTACTGGCAGCTTGACAGAGTAATAAGCTTTTAGTGGAAATTCGATGCGGCTGAGGAAAAGCCGCTGAGGAAAAAAATGTACGCGAGAGACAGGGTGCGAGCGGAAGAACAAGAGAAAGAGAGTGAGAAAGCAAGTTTATGCCAAAGAGTATTAGTCAGTCAGTCAACCGTTCCATTGGATACTCATTACATTTCATAATCTAGTCTAGAACAGTGTATCGATTTGTAAGAATCGAGTGTAGCAAGCGACGGAAATCGATATTTCGCATTCGCCTTCGCGGAATGGAATTGAATCGAGTACTGAAAAGAAAACAAGAATCATCAAACGTCTGTCCATTAAAAACTGATATTTCGAATGCCGGAAATCAATTTATTGCATTGCAAATGGGGGAAAAATGGAATAATAATGTAATCGCTTTCAAATACAAACAAGTAAAAAGAAGTTCAATCAACTCATCGATGCTTCTTAATGAAGTTTCAAGTAAACGCAGTTCAACTTTTGGCTAATTAAAACATAAATAGCTTTCCAATACGATGTTTTTATTGAGTATTTCCCCTGCTGTTTCTTACAAATACAATCTGATCTAAAAAGGAGTTAAATTACTTGCTATTGCAATTCAGCCTACGGTATTCTACTAAATGTACCAGAAAAAAAAATGTTTAAGTAAAATTATATACTAGTAAAGCATTTAAAAAAAAGCCTAAAATCGCATTGTTTATACAAGCGTTTGACTGTTAGGCTTGTATTTAATTTCAACCAAACGGTTCATTTCAGCGATGCGCGTTGAGTTTAGATCGCTAATTTGATCGTTGTCCAACAGAATCAATGTACGCATAGTTTTGATATCATAAATAGAATTGCCCAATTGTGTAATTTGATTGGATTGCAAGTCCAAGCCGATGAGCTGTGTATTTTTGAAGCAATCGTCTGGAATTATTTTCAATTGATTATGACCCAGGTACAAGAACATCAAATCGGGCAAATCAAAAACGCCATTTTCCAGCACTTCGATTTCATTGTATTCCAGCCGTAGATCGGTCAAATGTGGTGCACCGCTAAACGCGTACGATTTCAATGTAATCAAACGATTACGATTCAATGACAAATAGTACAACTGATGTAAACCGTTGAAGGCATCATTTTCCAGGTGTAAAATTAAATTGCCATCCAAATTCAATTCGATTAGATTGACCGCTCGCGAGAAAATCCCACTCGGTATGCGTTCCAATTTATTATCACTGAGTGTTAAATTATGCAAATTCCAGGCATTTTCAAAGTCACTGTGATGCAATGTCTTGAGTCCGATTCCTTGCAATTTTAACTGTTCCAAATAGTGGAACATGTCGAAAATGCCATGCGGTATAATTTCCATTTTTGTTTCGTACGACACCGTGAATTCAAGAATGTTGTTCGCTTGTGATGTGCTCATGTCTTCAAACTCCAAACTTTGAACCGGATTCAATTGAATTGGTGTAGCAATATAGCAAAGTGCATCATTGGCTAATGGCTCACACTGAACTTTAACCGGTTGCGGTCTCAGTCCTTCGAGCTGACCACCAAATCCCATTCCGAATGTAAGAAATAGTACAATAAACGATTTCCTGTGAATCAAAATTAAACAAGTTCAACATTCTATTCGAAAAGCAAATATATTTGAAATGCAAGACGAACGATGATATCGTCGGATAAGACGGACACACTTACATTTTCGAATTGAACATTTTCAAATGCGCACTTCTCTCGATTTCAATCAACCGCTTCAAAACACTTTTTCTTTCGTTTTAAACTGAAAATTATTCCACGTTTTGAACTCTCTCACTCGTTTGTGAAAAATTCTGATGATTATAACAGTGTGAACGTTTTTTTTTTGCGCTTTAAATCAGAAGCCACAGAAAAAACGATGAAAACCGGCGATGAGCCAATATAACACTGAGTCGATCGCAGTGATTGTTATTGGGCAGGCGTGCGCAATATTACGGCCGTAGCGACCGAAACACCAGAATAAATACTTATGATGTAGCCATTGTTTACATGAAACAAATTAGTATTTAAAAAAAAAATTCTACGGACACTTTATACGCAATCTAGGCTTGACCATGATGATAATTTTCGCAAACGCTAGCATATGTGTGGTTGTGTTTATGTGAGTATGTGTGTGTGTGTGTGTGTGTGTGTGTGTAGCACAACAAGGATGGCAGGAAAAAAGGGAACGAAAATAAATAACATCATGTTTATCAATCTGTCTTCTATGAACGACGATGTATGGATGGGATTCGAGTGAATGGCTTGAATAACCGTACGAATATGCTCATATATGAAAATACAATGCAATACACCCGATCCAGTGAGCACATTAAACCTCGAAAGGTCAGCAAATAATAAAATTCTAGCCACATCTCTCATCTATACAAGGGAATCTCTCAACTCATAACCATCGGCCGGGATTGGGAGAGCATCGTAATAACAAACAAAAATGAAAGAAAGTCCATTGAAAGAGATTAAAATTGTATCACACACACACACACACACACTTACATACGCATTCACAAAGAGAGAGAGAGAGAGAGAGAGAGAGAGAGAGAGAGAGAGAGAGAGAGAGAGAGAAACACATCAGGCGGCACTAGCCAGCAGCAATCTTCATCGTGTTTTATTTCATTGACCCTGAAATATGAGACGGAGTTATCATGAAAGATGTATGTTTTTACACACGCTCGTATCACTTGATACTGGCCGTATATTTTCGTTCTTATCTATTCAGCTGGTGATGCCGTTGATGCTGCTTGCTTGCTGTACCAAACTCCTTGTCCGATCAACGTCGACCACCGAGAAAAAAAAACTATTTTTATACGCAAGACGTTCAAGAATTCGGCTCGAATATATAAAACAAAAAGCAGCATTTTCCGAAAGCGAATGGGTGGCAAACGAACAGCCCAACAGCAAATTGCTCAGCTTATAAGCACACACATATAAATATGACGCCTTTCTCATATTTCTCGGAACACAATTTTATCGATTAAAATGCTATCGATTTTAATTTAGAACTAGGCAAATGGAATGTTTATTTTCAGCTCTGACCGTTATCGCCCTGCGTGTTTATTCACTTCCAAAAGGTTCGCTCGTTGTGACACACATCATCCTGGCTCTCTCTCTCTCTTTCTCTTCCTTTCTCTCTTCCTTTCTCTCTTTCCTTCTCTGTGTATGTCGAGAGCCATGCTCTTGAAGTGTATTGAATACATTTACAATTGAATGATTTTCTAAATTTGTGTACGTTTTGCATTACATGCAATAAATAGCTACACGGTGCGCGCCAATGGCAGCATGACGTCCAATGGCATAAATAAAAAACCCAACTGACGGCACACAAAATTTCGAAGAATTTTTGGACGGCGATAATCACATGTAATTTTTTTGTTTTTCGTTGGTACGTAATAAGTCGATGTACAGCATGGGTTCATTGAGCCGTCATCTATATCAATCAGTGAATAAGTAGCAAAATATTTGTATTCGTATAATATTTTTGCGCACAAACGGAAATCCGCAATAATATCGCATCTCTCATGATTTGGGGAATAAAAATGAATCATTACTTTTTCGATTATCTTCGTCCGAGAGAGTGAGAGTGAAAGAAAAGTCGTTGTACAATGGTAACAACATGGTACTGCGTTGCATTTCTGTTGTTTGGAAATCGAATTTTCGGCGATGAATTGAGAGGTATTGCTCTCTACCTCTATTACTCGATATTATTATCTCATGTGGCTTCAATCACACTTTGGCATGTTTGATATTTCATGGAAATTACTTGTTGAAGAAATCGAAATATGAACTTCGTCAAAAAGTTTTTCGAAAGACAGCGAGTGTGAGTGGGTGGCGGGAGATGGAGATAAATTCGGGGTTAAAAAAGACAACAGGAACAGCGACAGCAACCCGCACACACACAGCAAGTATGATTCATTGCACTTCGTTTGGCATTCCGAAAATTTGAATGACAGCAAAGGAAATTGCTTTTTCGGTGTTGGTTTACCCTCTGTTCGTTGTGTCCAGGGAATGTCTGCACGTAGATTTATTCAAATAAATTAAAAATATCAAATAAATTTATGCGATATTGTTCATGCGTTGCGTTGTTCATATTCTCTTCCGGATTTGCCAACTCAAATTTGGTGGTGTTCCGAGTGGAATTTGGCAAAAATAATGCGATTTTCTTGTACTGGAGGACTTTACTTCCAGAATACATTGGACCAGGTCGGGTCCACCTGCTCCACAAGTTTCAGTTCCAGCTCAGGCAATATTTCAGAAGTTTTCACTAGTTTTGTTTTCGGCTTATATTTAAAAATAGCGTCTATAAAATATTGGCTGAGCTGGAAGTGAAACTTGTGGAGCAGGTGGACCCGACCTGGTCCAATGTGTTCTGGAAGTGAAGTCCTCCGCATTATTTTCGCCGAATTCCGATCGGAACACCACCAAATTTGAGTTGGCAAATCCGGAAGAGAATATGAAATTTGTACTGCAGATGTGTTACAACAACGCAACGCATGAACAATATCGGATAAATTTATTTGATATTTTTAATTTATTTGAATAAATCTATGTGCATACATTCCCTGGTTGTGTCTTTCCGATTCTCCCCAAAACGCAGGGAAATATTTTGTATTGAGCATTTGATTTAGGTGCGAACCACATACACAACCAATGTGAACATATGGGCCCAGCACTCGGTCGTTCGCTCGGTCTCTTCCTCTTTTCCTCTCGGTGGCAGTCAATTGTGTGTGCATTTTTGTGTGTGAATGAACGTTTGAAATCGAGACACAAATAAAACAGAGCAAGAGAAAGAGGCTGAATATGGTGTCGTCTCTGCACTCTTTGCAATGCATCAAAATATAATTTATTCGATGGATGAGTGTAATAATATGATGGAAAAGAGTGTTTATTCGATAGACGTTTATTCATCTGTAGTAGCATCAGCAGCAGTAACAATCCCCCCTTAAACCGAACAATTTCCCACTTGTCTGTCTCTATTTCCCGATCAGAAGTCAACAAAGCCCATTGAATTCCATTTGTGCCAGCATTTGTTATACGACGACATTGTGTGCTGACGAACAAATCATATAAACAACAAATGAGAATAGCATCTCGATTATTTAAAAAGCCGTAAAATGATACCGAAGACTCAACGAGCGCAACTAAACTCCCGCACATAGGCAATTTCAAACACAATTACGAACATTTATCGTACGAGAGAGAAAAAATCATCGGTAGCACAAATTATGAACAATTACCACAAGAATGATGGATTTGTAAAGGACAATTTAATAGCAATGTAAGCAAGCTTATCTTAAACCAACGTTTTGAAACAAGATTTGAAGCGATTTTTGTCTCTTTCCTAATGTAAATAAAATCAAATTATAAGACATTGGCTTTGTAAACACAATTAAATTGAGTGAACCCCAAATCGAATGTAAAATCAAATTATTAAAAAAAAAATTAAAAGTCAATTTTCAACGAACAATTCAATTTTACAACGATAATTGAGTTAGAGATTTTAAATTTCTGCGCAGGAGATCATAATGAAAATTCCATTTTACGATTTTCAAAGTGACGAATGATGAACAAAGAACGACGAATCCATTCTATCGCTTTTCGTCTGTATCGAGAGCACACATTGATCGACACAACGCGTTATGTACCTGTTCTTCCACCTGATCACAATTTCGAAGCCATTTCTATGCGGTTCTGCTGGAAATACCTTAGATTTGGACCCTTTACTAGTGTTACTTCAATCGGTTCTTCTAAAATTAGTTTTAACATGAAAAAAATGAACGTTGATACACACGGATTGGTGTCACTGTATATCCACACAAATACATATATCCGTGCAGACACCGATTGCTCTCTTATGTGATTATGTATTTTCTGCCATTCTCTTTTCGTTCGGCATCCTTCGCCGCTAGAGAGTATCGCATTCTGCTCTCTATGTCTCTTGAGAAGCAGAGAACCAAACACCAAAGGAATTCGGTTGTTTCGGTGAGTCAATGAATTCTCTTGTGTGTATGTGAGTAATAACACTCGCTTTATTGCCCATTGATACAACCGCAATGGTCCTAAGAAATGCTGCTTTATTTCAGGTATTTTTTTTTTGTTCTCTTCTGTTTCGTATACCTGTTGAGGCCGCTTTTAGCGTTCGATTTTAGTTCGGTGTGGTAGTGGTTGGAAAACAACGCGTTCACCATCGCAGAATACACATACACACATGCATGCATTTCACAGTTTACGTCAACAATAATAAAGTCAGTGTTTATTTTTTTGAAACAAGATATCGAAATGAATTGTTATTGCTGCCAATTTTTGCGCTGAAATCATACGCATTTCGACAAATTAATTCCGAATAAAGTTCGTTGAAGTGGATTTGTTTGTGCAGTCAGTCGAATGAGAGACACATGTTAACTGAAGCTGTCGTTTTACATATGAAATTGATTGGTGTTTTTTTTTTCTTGAAGAACAAAGTGAAAACCATTGATTGTTTCATGGAAGGGGAACTGAAGCAAGTTTACTTAAATCACCATCGAAAGAACAATAATAGATTTATCTCAATGCGATCATTAAATAAAATTGACTAGAAATCCAGTGAAAATAGTGTGGAAACAAATTCAATGTTCTAAGTGATAAGTGTTTTTTTTTAGTAAAGCGGCAAGGAAAGAAACAACTTTGAATAGAGGAACAAGTGGTGTCAAAATGACAACGACACTTCGATCCAACTTTGGACCAACATCAACACTTCAAACCATGGCTGATAAGCTCGGTTCGATGCAAATGTCAGAGAAGTCGCTTGCCGGCGTTCCACAACTGCTAGTCGATCTGCAACGCCTGTCCGAAGACCAAGAAACTTCCGACATTGTTTTTATCGTGGATCGAGAAGAGGAACGCATTTATGCACACAAGATTATATTGCAAGCTAGGTATAAATGTCAATCGTTGACGAATAATGACTATGAAGATAACGAATATGAATTCAGGAAATGCAAGAGATTTTTTCCACAATTTTGATATGTATTTTGTCAGATATGACATAGGGCCAATGTCAGAAAGAAAATTTCTCTCTAAAGGACTAGACATTCAATTTCTTTTGTTTTCAAATTATAAAACATTTCATTAAAATATGCGAATATTTTATTGAAAAAAAATTATTTTCGAATTCTTCAGAGAGAGAGAAAGAGAGAGAGAGAGAGAAAGAGAGAGAGAGAGAGAGAGAGCAATTGTGATCGGAACAATGAAAATTTGGTCTCCGCCAATGCGTGAAACTAATATATTAAAAATCGCGTTTTAATGAAATTGTTCAAAACTTTTAACAAGACAATTTGTTCCGTGCAGCTATGCCATAAAATTTGGTGTATGCCATTGAAAATCCATGTCATAACTTTGTCGATGCTTATCCAAGTGCTTGGCAATAATTTGCATTTTTTTTCCATTCAATTCTTCCTTTGAAGGCTCTAACGCGATTCGCTTGAATGTTCTCTCGCGCCGAGTTTGATTTTATTAAATCGCAATCGCAATCGAAATCGTGAGTTTTATTATATTAAATCCCATTGATTGATCGAAGCAAATCGCACCGTTTCAATCAAATTCATACTTTTATCCAGCGCGTAACTTGGGTATTTAGCAATTTCTTCAGGCGAAATGCAAAAGTGACGGGACAAAGTTTTTGAAAGTTCAGTTTGACGCTTGTGCGCGTGTTGTTTTTTCTTTTCGTTCACTTTAATTTAACTTTTTTCCGTGGAATAGCTAAAAGAATGTTTCGCTATCGATTTTCAGGTGCAGAAGTTTTCAGACGACAAAGCGAGATGAATTTTGTCGCATTCCTGGCAGTACAGTCTCACCCAACGTTCCAGGCAATCCAACACAAATCCGTTTACCACATATTAATGCAAGCGTATTTCGACAGTTCATTCTGTATGCATACACGGGGAAGGTATTTATATTTTATAGCATAATATACATGTTATAATTTAACGGTGGTATTCCAGTTGGTTTCGCTTATTTATCACTTTTTCCTCCAATTTTCTTTTTCTTTTCCTTTTATAAACATGTCAACGCGGTGCGGATGATAGATTACATTCCAAGATTCTCGTGTTTTCGAATTAATGACCCTCGCACAAGATTTGGGCATCGATGAATTGAAAGCCGCCTGCGAAGATTATGTCGTTTCCACATTGTCGGTTACCAATGCTTGCACCTATTTGGCAGCAGTCATGGATATTCATGACAAATCTACAAGTAAGTATCGAAGTATTCAATTTTAGGTTCGAAAAATCCGATTTCATTTGATACTCTTTATATGAATTCATTGGAATTGTTCTTATTATGGAATTTTCCTTGTGGATCCAGTGGATACTATCCATGCAAATGTATGCGATAAGTTTACTTAGAAAACGTTTTTAAAAAATTAATTTTTGATAGCCAACCCAGTTCCGTAATCATTGGGTTAATTTTGCTATTCATCGATAGATGGCGACGCATGGAATCTGTTTTATCTATGTAAAAACTCGTGTTCAAATGGAAATGAATGCATTTTCATGAAACATCAATTGAAAAAATTCATAAAATAATTTCTTTCGACAAAAAACGAAAAATGTTGCAAAATTTATCGTCAATTCCCAAAGACCAAAGTGAAAAAATTGAAGAAAAAAAATACTTCAACGTGATAAAAATTCGATTCATCGCTTGCTGTACAAAACGAAATGTGGCGAAGTGGATACAGTGCCCCCTGATGGTGCGAGAACTAACGCACAAACCGTGTTTGTCAAACGTTTGGTTGTCGCTTTGTATTCATTTAGCATTTGTTGTCCGCATCCAAGCTAATTTAACATCAAGTTGTTCAAGTAATTTCGAATTAAAACCGAAAATTCCAGACCAACCACAAAAATGTCGTTCAAAAGTAATACAAAGGTGCAAAAAGTGATGGTGCAGCCCATCAACTTGATTTTCCGATACCTGCAAAATCGTTCGCGTGTTCAAGTTTGGCTGTACGAAAATGTTTCACTGCGTATTGAGGGTCACATCGTTGGTTTCGACGAATACATGAATCTAGTGTTGGACGATGCCGAAGAATATCACCTGAAAACAAAGAATCGTCGCTCACTCGGCCGAATCATGTTGAAAGGAGACAATATTACGCTTATCCAAAATGTGAGCAGCTCATCATCGTAGAAGCACCAAAACGAGATGCAAACAAAAACACCGACATATTGAGGTTATGTCAGCGGCTGCCGCCAACAACAAATTGAAGAGAAGAAAAAACAACAACACCGATACATTCAATAAATACGATTTTTCTTTTTTTTTCTCAAAATAAAATTCATGTTTATTAAAATTAAAAGAAAAAAAAAAAAAAGATAAATTCTTAAGCTTAGGTTAGTGACAAAAACCATGATCTTGTTATAAGAATATGTTTACAATGTCAACGATGAGCTGATTGTGGCCAAAAGTCCAATTGTGCTACTCTGGCTTCGATTCGATGTATCAAAATGAAATCAATCGAACATCCAATCAATTTAATCGTAACTTTTAATTTTCAATAAAAACTGCATTTTCAACATACCCAAAACAAATCCAATCGCATTTTCTTTCAAGAAATTGATCTAAACGCATTTTTTTCTTCATTGTTCAAGAGAAGAAACTAAACGAATCCACTATTTTCATTCACAGATGCAAAGTCTATGGCTTCATTTCTGGAACGGTGTACATCGTATATCGGTGAAAATGCAACGGAATGTGTTAAGACCAGCTCATTTTTGAGTTTGCCAAAAGAAGGAATCATCAAGCTGATTTCATCGGACTATGTAAGTTGACGATGGAATTTGTGATTTGGATCGATATGAGCTGATTATGTGATTTTGCTTACAGTTTTGCTTGGAAGAAGAAGATGTGTGGCGATGCGTTTTAGTGTGGGCAAAGCATAAGGCTGGTGTAACTTCGTTACAACCAGGGCGCTGGACAGAAGATGAACGAACGAGAGTATGTCAACATTTAGCCGGTGTTATCAATCATGTTCGATTGCTTCTCATTGGTTAGTGGTTGAATCTGTTTAGAATGCAGACCAAAAGCTTGACTGCTTTTCGTTGAAAAATCCTTAAAATTTCTCTCTTTTCATCAATCCAGACAGTCAAGTGTTTGCAGAAGAAGTGGAGCCTACGGGTGCTGTTCCAATGGAATTATCCCTTGAGCGGTATCGACACGCTGCACTGCAAACGAGTAGCAAAGCGCCATTCTTCACGAATTCATCAATACCTGGTTCGATGCAAATATCGTCATCAACCGTTCCATCGTCGGGTAATAATATGATGACCGGAAACACTGGCACCAGCATCGCTTCATTTGGCGAAAGCGACAAACGATTGCAACCGCGTCTTCTTCAAAATCTCTTTCCTGGATCATCGATTCTCAAAAATGATAAGCTACATTTGCAAACCACACTCAACGCATGGTATGGTGTACCAAAACAAAATTGGCGCCTAGTGTTCCGTGCATCGGCAAATGGATTTTCAGCAAGTGCCTTTCATCGATATTGCGACGGAGTTGCACCAGTGTTTGTTATTGCACAAAGCTCACGCGGTGAGATCAGCGGTGGATTCACAGACGTTCCATGGGCAAAAACAAATCGCAAAGGTGGCTACATCCATTCAGAGCGATCATTTTTATTCACATTGTATAATGAACAAGAACCACCAACTAAATACGATATCATTAAGAAACCATACGCAATTTGTTATCATCCAGAGTGAGTAATTATTCAGCTTTTCTGATTTATTTGTCCACTTTAGCGATTTTTATCAAGATTTTTCTGATTTATTTATTTCGCTTATTTTTCGAATTCATAATTTCTTCTTCGCATTTCAGAGTGGGTCCCATTTTCGGTGCAGGAGCTGATTTACAAATTGCCAATGCATGCAACACAAATATGGACTCATATTCAAATTTGCCGCATTCATACGATGGAGGAAATAATGCCAGTTCGTCTAGCCTATTTGGTGACTACAATTTCACAATTACCGAATATGAGGCGTACACTTTGGCATCAGCACCCAGTCCACCAGTGAATAAATTTAAGAATGAACGTTTTTAAATTTCGTTTGATTCAAACGGTTTGAATACGGCAAGCAAATGACACATTACATCAGCCAGCCTCAAACTGATGACAGTTATACTTTGGAGCAATAATTGACGAAATTGGCGTTTAAATCAAGACTTGCAATTTTATTCGAATTGAATGGGGAAAATGAACCATTTAAATGATAATATTGTGTAATTTTTTAATCATTTATTTTGAAATAAAAAATCATTTTTGTGACAAGTAACGAATTCATCGGTTTTGTTCATTCGAACGTTCAACTGATACAAACTGACGTTGCAGCGATCGGTATCGTTCAGTTTGACACATTGATTGATTTGTGATGCAACGCAACAGAACGTAATTTGCATGCTTCGCATCAACATGTGCTGCGATTCTGTCTAGAGATAAATCGTAGTTTTTAACAGTTAATCGAATTTGAATACGAAAAATGGACGATAGTTTTTCAAGTGGCATATTTGACGGGGATCGAGCAAGCATTTCTTTCAGTGGACATTTTCGCAGACGGAGCCCAGATATCAGCGAAATAGCGCCAAATAGAGGAACGCCGCCTGAATTGACGTTTCTATCAGGCCACAAAGGTTAGTTCAATTTTTTTCGTTTTGGATTTGAACATTTTCATTCATTTGGGGTTTGAACATTTGTCAGATAGAAAAATATTAATTTGCTTGTCCATAACAAATACTCATTTTTCTTTTTCACGAGCAAAAATTCCATTCAGTAAATCACAGTCATGGTGTTGCTCATGTCAATATCACCATAAAGTGCACTGATTCTGGGTATTTCCATCTTTTTCAATTCAAAAGCAGTTCTAAATACAAAAAATCATAGAAATTCTATAAAAAAAAGAATTTAAAAACGAAATTTTGGTGGCTTTGCTCCTTATTTATGCCGGTCAATGCAATTTTGAATAGGCCGTTGAATGAACGCCGAAGAATTGCTAATCCTGGTAGCGCAGCTTATTTTTGTCAAGAGAATACAAGAATTTCCCATCAGAAAAAAAGCATTATCTAAAAACTGTTTTCCAATTAAACGTTCTTCAGTTTATTGAATTCAATTTTATCGTAGAAACTTTTTTCCTTTGCCGAAATTCCACAGATTCCACAAATGTGTCGAATTCAACCTCATTGGATCGCAATCAGTCGACAAAAACATCGTCGGCAACCAGTCAATACTTATCGGTTGAACACAAGTGGCCAGAGAATGAAAATACGTATCTGATTGGCGATATCAAGAATTGGCCAAAGTATCGACCGATGGTGGACCGTTCGATAAACTTCACCGCACTCATTGAAGAAAAAACGATTTACGAGCAAAGTCAAACGTTGCGACCATATGTGTTCCCGTCAAGCCCGAACCAATCAAAGTTCACCTACATGTCAATCGATGGAGCATCCACAAGTCGATCAAACGATTCCGATGGAATGATTTCAACCAAAAGCATGTCATCTACAATGGTTTCGAAATCAAGTGAAAATGGTTCGTTTTAAATTTTTGCAGTTTTTTTTCTTTTCATTTTCCAATTCAAAGCGAATCAATTGATGTGCATTTGGATTTAAAATGTGTTCATGAAATGTTTTCTTCCAGTTGATCGTCCGACACATTTTATGGCCAGCAAACAGATTTCGAGTGGAAATTACTTAAAGGTTCCGGCTAGAGCCCCTTTAGGCGATATATCCAGCGCGATCAAAAACACACAAAAACCATGTGCAGTGAAGTTACCAGTATTAGCCAGCCAAAAATGGGTAAATAATTTGAAACCGAATACATTGAATCCAGTACGAAATGTGCACGAGGGAACGAAGCGAGGACAAGGGAATATAACGCGCACAATTGTACCAGCATGTGCATCGCTTAGCGTATCCAAAATCCCAATCGCAATTGATCGTCAAAAAACACCCATTCCAAGTGGTCGGCAATCGGCACTAAATCATCTACAGCTGGCACCAACCAATGGAAATACCAACAGTCAACGCGAACCGCGCTACGATGTTACCCATCTCATTGACAAATTTCCGTTGAGATCGAACAAATCCGAAGTGATTTGGAGATGCACACCGTTAAGAAATAGTGTGACCAAATCATTTCTGATCTTAAATATCATGGACACGCCATTACGATTGAATATCGAAGTCATTGGGCTGGACTTCCGTGTGCCAGAGAAAGTGTTGTACCTGCAAGCCAATGAACGTCGTAAAATGAAGGTGACATTTTGTCCGAGTGCCATCGGCAAAGTATTGGGTACAATCCTCCTCAAACCAGTGATGGATTGGCGATATACGGCTGAAAAGCAGCGCGAGCTGTATTTGTGTGCATACGGAGGTGCTGCAAATTGTCTATTCCCAGGTATTCACCGTGCACCAAACGACGGCGTATTGCTTAACATTGAAGAAATTGATAACGTTACCCGCAAACTGATTTCATACAAGGGATTTTTATGCATTTCAAATTTTGAACCAGTGAGCGGCACTGCAATCATATATGTCAAACCGAAAATGAACACACTAGCTATCCATGAAACGCAAATATTCATCGAACAACGAAACCTTGTTGTTCATCAGAATGAACCTAGGAATGTAACCATCGCATGTTGTCTTCGAAGCAAAGAATTGGAATGGTTCCTAAATCAATCCAGCGATATGGTTGTAATTGGTTCAGTTATGATCATTCTTGGATCAGAACCAGATCGTCAACGCATCACAGCCATTCTAGCTGAAACAAACGATACATCGATGCGCAAACGGTATGAATTTTTTATGCACGGTTTTCCAGTCACAAACGCCGAAGAATTTGATGACTACAGAGGTCGCGTTGAACAGATCGAGGATTTATATGATGGTTTTACCATTGCTGAAATTCCTTTGGTCATTAATCGAGAGAAATTAAACGAAACACTCAACTCATCCGCATATTTAACATGCATGGCAGGATGCGAGGATTTTGATTTGCCTCGCATGAACAACGAAGCTGAATAATCGATAGAGAATAGTTTGAATTGAACATACGAATACATATTTATCACATCGAATTTTATCATTTTGTTTATTTTCATGTTGTTCATTTGTATTAATTGTAATTGTAATTTTGATTATCTAATTTGTAAAATGAAACTATCATGTGATCCATTGTGTACAAAATAATGTTTAGTCGGGCTAAATTTATAAATTCGACAAGCGCTGTGATTGATTGAAACAAAATCGTAGGCTTAGCACTTCGAATCGATATTCAATTTAATAGCTTAAACTACAAAGAACTTAAAATTAAACACCATGCTTAGAAACATAAATGCGTTGACCATTCTCGGTGAGAGCTCGGGCATGCTTCGCCAAAATCGATGTGATGGACAATTGAGGTGAAGCGAAAAATCTGTAAATGAAAACAAAACAAAAAATCAGAATAAATCAGGAAAAATCATTCAGTTGGAAAGAAAATTGCAATTTTTTGTCATTTTTTTAAATGAAATTTCAACATTTGTATGTGAATGTTTGAGAAAAATCGATCAAAAACTGGATTGAGTCATTTAAATGGCTGCCACCAAGAACAATACATGGGCACAGTTGCCTCAAATGAATCCTGTTCATTCTTGACAGCTTGAAAAAGTGAATTTCCAATCGATTCAACTAAGGTTTGTATCAATGTCATGTAGATAGTATCAACTTACTCGATATACGGTTCAATTTCATCAAGTGTCCATCGTTCGCGAGTTTTGAATAGCACCTTCAAGCGGTCAATCAAACTGATGGTCATGTTTTGTTCGATTAAAGTTCGTACACATGGGACATTTGCCACTGATCGATCCACAATGCCGATTCCTCGCAAGTGATTTTCCTGTAAAGAATGATAATTTGTGAGTATATGCTTCGATTGGGCATGATTTGAGTATTTCAGAAAAGAGTCAACATTTCGAAAATGTTGCAAAATTCGTCATGAATTTATTTCTTACATGAATTGTGAATCCATCGGGCAATGCATTTTGCCATGTATCCATAAAGTCATTGTAGTGGAACTTGGATCCTTGTTGCAGTACATTTTGGGCAATTGTTCGGCAGACTAAATCTTCCCGGTAAGTGTAGAGGCATCGTGAGCTGGTCGATTGTTGTGATGGGAATGTGTACATATCGAACATTGCTTGAATCACTATAGCCGGCGCAATGCTCTCCGAAATGGCATCGAGTGTTTCATCGCGATTGATACCATCAATGGGCCATGAATTCTCGGTGACAACACCCAAGAGCATTGACAACAATCGATATTCGTATTCAATGTCAAACACACGCATTCTTCCCTCGAATTCAAATGCGCGGAATTTTTTCAAACCATTTTCGAATTCACGTCGACTACACTGTGTTGTGTTGAGCAGTTGATCGAATGTAAACAACAACGAACGATCGATACAGTATTCATTTTCTGGCCCAGAATATCGTGTTAGCTGCAGCAATTCGCCCAGTTTTCGGAATTTCGGTTTCACTTCTCTGCATTCGAAATATTCATGGAACACCTTTTTGACTGTTCGTCGTTCTTGCTGTCGCTCGGCCGATTGAACAAACTCTTCGTCATCTTCGATGCTGTTCGTGGAATCATTTTGATTTCGGTCCATCGATGAATTGGCTCGGTTTTTGGGGCTTTTTAACGGAGACTTTGACGTGGATTGACCCGATTTCAATTCGGGTATCAATAGAAGACTGTTTGAAATGCCGGCTTCTTTCACCTCGTACGTTTGATCATTGGTGCAAAGGACCACCTTTTCATTTAGGCCACCTTTTTGGAGAGTTTCAGGAGAAGATTGAAGAATGTGAAAAAAAATTTGTTTGTTGATACTTGACAATTTTTTGGCAACTTTATAGGCATTTGATTTGAAGATGCAGGTTTGATACTAATATTTAGTGTCAATCATATAAATATGTTTGCTTTCAAATTCAATTTCAATATAATACCTTTAAAAGCGAGCACTTGTCCTTCTTCAACTGACTTTAGCAATGGACCATTCAATTCAAGTAGTTTCCAATCTGGATTATTTTCCATGTCTCCATAGTAAATGACCTGTGTGATATCGGTGAGTTGTTTTTCATTCAGCTTCGCCAATTTTATCATAGATTTGATGTCATCGGATGTACGAATGTACTGTGACCTAAAACACACACGAATAAACTCAATTAAAATTTGAAAATTTATTCAATTTCCCTTTGAAACACAAACGCAAACACTAACAATGGCCCATTTTCATCATTGGCAAAACTATCATCAACTTCCATGTTTATGTTTTGAGAATCCAAATCGGCACCGAATATTCTATTTATTTGTATAGGAAAAAAAAAACAATTGAATTAGTTCTGTCAATGAAATTGGCGCGCGAATACTCAAACCGAAACTTCAATCGCCTGTATTACCGATTTTATGTCTATCGTACATTGAAAACGAGCAATGCTTTGACATATGCTTCGCAAATGACAGCCTCTATTGAAATGTTGTCAACATAACCAAAGAAAAGAAAATCGCATTCAAAATAAAAGTGTTGTGTTTGCACTCAATTTTTCCCGTGAATTGTTTACCTTTCGAGGCGGATTCATTCAATATTCAATAAAAAATAACCTTTTTAAGTTGATAAATAAACCATGAATAAGGTTGCTGCATTGAAAACACCGGTAAATTTAGTGAGGCGATGCATATCAACATCGTCAGTGGTGGCAAACAAAAAGAATTTCCGAAAATTCTATATACCACCCGAAGTCCGTGGTGATCGTGTATTTCGTGAAAAACAAAAATCAAACAAACCCGATGAAAGAATACCGCTTGAAACGTACGGTGCCCGTGCGACAACCATTCTAGATGATTATGGAAATAAAGTCGAAGTGGCTGAAATGATTCCCGAATTGATTGTGCCCGATTTGAAGGATTTCCCATTAAAGCCATACGTTTCGTATCGTACAGCCGATTTTCAACAGTCTGAATTTACGGCCGAAGATTTATTCAACGCAGTCTACTCGAATAAAATCGTTGAGGATTGGAATAAGAAGCAGCTGAACGAAGATGGTACACCGAAAACACCGTCCGAAGATGAGTTGTTGGAGGCAGAAGAAGCATTTGTACGGGCAAGAAAGACCGGTTCAGATATTTTCGGCGAAAAACCCAGATTTAGAGATGATTTTTACAATTCGACTTACAAAGAATCTGTCTAGATAAATAAATATTTGAAATGTACACAGTTTGACAGTGGTTATTTGTTGAGAACGGGTTTGATTTGAAACTTTGAACCAAATTGGAATTATTCATAATAAACATATTAGAAAATTAAAAAGCATTTCAATTCAAAAAATTCTTAGTTTATGTGGTGTTTCATCAAAATGAAGTACATTTTCTGTCTTCAATTCCATTTTTTTTTACATTTTCTGTCCATTGTCATAAAATCAGTATCGTTTGCATTTCGATTTCAATCGAAAATCTATTTGATCCGAATGAGAATTAAATAAAAATGCAACAGAGCCATCTATTGAACCCACACGAAGCTTCGTATGAGCTTTGGAATATGTGTAGAGTTTCAAAATATCCAAAGAATAATCGTAGTTTTGAAAATAAGAAGAGCATAAAAGGGCCGAAAAAGAACAGAACTCATTTGTTGCTAGCATGATTGTTGATTTGTCAACATTTTAGCTTTAGTCAAGTGATAAATGATCGAAAATTGCAGAATACATTGGCGAACACTTCCCGAAAAGTCCATAAATGGAATGAATGATCAGGTCATCTGGTCTATGTGAAAAAGGAATGGTTTGCAAAAAATAAAAATGTGTAACAACAAAACTCTGTTTAAATATGCAATTATCATCTCGACAAGAAATCCCATAAGTTCCGCAATGCGTTGATAAATTGTGCTTCACTTTGGCGAATGTAAACGAATCGATGGTACAATTTGTCATATTTGTTTTTGTTTTCCTCGTCTCTCTCTCCCTCCCTCTCTCTCTCTCTCTCTCTCTCTCTCTCTCTCTCTCTCTCTCTCTCTGCACCAGGATATTGTGTGAGTCTCATTACAACGTAGATTGAATGTAAAACGATACGAAATGAGAAATGAACTTTTACTTAGACTTTTGTGCACACCAACCGCATCGTTCATATGCAGCAACAAGCAAAAGGAGAAAAAACCTCATTTTTTTCCTCGGTTGTTGTTCAACTTATTCCATGATATTGAATGTGATTCTCAAATTTCGATGCCATATATTTACATCGTTTTCATATTTTTTCGATTCGTAAAAAGTGGCAAAATACGATGTCCAGCATAGATTTTGATTGATATCGAAATTAAACGAAACAAATTTTATGTTTCAACGCTCATTTATTTTGTTTCGTGATCGGCGGTCATTGGTCATCCAGGCTAGCACACACATCATATTCGATATGGTAATTTGCTTAATTTTTATTTAGCCCGGTGAAGTAGCTGTGCATGTGTGTGTGTGTGTGTGTGGTTGTGCGCGCGTGATACGGCCCTGAAACTGATCCATATTAATTGCCATGGGGCAAATATTTCCACTTAAAGTGTTTTTAAAGCGACAAATAATTGCATATCAATAAAACGCAGTCGGGAATAAAGTATATGCTAATCAAATTAAGTCGCGTAATTTGGCTCACATAAACACACAGCCGCACAGAGACAGCGATATACCGATTGGCAGACTCAAGGTGGATGCGGTGAGTAACTTCTGTTAATTATATTCACATCATCTTCAATCAAAATAAATCAATTGAATCGCCGAAAATCGTTTGATCGAAACTGAAATTGAAGCGATACGATGTGCGGTGTATAAGTTTTATGTCATGTTTTTGCCCGGTAAATTGATTTGACAGGGGAAAAAAAGGCGAAAGAGACGAAACGAAAACAAAAATTAATTTCGAGATGAAAACAGTTACAATATTGAGCTGATTTGGATTCTTCACATTAGTAAAACACACACGATGAGCGCACTCTGCTCTTTGCTCAAGTTCACACTGAATAAGTGGATGTAAAGGGAAATTTGGCAAAAATTAAAAAACAATTTAGCAAAATGAGACGGAGATCGAATGTTTGTCTGTAATTTTGAGCATTATTCTCATTATCTAGATGCGAGAATGTGTACATGGTGTGCGGTGTGCGCCCAAATTCCGACCCGAACTCTCTCTCTCTCTTTCTCTCTCTCTCTCTCAGCAGCGGAAAAAATTATAATAACTGTTGTTAAAAAAAGCAAACGACCTGCAAACATTTCCAGATCAATTTGTTATCAGGGTCGTTGTGATATTTGTATTCTCACTTATTTCACTGCGGCCCGAAGTAAACACACAACTGCACACAGCAACCATGCCGAATTTACACGAATAAAGATGCATTTTATGCGATGAAGAAGCGTCAACGGACGTTTGCGTATCTGATTAGCCGATTGGAATGTGCCAATTTGATCAGTTGTGCACGGCGTGTGTATGTGAGACTCACATTGTGAGTGTTAAGTATGTGAAAGTGTCCAAACACTTTCGCATGCGTTGCATCTACGCATGTGTTATGCAATATAATGCAAATTTAAATTGTTGATTGCAATGTGTTTTGTTTTGCTGTTGTTGTTTTCGGGAGTTTTCAATTAAGAATTATTTAAGCACAAAGAAGACCAATCACGGTATTTTACCGCCGTTATTATCGTTTACTTATCACGTTGTTCTCTTCTCACTACGAAAAAACAACAGCCAAACAGAATATTCAGCGAGAGCAAGAGAACGAGAGAGCGAGAGCAAGAGTAAGAAATGTGCTAAAAATATTAAATTTCATCTACTTATTTTGTGGTCAATTTTCTTGCTCTTCGACACCCATTATCGATACCACGCTGATTGATATTTTATCGAACAGTCGCAAATTGATTTTTAATTTAAACTCGATTCTAATTTACTTCGATGCGCTTGGCCCCATGATTACAATTAGCACATCAATTTGGAGCCGCCAACCAATTTCAAATTGGTATAATACATCAAATTGGACGGCGCATGGACAGAAGAACAACAAAATAAAACTGTGTTTACTTTTAAGAGTTAAAGCAATGTGGTTTTTCTTTTGTTTTGGCATTGTTCGTGATATTCCAATTGTTCCAATGAAACCAGGTCATAATCAGCCAGACAAATCGTGATCAATAATAAAGTGAAGAGGAACAAAACCGAAAAATATGTCATCTGAACACATCATCTGAATTGGAACAATTCAAACGGCCGAGAAATCGATTTAACTCCCGTTGAGGTGACATAAATTGTTTTTCTCCTTCTTTGGTTTCTCTCTCTCTCTCTCCCTCTCTCTCCCTCTCTCTCCCTCTCTCCCTCTCTCCCTCTCTCTCTCTGTTCCAACATCAATTTATTTGTTTTTTCGTTGTCCCGTATCTCTGCATCGTGCTCCTCTTCCTGGTCGCGCTTTACCTGGCCCAAACTTCTGGCTAACTGTGCAACATACACTGTACCATTCCGATGCGATGTGTATTACTGATAATTACTTTCAAGGGTCTCGTTTTTTTTTGTTCACATTCTCAACTGAAGCCAGCTTGACTTCATAAATCTGGCAGTGTATGTGTGTGTGTGTGTTTGGCTTTTTGTTCGTCTTTCGTTTTGTCTCACCAACTGATGCATTTTCGTTTGGGTTTAGATAACATACAAACAATAAAACAAATTTTAACTTCAAAAAAGAAACAAACACCCAAATGCAATTTATGTCATTGAAATCTTTTATTTCAATCATGATATTTTATGTTCGTATCAATTTTATACGGGAGTTATCCCGAGTTGATTCATATGCTTTTCTCTGGTTTTGGAAAGAAATTAAATTGTTTGAGCAATGATTCGAATGTATGAGCTACTTTATTGTCATCATAAACTTCCGTTGTTTCGATATGCATCGTTTCAATTTGGGGAAAAAAATCACTTTAGTTTCAAATCAAATCATTTTGTTGCTCTAATTGAAATCGGCCCAAATCAACCGAATAAAAACTCAATTGTTAGGGTGCTTGGTAAGGTGTTTCGGTCAATTTTCTCTCTCTCTCTCGCTCTCTCTCTCTCTCTCTCTCTCTCTCTCTCGAGTTTCTTCTTTTTCTTTCCGCTGAAATCGACAATAATGGCCAAACAATAGGCACGTCTAAATACTTCACAGCTGGTGGTATGCAATGCATTCGTGACCCCGACGAACGGATGATAAAAATGTATGAATCGAATCGGTCAACACATAAATATCTATATAGAAGTCAAAAACGAGCCAAAACAAAATGGAATGTGTGAAAACCGATACGAAATAAACAACGTACGAGCTTCGATTCAAATTTTTCACCCAAAACAAAAACGAAACGAAACAAAAAACGGAGACACGAAAAAAAGTTGACAACGAGTTCGGATTTTTGGCCGATTTTCACTGTCGTGAACATTGTTGTTCACTGAACAAACACTGGATTGGAAGAACAACACGAAAATGAATTGGTTTGCTCATGTGGCGAATCCATTGAGATGGTCTTGAAGGTGATTGGCTTCAAATGACCGGCCTCTTTATCATTTAATGAACCTTTTTTTTTCTTTTCTTCTCTTTCGGTTCCATAAAGCACAAGTACGGCTGCAGAACAAAAGAATCCCAACACCCTGCGTGCATTACACGCGATATCACTTTTGGCCAGAAATTACGTAACAAGCGTGTTTGGTTGGTCGTTTTATCAATTGTACATGCTCGCGTATCATAGGCATCACACAAAAATGAAATTGTTCCTATTCTCACACTCACGTTCCCGTTTTTTGCGGGCGTTTTTCAAATGGAATTACTGCCGCGATCCAGCGAAAAAAATAATGATAATAAGAAGTAGAGAGAAAAAAGACAACCCGCAACAAACAGAAATGTATACATGAATTTGAATATGAATATAATCGAAATCATTTTTTTCTTTCGCTTTTGTTTGTGAATTTCATTCTCTTTTTTTTTGTCTGTTCCTCGTCTTGGATAAATATACATATCTTTTTTTCCGTTCATATTCTCTCTCTTCTTTGGTGTTCTATTAACGATCTTGTTAGGTGACTGCCGGTGCAATATGCACTTCAAATTCGCATTGTGTCTTTGGGTTTGGTGTTGTTGTTGTTCTGTCTTCTCGGTTGCATTGTTCATGAACGTGTGTGTTGCAAAACCAAAACGCAAATTGTTTTCATGTCTTTTCCACTGTAACCGCCGTTCTTTGCCCGTCACGGCGGTTTCTTGATGCAGCGTGTGTGTGCGAGTGATTTTTCGGGCTTTGCAACTAATTCTGGCTTCTTAATTATATGGTTGAAAGAAAAGAAAAAAAAAAGGCCAGCGTATTTGTTTTTTCTTCTCTCTTTTGCATATATATACGTCGTAGCACGCACAACCATACTCATTTAAGCTGCTGAGTCTTCTCCACTTTGAAGTTTATTTAGCAATAATGTTCACCTTGCACACGTTCTCAGGGGGGTTTTCTTATATATATATATATATATTCTTTTACATCTCGGTGATAATAATACAGTTCGTTTCGCGTTTTTTTTCCTTCTTCGCATTAAATTGCCGCATTTTGTTGTATGCTGTTGTTGTTTTTCAGCATCCATTGTTTGTATTATACATACACAAGTTAATGTGTTGATACTGCGTTTGTCACAAAACTATATGGTACTGAATGAGGCTGAACGCTGAAAATCGCAACAACACCTTTTCAAGTTTAATGTTTATTGTTGCATTTTCGCTACTGGCTGTATTATTATTATTCTTGGTGTGTTTTTTTCTTCTCTTCGACAATGATACCATTGAATTGCCTGGCAAAGTGAGAACATATCAATTTGTAAAACTGCTTACCTACTTCTGAATCAATTGGAAGATCGTGTGTTTTTTTTTATTTCTTCAATGAAATTTGTTTTTTTTTTCTTCGGAGGATGCATCAGTTGTTTTCATTAAAGTCATTCGTCGCGGCCAGAGATCGTCCATGGTCGACATTGCTTTTGACACTTTTGCATTGGTTTTAGATGTCTAGAACTTTTCAACGGTGCACCGGCGGTATTTCCGGCGGTAAAAACCATTGTAATTTTCGATTCTATCCAATTAACCCCGAGAAAACAACGAGAGATAAAAAAAAACTTCCATTCAACGGCACTTAATTGGTGTGTTTCGCTGGTCAACGACGTTCTTAGTTCTGGGGCTCTTTGAGATTTGCGTAAGATTTTCCAGCCAATTGTTTTCGCTCGTCACACACACACACACAATACAAGAATAATATAATAATAGTAAAAACAAAATATAGAATAGAATCGCAATTTATTTTGTGCTATGGAAATATGGATAACCGAAGCTAATTATGATTTAGGTGCGCAATGAGAATGCACACATGTGTACCATGATTGTGAAACGAGCGAATGCGCGCGCGCGCTCGCACGAGGTTCGAGTGCAAATTGTGCAACGAATCACAATAGAGCGAATCATAGGTGCCTTCTCGCCCAGTCAACGGTAGTTATGCACATGCACAATTTCAATGATAAACTCACTGGCAGACACAAACAACAGAAAAAAACCCTTATGTTCGTTCACATCATAAATCCACATCATGCCATGATTCTCTCATACCAATACCATAGTGAAACACGCGGCCTATTGTCTTATTGCCTTCAAATGAATGAAGAGAAAAAAAAGACACACACACAAACATGTATTAGCTGTGCCCGAAACAAAGAACAAATCACCAACATTGCTATTGAATTGGGAAGTTCACACTTTTGCATGCCGAGCAATGAAACAGATAAGGTCAATGTTCGTTATGGGTAAAACAAAGAAATTCCAAAACACTGAAATTGAAAGTCCGAACGAATCCGAAGAAGGAAAAAAGAGCCTGATTTAAATGGATTTTTTGGCTCACACAATCGCGCTTCGATTAAATCGATTTTGATGTTGAAACCAAGCGACTTTTTCTATTCATTCGACGATCGACGAGCATCTCGCGCAAACTCAATTGTTTCTGTTAATGCCGATGAATTAAATTATCACGATTTTTTCGCGTACTTGCGCCATTCGAGCGTTCGCTCGCTCGCTTTTGTTTAATCGAATTAGAAGCATCACTAAACGAATTATTATCTGGTACACCCAATTCCACAATGCACACCAATTTTATAACATTTTGCTCGCGCGCGCACACACACACACACACACACAATTTAATGAAAGTGTTACTGTTTCAAACCAAAAAAAAAAATTGCATTGCGATGGTTTGACGCAATCGCAAAGAGTCGTTGTCACCATGGAATATATGGCATCGGAAGAATTGCTTGGCTTCGCCCGCGCAAAACGTGATGTGCATTTGATTGGAATAATTTTCGATGTGTCAATCGTCGGCATTCCACCTCATCACAACACCGTGTGTTTGTGTTGAAGGCAAAAACACACAATAAACCAACGGAATTGGATGCATTTTTTTCAAGTTATCATGGCGCATTTTCATCCAAGACAAGGAAAATACACAAACTCCACAGCTAGTCACTCGTTTTTTTCGGATTCGCCAGATTGAAATTGTTGTTAATTTTATTGGCACCATTCTTCATCGCATTCGGATAGAATCTAGGCCAAAAAAATTAATCGAAAGTCAATTGCAATCACTTTAAAACGTGCACACACACACACACACACACACACACACACACACACACACACACACCATTCCCATGATTATAATTTCGATTTCACAATTTGTCTGTGCGCAAGCAAACCGAAATGAAACTGAAACTGAAAAATGCAATCGCGGTAAATGAAGCACGATTCAAATATCTATTGGATTCAATGCAAATTATTATTTTGCTAGGCATACAATATTCAATCTTAATTAGTGACTCTTGGCATTTTCAGCATCATCTTTTTTTTTGTCGGCTGCTCAACGATCTCATCACATTTACGAGACAATTCTTTTTTATTGAGATTAAATGTATTCATCTTTGATATCAAATTAACTTTTATTTTTAGCAAACAATCAACTTTGGACTTTTAGAATTAAAATGGGCCAATTTTTGTAATTTAATTAGCAACTTAATGACAAAAACTCGATGATTCTCTGAGAAAACATTCAACAAATTTAATGAACAACAGATGAATTTAACAGCATGTTATTCAAGAATCACTGAGTAAATATTTAGAATGCAATGGGCGATATTTACCAAATGAGAGAAAAAAATTAAAGAGATGTATAAAATCCAAACTCTTTCTTTGGTCTAAATTAATTGAATCAGAAAGAGTAGAAAGAATACAGAGTTTTGTTCGTTGGTTTTATTGTATTTCGCTTATGCCAAATTATTGTTCTTTGATAAAATACAACTCATTTTTCATATATACGGCGATAAAAAAAAATGTTCGTTACTGATACCAAGTCTGTATTAAATAAGTCATCACATCTTGAAACCGTTAAGATTTCGTCCGTAAATAAGGAAGCCGCAAGAGAGAGAGAGAGAAAGAATTGTTGTGTCAGTTTACAGGAGAGAAAGAAAAAAAAAGTATTGTGCACGGTTATGATTCGTTAAACTAATTGAGAAAATGCGATTAAATCTATAGTTCCAATTGAGTAAGAAAGCAATGCGTCTTCGGTTCAACAATGGGCTTAACTGCTACCGTGTGTATCGTATTTTTGCAGAATGGTGAAAAATTCAATCGTCGAAATCTCCGACCGTTTTCTTTTGTGCATTTGGCTGCTGCTGCTGCAAGCAAAATGGTGTGTAATAAATCCGAGAGACAGAACGAAAGATTTCGTTTTTATTATTATATTTTGGGCCACGCGGGTATGAATTTATTTTCATTTGTTCCACGTCGGATAATGATGCTGTGCGTTTTACGTGTGGTGATTCTCTTTCATTCGTTTTTCACCGCATGTGTGTGAGTGTGTTCGAGCGAACTCTGTGGATCCATTGTGCGTGTGTTGAAAAGCATGAAAAGTCGCTTGTCCCAGTGATAAATGGGCTTTAATTTCATCGCTTTATCACAAAAAAAGAACTACGACCTGAAATATACACGCATCTCTCGATTTAAAACGGCTTCACAACACAAAAAAAATGCCAAATGCCTGGTGGCCACGTACTAGTTTTGTGCAGCATCGAGTCTCGGTGTCGTTTTTCCTCATTTCTCTTTGATGTCACGCGACAAAATCTTATTAGAGACGTGAATGGCGATAAAAATCGGTTATTTTTCTTTCGATGGGGGAAATGAAGATGTCGATTGAGGCCGTGATTAAGCGAGAAAAATTACATTCAAATTTTTCATAGATCAATTTCATTGTGGATTATTCGTTCCATAACGGTTGCGAATGAATTTAAATGTCGTCCTAGTCATTTGAAGACTAAAGTTGAATGCAGATCGAGAAAATTTGGCTTTTTTTGAAGAGAGAGAGAAAAATCAGAAAGTGACAGTTCGTAACGGATTTTCGCGGTGAACACAGTTCTAGTCTGCTGTCTTCACGATGATCAATCAAATCATCGATGAAACTGTCTTTGTGAAAAACCCTTGACGCGTAAGAAATTCGGGTGAAATGAACAATCGAACTATCGACCGAATTTGCAGAACAAAAACGATGGTCAACGACATCAATGCCGAACTAAAAACGATGAACGATCAAAATTACTTGAACTTCATGAGCTCTAATAAACGACGCCAAACCAACAACCCAAACACCAAAATTTTCGATTACATTATTACATTAGGTGGAATCGTTCAATTTTCATCGATTTAAATTAATCAATGTTGAAAATTGTTGCTGTGTCCACTCGATACAAATATTGATCCACCCTATTGCGTGCGTTTTCGTTTCCATATTGTGCTTTCATCGTAAAATCGATCGAATATGGAACAAAAACACTTAATCACTGGCATGGTGTGCATCGCGATGCATCTCTTGCTGCATCAATTCAAGTGCACTTTGAATGCCTGTGTGCATTTTCAACAACAGCGAAGGAGAAATCTGAATCATTGGCAATGTGTGTAGAGCTGTGTGTGCGATAGGAAATCGATTTTGTTCAAAATTGAAAACTGAAGGAGTAAATGAATGAGTATAGTTGATGTTGTGATGGCGGCGGCGCGGCCGCAGCGGCGAAAGATACAAATTAAATCTCATCGATAAATCTGTTGACTTTATGAAGCATAAAAGCGATTCATGTTGGCTGCATCATATTGAAGCCAAGATCATAATATAACATTATTATATCACGATACCACCCAAAAATGTACGGTACGAAAAAAACAAGAGTATAGTGAATTGTGCGGTGTGGCGCACAAATAATCTACTGCACAAATTCGACTTGATGGAAAAAAAAACAAAACAAAATCATCGTATATGAGTCGGAATACATTGTGTGCATTGGCAGTTGTTGCAATAATCTCTTAATTGAAATCACTTGATATTGCCCCACATTTAATTCCGATCGGTGCGCTCGCTTTTTTTCTCTGCTGTTTGTTGCGAGGCGTTGCAAACAATCAGTTTGTACATTGAAACGAAACAACTTCATTTCAGAAATAAAAAATGCGTCTCAAAAAATAGGTACACCGCAGAGCATGTACGAAGCCACACGAAGCTATCGGACGATCTAATTTTCATTATTAATTTTCGGGCACGGCCTCTACCCTTTATCTAAATCATTCGGCAACTTTTAAGGTATGCACAAGCACATGTACATGTACACACTCTTTCGTGGCGGTCTACACGCTCTCTGCCACAAATATTACGTGCCTTTTACCGTGTGTAAATGGTTTGGATCATTTTCGCTAAACATATTGATACACTTGATAAGCGCAATTTGATACTGTTTGGCCAATCGATCGCATTGATTTGGGCTCCATCGACAACCGCGTCGGATTTTTTTGTTGTTGTGTATTTCACTCTCCTGGGAAACTATTTCACGGCATGACGAATTCCAATGCTTTCCAATCAAATGGAACATGGTTCGCGCACTGTGGAATAAAAAACCAATTCCCATATCTCATATTCTTCAATTAATTTTAAAGCCTAGAAAATTTTCGGAGTGTTTTGCTGCCAATTAATTTCCCAAATGCAGCATATTTTCTACGTTCATTCCATTCTTTTTCTACAGTTAATTCGAGAATTTGCGGTTTTTTTATGTGTGTTCCGTAGCAACGAAAAAAAAACCCAATTTATCTAGTCGAAGTGAGTCCCGCTCAGCGAGGCAGAGCAAGAGAGAGAGAGAGAGAGAGAGAGAGAGAAAACCATAAAGTTAGGCCCGATAGTTTGATATGCGAATGTTTCGAATGCCCTTTATTTATTTATTTCTGTGGTTGGTTTTTCTCTTATTTTGTTTATTTTCATAATTGTATACTGCAATAATTACTTACAAGTGTTAGCTGTAATCGAATTTAATGATCGAAACTGATACCGGACTCGATATGGAAAAAAAAGCGCGTATATGAACAACGACCATAGCGTGGTTTTGGTACAAAGCATGAAAACAAAAGACAAACAGATAACGTACGAGAGACAGAGTGAGCGAGTGAGGAAGGAGATCAAAAGAGAGTGATTGAAAGAGGTAGAGAGATAGAGAGAGAGAGGGAGCGAAAAAAGCAATAACTGAACAATTTACGATCGATTTGAAACTGATCGCTACATATGACCGGCGTTGGCATTTTATATGGGTTTATAATAAAATTCCCCATGAGATTTCTAACTCGATTTGCAGTAATTGTTGGTATAAAAAGAACGTTACGTTACGGAGCACTCAATGACCCGAGAGTCGGCACTCTTGTGATTAATATTATGTGCCATGTGAATAAATGTGGAGTGTGTTTTGTGTGCTGAGCGAACGCACACTCAGGTGAGTGAGAGAGTGATTGCAAGCTGGCGAACGCAAGCTGAGAGACAGAGACAGAGTCGATGTGGTTCTGAAATATCATTCAATATTGTGTATGCAATCTAAATCGAAGCATATTCGGTGTTTGTGAAGAGTACAAATTGAGACGAACAACAGCCACCACCCACGTTGTAGATGGCACTATGGGCGAAACGATAATTACAAACCGTTGGACCAAAAAACCACATTTTCGTCGGTTTGTCGGCGTACAAAACACATATCTGCTGATTGATAATAATGATTCAATGTTCCATTCGCTGGCGAAAGAAAGAAAAACCCTCTTATTATCGCTTCTTGGGAATATGTTGCACTCAAAAGGAAATCGATGCATATCATTCACTGGCGGTGAATCAGCGCTGTTCTTCTTAGGCTCACTAGATATGAATAAACTAAACATGAATCACAAATTATAGGATTATGAACCATTTTTTCGGATTGGCCGTTTTGGAGGTGAAAACAAAAACAGAAATTTAACAAAATCAATCAGTTTTGTTTGTTTTTTTTTGACAATTTTTTTTTTCAAAACTTTTTGAGAGTTTCTCAATGAGAGACTATTCTTTCTGCTAGCTACTCAAAGAGTCACTTCTATCATTGACAGTCATTTGAACATCATCAAATAGTTTTAAGAAAGTTCATTAAATATGTGGATCTCATAATCATCGGTTTCATTCTTGTTTTCATCGCATTTGTTTTTATTTCGTTCTCGATTTACATTTGTTTCAATTTCAAAGTATTGAGCACTCAAGCCACATAATATAAAATCGTTGAACAAGAGCGAACTGATATAACCGCCGTACTAAAGTTGTTGAAACAATTATTTAAAATGCAATACGTGTCGTCATATCAAAGATATTGCCAACGACCATCGAATATCTAACCAATTGAGCCATCCTTTTTGTTCTACATGAATTTAAATCGGTTTTTTATTTATTCAATACGAGTTCAATCACATTTTGATTTTATTCATATTTATACGAAAACGCGCTCGGTGCTTCGCCACTGCATTGTTGTCGTTTCGTTCATCCGTTGAGTTAAACTTTTGATTTTATTTCTTTTTACCATTTTTTCTCTTCATTTTCGGTGTTTTGATTTAAATTTATGAGAGACACTTGCGTGTATGTGAGACATTTCACTTTCGGATTGTTAATTGTTTTTTTTTATGAATTTATGGAGGCCCTATAAAGGAACCACTTCCGGTCAAATTCGTTGTTGAAATTTTAACAAATTCAACTCAGTGTCTGTGTTATTTTAACAAGTTCAGCATCGAAGACGAGGATTAATGAACGCAAAATTGCATTCGATTTTCTCGATAGATATTCTATGCAGGCAATCAAACGCATTATTTTCCAACAAAATATACAAATTACAACGAGAAAGAAAACGAATTTGAAGAAGAAAAAAAAAGTTGTCAGAATAATAATTCGATCGAACAATAATTCATTGTGACATCAAATGTGCATGTGTGTGTGTGTGAGTCCATTCTTAAAATATTTCAACGAGTTAAAATGATTTCATTAAAATGGATTACGACTTGATTTGTCGCTAAGTTTTGTCAAACCATGTTATCCAATAATAATATATATCGGTGCGTAATACGACCACTCAAAACGTTCCATCCGTGCACTTGAATTTCCAAATCACGTTCAATTCAAATCAATGTCGATGCATCCATATTAATCGAATCATTCTCAAGCGATATGATTTCAGCACAAATACACGCATACATGAAACCCGCGTACAGAAAAGGAAACGAACGCAAAGGCCTATGGAACAAATAAATAAATTATTATAATAAAGAACCGAATGACAAGCCCATTTCTTGAGGTTCACGTTTTCAACTATCTCCTTCCTTACAAACGTCTTGATGTGATATATCTAAGTTTGCCAGAAATTGTCGTTTCCGGTGCCGAGCATTTGAAATGCATTTTTCTTATTCAATGATTTGAATTTTTCTCAAGCTTTCTTGATGAAAAAAATTGCTATTCAATTAAAGCAGCTCCTTTGAATGCGTTTGGAAATTGAAGATAGAAAAAAACTTAATTTTTATATGCATCGAATGAACGAAATTTTTCATTCCAATAACGCACAATATTATTCGATGCGTACGGATGTCGTGTGACTACTTGAATTTATGAAATAGGCATAGAGGGGAAAAAAAAAATTAAGCAAAGATTAGATCAGTGATGTCTCAGGCAAAGCATTTGATTCGTTTTGATAGCGGGCGTGAAACGTGAATATTCCACGACAGTATAAAATGAACAGTCAAAGCCAATCACTCCAATTGACTGCCGAATGAGAATGATGGTTGTCGGTTTTTTTTTCCTTCTGTCGTTCATATTATTACTTATTATGTAAGCCATCTATGGCTCAAGTCCTTATTGTGTGTATGATTTGAGCTAAGAATAAATTTGTTAGTTTTTTTTTCTTTGCATCAGATTCCATTTGTGTAACGCGCGTTTTCGAGCTTTGATATATTCAATCGTTTGCATCATTAAAATGTTAGTCGTTGATTTAGCTTTTGGTGACAAATGTAGGTATGCGACACCATCGGAATATTATTATGAATACCATTTTTTTCGGTCTCTTCTACTTCTTGTGGCTGTTGTTGCTGTTACCCATGTTTTCAATTTGTTTCACTTGAACAACAGCAACAGCAACAATGAAAGAAGCTATGTGATATGAGATCGATTGTTACGAAATAGAAACGGTGTAGAATAATAGTGAAAACAATGGTATCAATCGGAGTAGATGGATCGCAACTGATTATTTTCTGTGTATATACGTTTGTGCATTTATTCGGCCTAGGCCACACTGTTTTTTTGCTCTCTTTCTCTTGAGATCGATATGAATAACGAAAGAACCAAGAGAGAGAGACACACACGAAACGTGTCGTGTTTTTGTAATGGCCAATTTATTACAGTTGTGTATCTTATTTTGTCGTCATTTTCGTTCTTCTTGCCCAGCAATATGATGATTGTTCTAACCTGGGCGCGAAAGCCAACTCAACGTATAACCATGAGGTGAATTCCATTCTGGTTGCGTTGTTGCTGTTTGTTTCCATTGATTTTCAAGATGAGCACATTCCACACACACAAAAATTCACTGCTGTGCAATGGAATGCTGCACGACTTGTGTCAAATATGAATCGACCCATTGTGGCTATGACTTTTATGAATGAACATGGAATTGCATGAGAATGACGGAGATATTACTCGCTTTTTATCTCTCTCTCTCCCTCTCTCTCTCTCTTTCAAGCACAGAAAATTTGCACGAGATGAATTTCTCTGGTATTCGTTACCAATTTTTTTTTTGCCTGTTTCGATTTCGGATGCTAATGTGTTCAGCAAAATGAGCACACAAATCTACCAATAATTTTTTCATAAGAAGAAAAAGTGAACCGGGTCTATGAAGATGAAGAGGAGTGCAAAAATGAATGATGATGTTGATACGTAGAAACGAGAGCTTTATTGGGCCGCATTGCACCTCTCCACCGCAATTTACTCTTTCTCTCTCTCTCTCTCTCTCTCTCTCTCTCTCTCTCTTTTTCGGTGCAATCAGTGTATCAGCTTTCACAGTTCCACACACAGAGCGATGAAATTCCAAATGCGATTGCAGATGTTGATCTCCATTGAAAAACCATTTCACACGCTATTGGAATAGCGAAAAACTCATACGGTATGAAAAATACAAACACACACGGTGAGCCATAGAGAAAGAGAGAAAGAGAGAGAGAGAGAGAGAGAGAGAGAGAGAGAAATATAAATCCACCTAGAAATGTGCAAAGAAAATATCAATGAAATTATTTCGTGGTTCTCATAATGCTATTGAATGAATATGGCATGTGTGCATTCGTGTTGTTGGCTGTACATCGGCAACTGGACGTGCTCATCGTCGTCGTCGCCATCGTCGTATTCACTCCGGCCGTTCGTTGAGTGTGCGCTCGGTTTTCGGCGATTGCACCGTTTCTCTCGCAGAGTTCACGATCAAGGAAATGAAACATCAGTTTGGCCAGTTAGGTAGCAGTATCGGGTTTAAGTTAACTGACTTTTTTTGTAATACAACAAAATAACAACTAAACGAAACACACACACACTCACAACCACAACTAACGAGCAGAGGGAAACAAAAATGTTCGATTTAGTTGTCGTTTTTATTTTTCTTCTTTTCTCTCTGTCTATTTTCCAATGAATATTTCTTTTCTACTCCAAATTGTTTCTTCATTCACAAGTTGCGAACATGTTGTGTTGTTGTTGCTGCTCGCTGCTGATACACCACACGGTTCAAAACTGCGGTTTTCGCGCGTACGCTCTGTGTTTGCGTTGTAGTAAGAGAGAAGAGAGGAGAAAAAAACATATTCAAAATAAATTAGACAAGTGGGTAGAACTGTTCTCACGATTACTTCTTCTAATTCATTCGATATTTCTATTTTGTTTTACCGTTGTGCTTTTTTTTCGCTTCTCTCCTCCGTTCATTTTTTTCCCTTCATTTTCTCGCTCTCTCACACTCTTTCTTTCGCTCCCTCTTTACAATTGATTTGGTTTTTCTTTTCTCTTTTTTTTTCGTGGTGCGATCTAGCGAAAGCCAGGCTCTTCTTTATCATTTCATTTCGTCTTGTTTTGGCGAGATCACATACATAACACTCAATATTTTTTTTCCATTGCTTCGTTCACTTTGCTCTGCACTGCTCTCTGCAGAAATCCAAGTGTGTGTCTCTGCGAGAGAGTGCGCGCGCACTCACACAAAAATTACTCATGAAAAATAAGCGAGTGAGATAAAACATAAACATTTCATTATCGAATATGTGAAAATATGTAATACGATTGGAGTAGATGAGGAAACAACAACCACAAGAAAGAAACGTGAATAGCATTATAGACGTCATTGTATGTACGCTGCTTTTTCGCAGTTGTCCCGTCGAGCGTCCAGAAATACGATCACTCTTTATATGTTAATATTATGATTTTTGTGAACAAATTCCATTTTTTTTGTCTCATCTGTTGCGTCTGTGTGTGTGATTGAGCGCGCGCGCAAACAAAACGATTACAATCTATGGCGTGGACAATGCAACACAGCATGATATTACCGATTTACTATTGACGTGTAAATACACACACCAGGCCTTTACATACACTAGCTGTACGTATTGGCCATACATATATATAAGCCCATGAACCGCATTCTCTTACGTGTGAGACACCATTTTCACACATTCTAATTTTCCATCGCAATATTTGCATTCGACTGAACTTTGAACGAAATCAATCATCGTTCGTTCAATTTGTGATTTGAAGGAATGGGCAATTAGTGCATTTTGTTTCATATTTCGTTTTACTTTACCCCATATTGAAGGAAACCATTTCACAAATTGTGAATCACAATTTTCCACATTCGATCAAAATTCGCATCTATTTTTTCGGAATCAAAACCTTCAACACTTTTTCAAATGGAAAAAATGTTCCATAAATTGACAATTCGATCAAGACTTCCTCAATAAAAGCCATCGGAATGGCATCAATGTAAATAGTTTGCGTAATGAAAGCACAGACTACAAACTAGTTGAATGATAGAGTTAGGGCAAAAAAAATGTAACGAAAGTCACTGCGAAATCGATTTGAAGACCACACCTTTCTCTTGACGCAACACGACAACAAAACAAAAGCCATGCGATCGACCAGATTTGAGCGTTCATTTATTTTTCTCTGTTCAATTCGCAACAATGTGTGTGTGTGTGCTGTAAAATGTACAACATTGTAAGGGAATCGAATTGTGTGTTGAATGTGTGGCAACGCATTTTCATTGTGTTATGGAAAGGAAACTGGCGTTCTCAAAAGCCCATTTCTCGCTCCATGTGTCTGTTGTCTCCAATACCTCCAGCGAGAGAGAGAGAGAGAGAGAGAGAGAGAGAGAGAGGGAGAGAGAGAGAGAAAACCACTCAAATCACATCGTTCACAAATTGTGAGGAAAAAAAGTCGGAACAAACCACATTTTACCTGAGAGAGTCAATCGCGACTGAGCAAAGGGGAAGAGAATGAAATTGGATGGAGGTCAAAAGGTGTCCAATCTGAAAACAACAAAAGAGTTTTTTTCTTCTTCCAAAACACAGGAGAAAAAAAGGAAATAGACGCGCGCGGCAAATGCGAGCATTTAATTATATGATTAACCATATGTTTATTTTATGATAGCCAAACTGACTTTGTTGACTCGTTGATTTCCTTATTCAATTTTTGTGTTTGCTGTGTGCACTCATTCGCGTTATCTCGCTATGGTTTTTGCACGAGTACGCGCGTACTCGATGCAATCACAATCCCATGCTTCACAAGAAAACCGAATAATGATTTTCCGCCAATATGTTTCGCGCTCCTTGTAACACACACACACACAAACACCATGGTATGAACTGTATGCGAAGCCATCCGTGCATAGCTCTAAAGCAGCAAGTGAAAAATAAATCGTGCGATGCACTTTGTCTATCTAAATGATACCAATGTGTGTCTGTGTGTATGGGCAACATATATTTCGCGATTTGGTCTTGCATAATACCTGTGTGATATATTCCTGGTTGCTTTGCGCGATATGCACCGTTTTTTCTTGCTGTGGCTCTTGCTGTTGTTTTTCTTCAAAACTCTTGTTGCTACGGCAAACAATATCAATCAGCGAATATATGAAATAGGAGGAATCATCGTCTGACCAACGGATGATATCGCACTATTCAACAATAGTGAATGGATTGTTGTGTTTTTTTTTCTTTCGTCGTCGTTGTTGTCGTCATCGTCGTCGTCTTGTTTTTCTCTTGAATGGGTGAGGGGAACACGTATTTTGCAGCCTCTCTTTCACCAATGAATCGGCTAGCGAGGTCGAGCAGTGAAAACAAGCACTGATTTCTGATCTTGATTCCCATTGTCAGACTAAATATTGGGCCCGATCGTTATTTAAGCATTGTAATAGATGCTTAAAGTAATTTAGTGTTCTCTAAAGATCATTTTATGCCAATTGATGATCATTTATAATATTCCAGTTTCAATACACTCACCACACACACACACTCATATTTGTTGTCAGAAAATTAAATCCAATGTAGGTGATGATATCAAGCAAAAAAAAAGATCGTTTTTCTCTCTCTTTTGTATGTTGTATAGTTTTTTTTATTCGTCGTTTTCTTCTCTTTTACTAGCCTTTGATTTATGATCGATTTTGACTTTAGTGCACTTTGAGCGATAGGTCATGCCGCGCTCGCGATCGCATCATTAGAAATGGTTATTTGTTTGGCGCATGAGTCCGGAGTCCAGCCCAAACATTTTCCCACATCGATCGATGAAAACACATATTGTGTTGTTTGGGTGTATGAGTATGGCAATTTGAAATCTATGCCACATGACAATACACCAATAAGCCAATCCTTTATTTTGCAATCGTTCGGCGCAAACACAATTGAAGACTAATTCTCATTTCGGGCCAGACAAATTAGCTCTATTTATTAGTGAATGAATTGTTTCGTTGCATTTTTTCGGTTTAAACAGTAAATTACGGCGATTTTAAGACATTTTTTTTATCCATGTTGGATAGATTTGATAGTGGATTTTGATGCAGAAATATGACATCTGGACAAAAAATTTCTATTGTTATTGATCATTGATGATCGTATTAAGATATTTGTTAATTATGACCAAGTTGATAATATATTACCATGCCATGTGATGAGTTTGTATTGAAACTATTTTTCATCACTGAACAAATTTCAACCTGAAACAAAAATGATAAAAAGTTCCAATTATTAAAATTATTGGTTGAAAGTTCGAACTTGAGTTCGTTTCAATATCGACTGAATGTGTTTATCTATCTTAACGAATCGTAACGAATCGAATCGAATCGAATCAAATTGATTGAATCGATAGATGAACACGATTGTAAAATGAGTAAATTCCTGACTTTTTTTTCTCAAGTCCTTTCACCGAAGTGCATGTAACAATGTACATTTATCACTACACGTGCCGAGAAATCCGAGTCATTGCTAATTAAGTCGAATAGTATCTAAAAACCAAATCGAATAGTGTGAGTTACTCTACATCGCATCAATCGAAATGGCTTCGGTCATCAATCGAAATGAAGCCGTTCGCGATTGGTGTGAATTGAGGCAAAAAGGCAATTATGTCATCAATTCAATCGTGAATATGGCATCGGAATAATTTCAATTAATTTAATGCATCACATTGCATTTGTCAGCCAGCAATACGATTTCTGGTTTTATTGGCGTCACTTAAGATGTTTCTCGAGTGATTTGAATAACTTGATGTTGCCACTGTTGATGTTGCACTTGTTCCTCGCCTTACATAATTCGCATCAATTTAAAAAAAAAATCGTTGCATCGGAGCATGCAGTAGATCGTAACAACAATGAAAACGATTTTAACGATTTGTGTCATTATGGCCGATTTCAGTCCATTACTTATTCGTCAAAAAGTTTTAATAATAAATTTTCAAAGCGTGTAATTACTTCATTATTAATAAAAGATCGTTCGTTTTACACCCAGTCAGTGCAATCCATTGCAACGATTGCAATGCATAAAATTGCTTATTCAAGTTTTAGTGTTTACACGGGCTTTGTGTCTGTGTATGTGTGTGTGTGCGCGCGCGAGCGAGCTTTTGCGCTATTCCATTTTGACCGAGTATTTGTCTGCCCGTGTCTCGTAAATGCAACAATTGAAATAATTACTTCGGAATATCGTTTTCTAGCTCGGTTCATTCGTGTCTCGAGCGACCGTGTAGTCATGGGCATGGTCCAAGAGACTGGTGTGCGGGTATCTATTGATTTATTGAAAACAATACATCATGTATGACTGTGAAATGTCTTAATCAGTAGAGCGTTTTTGTTTTTCGTTGCTCTTCTTCCTCTCAGTTCGGACATTTTTCACATGCATCAAAGTGATTAATTCTCTCACAGTGAATGCATTTGCACACAAATACACACACGGGGCACCGCTCGATGTGTGATAAGAAAGGATGAATATGAAGAATATTTTTTTTCGCCATTGCTTTGAATCTATGAATAATCCAAATGGAATTCGCAACGTGAATTTGTAACAGAGAGTAATCGTTTTGGTTGTCGGCGAGATTCGCTTATTTTATCGAAATCAATTTAAAGCAACGCTAGCAAGCACACCCAATTAAGGTAATTTCGTGTAATTATGCAAGTCCAAAAAATGCATCATCACATTAGCGTTTTTTTTTCTATCTCTTTCTCTATCCTTCGCTCCCTCGCTACATCACCTCTCTTGCGTTCGTACCGTGTAATAATTTTTCAATGGATGGACATTTTACTTTCAACTATGCCGCCGGCACAAATAGACCCGAGTATTTATGTAATGTAATCAATTTTCCGTTTCTTTGAGCGCAAACCTGGCACTAGACAAACATTTTAGAATCTCATCGACTAAAGCTGAAGGAAAAAGTACTGTGGCGCGTTTCGAGTAGCAAAACGTTGATTTGTTGAACGAGAAGAAGCGAGGTAATGATGCGAGAAGCGTAATATTGCAACAGCAGCAGCATGTGGCAGAGTGCAGACAGCAACGTTCTCAACAGCCGAAACAATTAAATGTTGAAACAAAAGAATGCGTACGAAATTTTGAGGTGAGCGAGATCCAGATGGATGCGCAAAACCGCAAATTACATCGAAAAGCGAACACATCAATCAGGAAGCATCTGAAATCTTAAGCACCTAGTCAAGTTAAGTTGTTGCCGTGCAATTTGTGAAACAAACAAAAAGAAGAGAAATACATTTTTGGCCGAATGCTGAATCGAGCACTCTCATCGACATCCATCGAAAATGTAACAAGGCAAATAAGACAGTGACCTACCGCATTGCATTTACGTTCAATTTCATACCAAATTAAGCACACGCACACCACACCACACACTTGTTTGCATCATCATCGCAAACCCATACACAAACACACATTCAGCCAAATTTCAACATTTCCTGATAAGTTGGCATTCTCGAGTCCGAACTTTTTTCGTCTTCGTTTTCGCCTAAATTACACCAACCCATCGACCGATATTTCAAATATATCAATCCACAATGTCCAAACCAATTTCGAATCAATTTGACAGCAAAGCCAGTCGCATCTGAAATGCAAATAAATTTTCGCACAACGGACTCATTTGTTTTGATTTACATGTTGTTCAGGCAATCGGGCTGAAAAGAAGATTTTCACTGACATTTGGACATAGGAATGGCACACTGTGTCTTATCGGTCGTCCAATGAAATTTTTGTCTCTGCCATAAATGCAAGATTAATGTTAAATCATTTATTTTGGCAATTCGTAAATGTCAAAACGAATTTTTCATGCAAAGCCATAAAAGCATCCAGGCACCAGACCAGATATTTGTGTAATAAAGGCATATGCGCCTCAATGAATTCAGTCGAGAAAAAAAAAACATTTGAACATTTCAAAAACGGTTTAATGCACAAAATGTTCGAATGCCAAACGCAGAGTGCTCGCATTGAGGGCGACACATTATTCTGGTTGGAATGTTGCGGTAATTTTGGCTGCCCTCATCATCATTACAAATTTAATGGTATGATATTTGCAAAATATTTTCACAATTCAAATGCTCATCAAATTCAACTCGGTCGTTGTTGGAATTGTGAGCGTATTGAAAATTGCTTTCTTTCTTTCTCTTTTTTGTGTGTGTGTGTGTGTGTGTGTGTCCAGATCTATTTTGAGAGTGTGTGCCCATCGAATCGATGTTGGAATGGGTCACATCGCAATTTGAAGAGAGAGAGAGAGAGAGAGAGAGAGAGAGAGAGAGAGAGAAAAATCTAGATTTATAATGATGTTAATAATCAAATAATAATCATGTTAACTAATAACTATAGCGAACGAAGAAGCGCCAAAGAGACGAATGAGCAGAGAAAAAAGAGGAAGTGAGAAGAGAACAGGTCAATACGGTGTGTGCTTTTTTTCTGTCTTGAAATGTAATTCAAATGATGAAAACAAAACGTATAAAATTGAGAAATCTAGCAAATGAACGAACGAACGAACGGGTGAACGACAATTTAATACCTGAGCCAATGTTTTACAAATGTAATGGGCTGGAAGTGAAAATACAAACAAACGTTAGCCGATGCCACCGATCTCAACACCAAACAAACAAACCGAGAAAGCGGCCGGTCTGTATCAATTTCGTTGAGATTTGTTTTAATTTTGTTTCCCGTTCTCGAAACTTAACATCCAATACAGAGGAAGAAACCGATTCAACCCAATCAAAGTGAATGAAGTACCCATCTCGAAAAGAGTGGAAGACCGAATGAGACGAGAGAGAAAGAGAGAGAGAGACAAAGAAAGAGAGGTAGAGGGAGATGGAGGGAAAAAAAGATGAAGAATTGGATGTGTGATCAAAAACGCGTCCGAAAAATCTATCATCATAGTAATTATCCGTTGCCGAAAAGTTGTAATCGAGAACAACAATCATCATCATAATAATATAATCAAATGATGCGATTCTCAGTGATAGAGAGATTGGCTTTTGCTTGCTCGCTCGCTCACTCGCTAGGTACATAGAGAGCGCTTGCTTCAGCGATTCCCGCGCGCTTCATATTTGTATAAAGAACGGAGACAATAACTTAATTAGTATGCACACAAAAAGCACAACAAAGACAATCGACCGACATGAAATGTAGAAATTGATACATGACTTCTTTCTCTCCTCGAAATCCGAACAATCATTCAGTGATTCACTCACGATTGTCTTCGTGTTACTCTCTCTCTCTCTCTCTCTCTCTCTCTCGCTCCCTCTATCTCACTCACTCTCCTTCGACCGATCCGTTTGTAGGTTTTACGCATATACAAACAAATTAGTAAGTGTCTGTTATTTTCCTTTTCGTTCGCATCGTTTGTGATCTTATTTTTTTTTTCCATCGCTTTTCCCCCGCGGTTCGATTATACGCGATTTCATATTGGAGTCGAGTGCGCCATCGACTTCGAGAATGAAATGGATTCCCGAATTATTATCTAATGCATCTAATGACAATGAATCGTTGATTTTCAAGAGACACACAGCGATTGCGGAAATCAAACACGGAAATGGAATCTAATAAACGCACACGACAACATCAAAAACCCCAATCTAAATCGCTTTTAAGTTCTCGCTTCAACCGGTCCCGCGCTCATCATAATCAAAGCAAACGCGCAATGACCAATATTTTCGAATGAAATGACTTATTTTGATTTTGATGACTGACGACACTGTGTGTGTGTTTTTCTGTTTCTAAATTTTGATAATGACTGCAGACGACATCACATGGAAAATTGGTCATTTCCTCACCGCCAAACTCTTGGTCTTCGCAGCTTGAAAGACGGGAAACAAAAACCAAACAGATTGTGATTTTATTAATGTCATTATTCAGGTTACATACATATATATAACTCATTTGAGGTTTGCGTGTTCCAATCGTGAAAAGTATCCATTTCGGTTGAAGTTGTCGTGTTTGGTTCGGACCATCACAATTTTTTTCATGCCAATATCAATTAGGGAGAACAAACGAGTTGTGATTTAAAAAAAGAAACAAGCAATAACGAGAGAATAAAAACAAATACTCTGATTTTGGTTGTTTTGGTTCAAATCGTAGCATCTTCACCATTTCGAAGCTGTACTGGAATATTCGCATTAAGGATGCATACCAGGTAAGTATCTCAACTATGTTTGTGTGTGTGCGTTTCAATGCTAAATTGTAACAACGTAATTATACACGCACGTAATCAACCGCAAATTGTATGATTTCTTTTTAACTTGTGGCTGCCTCTTTTGATGTTATTGATTTTTTCTTCGTTCAGGGTGCTGAAAAAGATGCAAAACTAATCAAATGAATTGCGTTTTTTTTTATTTCGAGAAACTGAAGTTGTTTTTGAATAGAACAAATGGTCAAGGTTTGTCTATCGAATAAAGAAATTTGATTAATTCCGTAAATGAAACGATATCATTGTATCTTCATAGAATATCATTGTTTGTTCTGTCTTTGATTGCTTCGGAAACCACATTCAACAGTTCAGAGTTGATATTTTTATCACTATTGTTTAAATTTGTACATTTTGTTATTGCTGTGCCAACCAAGTCCAATTTGTTTCGTCGCTGAGTGTGTTCTGCTGCACACGTTCAAAGATCGAACATTTTCATATATTTTTTTATCCTCTCAATGCACACACAATGATTTATCACAAGAAATCGAGAATTTTGAAGTTAACCGAACAATAATAATTATAATTAACATGTCACAAATAACTTTTATGACTGTATTTTCTGGTCCGTGTATTTGCTGCGCAATAAGTAGAATACTATAATATTTTGGTTTCTTGCAAATGTTGGTCGAGTAAGATGTAAGATTGTGAATATAATTAAGTGATCTCCCTTTGGTTTTTTTTTCTCTCTCTTGCATCGCCTGATTTAACTAAATCATGTGCAGCGAAAAAACGAGAAAAAAAGAACAAATTGCGAATGCAAAACCAGGGCCCGTCTCAAATGAAATTTGGCTCTTGCGGCGGGATTCATTTACATTCATTATGCATTCATCATGATTTTAATGAATAAAAATGACTTAATTTTGCCAAGTTGAGTTATGCCGTCCTTATCAATTTTTCATACAGTTAAGGTTAACGCATAAAAGGTTGGTTGCATCGTGGTGGATCCTCATGTACACTCACACACACACACACACAAATTGATTTGTTTCCAGATGGCATGGCAAATTATGTGCATACACAGTTGAAATTTGTGTGCCGCCCAACACGTAGGTGTTCGCCCCAAAAAACTAAAACACAACCAGTTGGATAAAAGAGACAAGTGAAGTGCAATTACCATGCAATCCATACTCATTACCAGGAGGTCTTTTATCTTAATTTGTGTCTGGCAATCGAGTTAAGTCGTTAATTAATTTCAACCTTGGACAAGATGTGACATTTACTTACTTGGATTTTATCCACCAAAAGGAAAACTTTTGGATTTGTTTGCGTTTTGTAACAGTTTATAAATTGCAATAGGCTGGATACCGATTATGTTGATTCAGACTCTGAATTTCAGAGTGTTGGATGGCAATAATTTATTGAAAATCTTTAATTTTTCCGTTCCTTTTTTCCGGGGCGTTCAATGTGTAAGACTTCATTTTTGATGGATTTTTGTTTCAAAAAATCTAATCATATTGAATATTTATCATCATGATAACCAACCAGATGTGAAAAGCGAGCTTCAAGAAAAGAATAAATGTTCCTACCTGTACCTTATAAAGAGACTCTCTTCAGGTGAATGATAAAACGTCGACCGAACTGCATGGTAAATTGAAATGAATAAATGCTTCAAAATGTGATCGAACTGAAAACAGGAAACGAAAAGCCAATGTACCCACCGACAGTGTCATTAATCTGTTGAATACAAATTGTGAGCAAATCGAATGAAGGAAACAACACCAACAAATACAATGGCCAACCAATTGTAACACTACGAAAATGAAGTCGTAAACGTACACAATAGTAGAAATTATGATTTAAACGCGAAGACAAAAGCAACGAGAATAAAAACGATGGCAATTAATGTGCATATGCGTTGGAACTATCAATTCGAAGAGGAAAGCGAATTTTTTTTCTTCATTCATTTCTTGCTTTTGGTATAAATTGCAGATTCGCTTTTAAGAGACGGCGATTCGTAATATTACGAATATTGTTTGGATAAACGAATAAAACTGATCGCTTGTTGATTTTGGGTGGCTTTTGTCATCAACTTCGTTCAAAAAAGTAATTGCGAGCAAACGAAAAGTTCAACGAAGTACAAATTATTGTCTGTTTTCTACATCATTTGTCGATATTTGATCGTTGTTTTGTTTCTTCTATTTTGTTGTCTAAGTCAAGAGTCTCTTGACTCATGGCTGTCGTTCCAATTTCAATTTCCGAAACCGAAACAAAATCGAGTGCGCCTCATTATCAATTACGATCAATACGAATTCGAATGGAAGTTTCTTCAGTGGGAAAATGTTTTATTGAACGTGCCGCCTCTGTCGTGTCGACACAAAAGCACACGGCAAAATATTTATGGGTATCCGTTAACGGAGATAATGATGGCAAAATCAATTAGGCAAACCATAATGAATTGTTGTTGTATGCCATAGATGATCGACATGGTGCACAGCATGATCAATCAAATCGATGTGTTAGACAGAGAGTAACACAGTCGAAGCACCTCGATTGTCGTGAGAAACAATTCAAAATTCAAGGTGTGTTTCTGTGTGTGCGCCGTAGTTTTTTTTTTTCTTTCGTTTTTTGTTCTCTTCCAAGAACATAATATTCTATTGAATCTTTCATCGGATCGTTTAATAATTATACTCTCGTTAATCGATTCACAGCTTTTCGTTTAATACACGCGATGCCCTGAATCGGTTCAACATTGATTTGTGACTAATTTTCAATGAATTCAAAAATTATCAATAACAATTTCGAGGATCAAATATATGCTGTTCAACTTTGGAAACAACCGTTAGCCGAAATTTGCCATATGACTATGGGAGAGAATATATAAATTTGGTTCGTACAGTTAGACATTCGAAGCATGGAAACTGGTTGATACAGCGCGATGGAATGTATTTTGATTCTAATGAGTGTGTCGAATCGACAATGTAAAATAAACACAGCAAGCTATTGGCCAACGAATGAAAATGTTATGTTTGTGAAATGTTTCGGCGAATCGAATGATTCGGATTTGTCGATTGGTCTTTTTGCTGTTGTTGCCAACAACTGTTTGCCGTGTTAAACTAAATCATAATGAGAAAAAGGCGTTCTACAAAACGTAATCCGCACACAATGCTATTGGACATACAGTTCCAATGACTAATCCACATGTGTTAACGATACACAAAATTATCCATAAAATTATAGCCAAGTGAAATTGAGTACAATCACTTTTGGATTCATTCCCATACACTTAAAATTATTTCCAAATTCGCCGATCCAATGAATTAGTTTAATTTCAACTCCGTTCACAGATAATTTCGAAAAAACGAACGACAAAAAGTAGTAATACCTTTAATGAGCCATGATGAACCAATACATGTCGATTTTGCAGAAAAGTTACGTCAATCGTGGTGACGAACCAAATGAAATGGCAAATTGGGTGCGAACAAAATCTCAATAACTTTTGCGATTTGAGAAAGGGTTTCTATTTGTGGAAATCACCGTTGTCTGGCCGTTTCAAATAAAAGCCATATACAAATGTTAGACAATCGACACTCATCAATCAGATAAAAATCATCAATCTTCAATCAAATTTGTTGATTTTCTACATTTAAGATTTGATGTCTCAACGCATTTCTCTGCTGAATGTGTCGCTGTCTTGACACCGATGTCGATTTTTATTCGTTTCATTTCGTATAGGAAATTTCACTATTGCGTCTGACGCACAACTGAATCGTCAAAATACTTATTCTACTACTGGTGCTCTCGGTTTGCGTCGTTACCATAGTAAATATCAGGATGTTTGGGAAAATTTGCTCCATTTTTATTGAATTTTGTGACAATTTCGTGATCGAAACTCAAAATGTAAAATTGCATTTTAGCACATCAGTTGAATAAAATGTTAAGTGTGAGGTGTTTTTCTTCTTCTAATTTTCAACGATCAAATCAAGAGCGTGAAGCTATAGAAAATTCATTTCGAAACATTTGAAATCGATTGGGTTTAGTTCAGAACATTCGGACTTTGCGACTTCTATTGAATCAAAACAATCAGGTGCCAACTTAGAAAATAAAATAGTTCAGTGCCGACGTGGATTTCAACACATAACCTCCGATTGCAAATCGGAATGCATTTACCTACTCTTCCTTGCATCGTATACTTACTATTCAATATACCTAACCAATTTAGATTAAGTTTGACTTTTCATTTGATTTTTCTCATTGATGTTAACGTACTTTAATTGCAAAAATTCATCATCATTGTATTTCCCCTGGTTTTCCAGAATCAGGCCGGTTTTACCATGGTTTTCCGGACCCAATTCTGGTATGAAAGCCTCACTTTTATATCATCCCTCCCCTCACTGTATTCTCTTTGCAAAAGACGCACCATGGGCGGGAACACATATTGGCATAAATGTAGGCTCCGTAACAAATAAATAAATAAAAACCTAGGTATTCATATTAATGATGTATTTTTTAATTAAAATTCAATGCTTTATTTTTTTTTTTAAATAGTTTTTGAATCGATCCTCATGTCATTTGTCACTAGCGAATGCATCTTATAATGAATCACCACGGATTGTTGGCGGATCTGAATCTGACATATACGATTATTCATATAATGCGTATGAACATGTAGTGAAAAGAGTGCCCACCAAACAAATCGGAAATGTACATTGTGGTGGTGCGATTCTGGGAAAAGAGTGGGTGATCACCGCAGCGCATTGTATAGTGTATTGTAAAAAATCAAAAATCAAATCCAAACCGAACAATCTGATATATTTCGTTTTTGTTCTTTTTCTCAAAGTAATTTGATTGATGGGTCAATCAAGGTTCGCGTTGGTTCCTCGCCAACGATGATACTATTCTCAAAGAAGGCGACGAATGCCATACTGCTTGTTGGGGCAATGGAAAATTGACTCAAATCCGTTTAACGGTTAAAAACAAATGTTTATCTTCGGATTTGTTCCCCAACGAATACAAGTATGTACCAATGTTTCATTGCCTGAACCCATAAAGCTTCGTGCATTAATGGCAGAGTTTGACTTATCCGCCAGATATATGCTATGGCATAAAAAAATATGCGCATATTTTTTTTATGCCATAGCATATATCTGGCGGATAAGTCAAACTCTGATTAATGGCACCATATTTCGATAAAGAAAAGTGCCAAAAATTCTATCCAAACACTAAATTAACGAAGAGAATGTTACGTGCTGGATATATTGGGCAGATCAAAGGAGTGTGCAGAGGCGATTCAGGTCAATATCCAATTGGCGTATGCTGCAATTTAACAATTGAATCGGTTGGAATTATTCAACAATATCCAATAATAATTACGAAATTTGACTCTGAGAAATGTTCATACGCAGATGAGTCCCGTAGGCATAAAATAAATAGGCAGCGGACACTATTTTGCGTATGAGCTTTTCTGCAATTCATTATTTTCATTTCACAATGTCGTAAAATTCTGACCGATTTAATTATCTATTGAATTGACAAGATGCATTTAAATTCAATTGAATAATTTTTGAAGGCAGTAGATTGGTGTGCCGACAAAAGCTTCATGGTGTCGTTTCATTTGGTGCACATAATTGTGGCAGAGCGCCAGACGTTTTTCATTCGTTAATTGCACTGATTTAACATTTAGGGCATGAATTATTTCTTCCGAGCGTCCAACAAGTTTTTTGGACGCGATATGCGTAAGTGATACGCCACCAGAAAGCATCAGTGATGTTAGCTATGCATATATCAAAGCAAATAAAATGAATCGTTTTATAGCACAAATCGATTGATTTATTTATAGTGAAAACCACGTTTCATATTTAACATCCGTTTATTCGGCAAAAAAGGTGTCACTTTTTATGAAGATGCTGAATACAACTGGTCTTCTGCCGCAGTAGCCGATAGTTACATTGTTGGAATTTTCTTTAATCTCTCATTCCCGAATGTTCCATCAAATGAATCAACCGCGAGAGAGGAAAAAACGCCACAGCTATCTTCATCGGAAAGGGGGAAAAAATGAAATAAAAAGAAGAAGAACAACAACCGCCAACCGAAATAAAATATGCAGGAGTAACCGATACAGGTATTTTTAATCTGCATTTAACCAAATTTATATTTAATTGAATGCATAAATTCGGCGTTGTACCCATTTATTTAATTTATGTCTTTGATTGAGTATAAGCGCTATTTTCACTGGAGTGCAGTTTCTTCTTTTCTTTTCCTTTTGGCTAAGTTTGAGCTGCGTAGCACCATATACAAGGCAAACACAAAAAAGAGGCTCAATACCGGGCACAAAAGGCAACAAGGAGAACAACGGAGGAGAAACAAGCACACGACCGGCGACGACCACTGACCAAACGATGAGCTCAATAAAAACTGTTTTTACGATTATTAATTATTATTATCACTGATGTTTTTGGTGCATGAACGGATTCAGCATTGCTCATTGTCAATAACTGTCGTCTTCATCGTTACTCTCGCTGAAATGGGCACAGCGATGAGTGAACGTGCGTGTGTATTAAACTTTTTTCCCTCATATTTCTTTCGTGTGGTGAATAAATTCTTCTTCCGATCTAAAATCATTTAGTGCACCTCGTTCAGTGACTCTTGATCATCGATTTATTAGAGGAGGGCGGATAGTGTAAAAAAAAGTACCATTCTTCGAAACCTTGTCGGTTTTATTCCACTGATTTCACCTTACCCATTTCATTCTGCTTTGAGCAGCTAATTTTGATGCCTGCCGAGAAATCCAAGCCACTAAAGTGTAAGCGTTGCGTACTCAATTTCTGATAATGTACATTACCAACAGGAAAAACCCTTGCATCAACTACTAAAATATGGCTCATGAAATTTGAGCACAATTTATCGATATTGAATGCTGCGGTGAACGCATAAAATACACAGGTTAAATTCCAAACTAATTACAAACAATTAGCGGTTTTCTTTTCGAAATTCACTGGGAAAAAGTGAAACTGTTTTAATGATGTCAGATGTGTAGAGCACATATCCTTCGAGAATCTTGTTTAAATGGGATGTTGAGGTAAGTACAATTTCAATGGGTAGGCTTGAGTTGTAAACTTGCAGCCATGTGTCATGCATACACACATATCCAATGGATGTTATCATTGGGATGCCCCATTTTTGTTGATAACTATATGTCGACAATCGACCGAACTCTATTGACGAAACTACACTGTGCTGTCTGTACAGACAAAAACGGCCAAATTCAAGTATTTCGCTGAAGCCGAAGCCGGCAATTTCGATTTAAATAAATTGACCAAACCAATAAATAAGCAAACAATATTTTTTTGTCGGTTTGCCACCCAGTGAGTCGGTCGATCTGGACAGTGTGGATTTTGAATTGAATTTCGAAATCAGAGACCATTTGTCGTTCCGTGCAAATTACTCTCATTATCAATACTTATCGATTCGAGTACGGAATGAAATGAAAACGGTTTTCAGATACTTGGCAAAATGAAAACCAAAACCACGAAGAATAAAACATACATTTGCAAGCGATGGATATGACAATAATGCACGGTGTGTATTGAAAATGGTAAAATTCGTCGAGCAGAAGCTAAGATGAAGAGAGAGAAGCAAACGCACTGCTTTGAAGTGTTTATTAACATTATCTCGAATTGCTCATCATTTCTTTCGTGTGTGTCTTTTTCTTTTTCTCCTTCTCTCTCTCTCTCTCTCTCTCTCTCTCTCTCTCTCTCTCTCTCTGTCTCTGTGTGTATTTTCTGCTGTCGAGTTTTCGGTTCTCCTTTTCTGTGCTCAAGTAGTTGAGCACAGAGAGCTCTCTCGAGTGATTATTTAGTATTGACCATTATTCATACTTTAGTTTCATAATATTTTACACTTTTATGTTGTTTGGTTAGCTGCTGGTTTGCGCTCCGTTCAAGCATCAATCCATTAATCTGGATCGCTACATATCTGCAAATGCACACATTTTCTCTTCGTACAAATTTTATTCTCGTGAAAAAGATGTGCAACCAGAAAAAAAAACTACACACACACACACACACTTACCCAGGGCAAAACAAAATGCGACATGTACAAACATACAGAATCTGATATTTATTTAAACATAAATTTGTTACACTTAAAATTTACGTACCGTTTGGGTGCAAAAGGTACAATGAATGTCAGCGAATTGTTGTTCATCTGTGCGAATGTTGAACAAAACGAATCGACGATACACGAACTAAGGACGGGCAGGAAAAAAAAAAATAAACCAAACGACGTAAATTCGAAACATTTCGACTCAGTGAAATACTTGACGGAATTATTTGTGCGTCCAGTGTTCAATGCGTAATATAATCTACACTTTGCAGTTGAACTCTCTCGGCACACACACACACCACCACCAAAAAAAAAAGAAAATATGATCATTTTTTAAACAGAGTAACATCATCCAAATCATCGATATTTCGAGCGATAAAAACGTTTTATTTTTCGGACATTTCTTTTAACTGTTGCTGCTGTTGCTGCAACCAATGCAACGATTTACGATTTGGCAAATGACTTAAATTTAGCTGAAGGTTCATTTCTTGGTGCATGTACTACATGAATCAATATCATTCGACTATTTTACGGTATCATCACGTATCTTCATGTGCAGCGTGCAGAAGTGAAATTTTGGTTTTCGGTGCCAACCAACCAGCACACAGTGCAACACAATCAACAACAATGAAAAAAAAATTCACGAAAATTCATCGAACTGAATTATACGAACGCTTAAGCGATAAATATGTGAGGCAAGCGCTCGTGCAGACAACGTATTCGAATTCAAAAAGAGATGATGTTAAACACTCACATTTTATTGTCATCAACAATAATTCTGTTTTCATTCTCGTTTGTGCGTGCGTGCGTACGTACAACATGTGAATATGTGGCTCGGTTGTTGTATCACTTTTTTCTGCCGCATCTTCTCGCTGGCTGTGTGATATGATGAGCTTTGCTTGTTTTTCGTTGCATGATAAGAGAAAGTATCACTTAAGTCAGTTTTATGGTGCTTATGATCGCGCGCAGTTGAGAGGTCGCAGAATAAGTTAACACTGCGCATGAATTTCAACAAAAAGCAAAACAAAGAAAAAAAGAAGAAGAAGAAGAAGAAAACGGCCAACAAAGTATTGGTAAGCTGCTTATTTTTTGTGATCGGTCGCAAGTCGAACACAGTATTTATTTAATAACCGGCTTAAGTGCATTACCATGGAACTCAATCAGGATGCAAATATCACACATCGCTACATCATCTCAATACGCTGACGTATTTTTATGAACTTTTTTTTGCGGAAGCTTTTCTATTCACGCTCATTGCGCGAGTGCACACGAGCGTTGCCAACGACGACCGTTTTGTCGTTTTGAAACACATATTTGACGACATGCTTTGACGACCACTGAGGACACACGATACAAACCGATAAAATTATCATCAAAATCAAATTATCAGATGAATTTTGAAGATTTCAATGGCAAATTGGAGAGAGAGAGAGAGAAAGAGAGAAAGGCGGGGGGCCCCCCTAGACAGAAACAAATAAGCAACAACAAGAATCTCTTTGATCCTCTTCGATGAGTAAATCCAAAAATATGTATCGTAAAAATGTGTAAATTCACGGTAGTTCAAACCATTGACTTTTTTTTTAGCACAAACGAACCAAATGATTCCTTTTAGCAAGTCATAAGACTTTCGGTTTGGCACCATGATATCGGAATATTGAATATGACTTCAATATACTTCAAGGCAATGCAATCATACTTACTTTACATTGCTACTGACTTTTTTTTCAACCATTCATCAAAATCTTTCCGAACAAAAATCTATTTTATTCCATAAAAAGATCATAATTTAACCGAACATTTAGTTCCCGATTAAAAATAAAACTATCTGTAAAGAGCCTAATAAAACGGGCAAAACGATCATCAATTATGAAATTGCCGAGAATTTTGGGTGTCAAATCAAATATAGATTGATGCATGTGTGCACAATGAAAGTACCAAGTGATTCATATTTTCCGTTCGTTGCCAGCCTCGTTGATTATGAGCGCAAACATCCAAATTGAATGACTAATCTTCGGTTGTATTTGAATGTTCTTTCATGTGCCGTGTCAAAATCAGAGACACAATTAGCTTTTGTGATCGAAATGATGGATTATCTATCGCATGCGGTGTAAAAGATACACTAAAAGAAATATTTGACCTGCCACAAAACGGATCACATTTCATTCACATATTTTCCCAAGTTGAAAACGGCCAAAATGCATTTGCTCTGTATCTGCTTTGGAATGCATTCGCGCCATTTCGTTTCGATTTCATGCGAATATCCGAAGTCCGCGACTGCACTCACAAATGCCACAGGCATTCGGTGTCTTTTTTTGTCTACTCTCTTTCGACGGGAACAAGTAATAAAATGAGAATGCGATTAAGTGTGATTAACAAATTAATTTCGATTCAAATCACATTTTTGTCACCGGTGATTCATTTATTCGTTGGGCTCATTGTTTAAGATTGAAATGGATCGATTCGAACACTTTTTCTCCATTCTTCTCTCTCTCTCGCTCTCTCTCTCTCTAGCTCTCTCTCTCTCGCTCTCTCTCTCTCGCTCTCTCTCTCTCGCTCTCTGCTTGCCGTTGTTTCTTTTCCTTTCTTTTCGTTTCCTTTGCACATCTTTTTTCGTTTTTAGCTTGTTTGTCAGTAATAATTTGTCTTGTCTTCCCCGTTGATTTTTTTTCTTTTTCGTCGTCTGCTTTCCTCTGTTGATGTGTAATTCAAACGTATGACATGTGCTTGGTTGCGCCCAGGGTCTCAACCTTCGGCCATGCAATCCGAAAAATGATGAGGAAAATTTTATTGGATTCCGTTTGGATATTCTCTCAGCGCGCACCAAAGAAGCGGCACTGATTGATTGGTTGGTGTATGTGTGATATATTCACGTCATGTTATACACGTAAACGCGTACGTCCGCTTTCGTTGTTGTTGACTGTTCGGTTTTTTCACTCTTCTCTGCTTTCTTTCTCTCTCTCTCTCCCCGCTTATTTCGTATTTTACACTTCTACAAAGTCTAAAAGGTTGTCCTTAGATCTAGATCCCTTTTTTCTCTTTCTGTTGTCAATGAACAATTGTCACCTTCTTTTTTTTAGTGTCTGTCGATTTGTCACATTTGTGTAATGACAATAACAATCGATTCGGCCGATTTCTCGTCGACTTGATTTGCTTTAAATCGAAAGTCAATAACACCATTCATTTTGTTCCTCTCTCTTCTTCTTGATCATTTTGTGAATGAACCGAACAAATACACCCAATGCAACCAACCAACTACCGTCGAACACACAACCATCGATTTGACTTGGATGGCAACAATCACGTGAGTGATAATGATGAAGAGACGTAGCCCAAAAATTTCATTCACATGAATGAAATATTAAATGAATGAGTTTAGAATAATTGATGGAAAATAAAATCACGAGCCCATTTTACCGGATGTTTCGTAGACGTAATAATCATATTGTCCATTGGACTCTCATTCGCAGATATCAACTTGTTTGTGTGTGTTTTTGTTTTGTTTTTGTTTTTCATTCCATTTGAATGCAAACTAAAACATTTCAAGATGAAAAACGTTAACTTCAATTCATTGGTGATGAAGAAGCATAAAATTAAAATGAAAATCCTTGAAGTTTTGTTATCATTGACAAAAAAAAAATAAACAACATGTAATTTTATTGTTTTTGAGTTTCTAATCAAAAATTATTATAATTCTAAAAATCAAAATAAACATGAAAAAACCTAATTTTTTTTTCGTAGAATAATTTTGTTTCGATCGGCCACTTTTTAATATGTTGGCAGTTATATCTGTTATGTTAAATCAATTGAAAACTTCCTTCGGTTTTGCTAACCTTCGTTGGGCAAAGTTGATTCAACCTCCAGTTTAAAAATGAAAAAAAAGCGGTGGTTTTTCTTAAGCACTAAGTAAATACAATTAAATTACGCAGAATGGTTCATTCGTTGTTCGCAGTATCCATGGGATGTACGATGAAATTCGGACGGCAACTCGCGGTTGACGCGTACCACAGCCCACTCCATAGCTTGGCATTCCGACAAGCACCAAACGACCCGTAACCGTATCAACATGACACAATCCAGCTCCATCATCACCCTGATGACACATGAAATGTTATTGAATTTTTGTTTTGAAAAACCAAGTGAACCCAATCCAAAATTGGAAATTTTCTGTTAAAAATGACTTAATCTAAAAATGCTCTACAACCCTTGCTTAATTCCATTGGAACTAAATGAAATTGACATAAATGTATTTTGCAGAGATTTTTGAACTAAAATCAGATTTTGATTTTTAAGAACAAGAAAATTGAAAGTCCAATACAAATAAAGAAGAAATGCGATAACTCACATTGCAGGTATCTTTTTGTGGTGTGAGAAGGCACATTTGTGAGGCAGTTATTCGATATGGATAGTTATCGTTGCACTGTTCATTTGTTATAACATTCAATGTGACTGCTTGCAAACGTGACGATGATGGACCAGTGTTCCTTACTTCACCCCAACCGGCCACTTCAACCGGCGAAAAAGCGTAATTCTGTTCGGATAATCTCTCGCTATATTGAGGAAATTTTGGATAAAGATTGAAAGTGATTTTAATAAAATCGAAATGAAGCTATTCCAACTGAAATTGCAAGTGAAAAATCGTTTTTGATCGCGCTCTCACCTGATTGGCAAGCATACTGGCGCCACAGCTGGATTAAATTGAATGGGACCCGTTTTGGCAATGGCAATATCATTGAGCATCGACAGAGTGTCATAATCTGGATGCACAACTGAACCAAATAGACGATACGTTGCCGCATACCGTGATTCAGTTGGTCGGGAGGTATCTGTTGTGCCAACAATGACTCCAACTGTGTTTATTGTGCGATTATGTAGACAATGTGCAACCGTTACAATAAAATTTGGACTGATGATTGTACAATCGCAAAAAACGGTTTTTGTATTCAAATCGATCAATCCACAAGCGAACGGCATTTGTTCAATATCAATACTTTCACCGTTCAAAATGCGAGGCTATTTGTACATCGACCATATTATGTAAATTGAAAAGAATGAACATAAAAGCGGTTAAAATAATGAAAAAAAAAGCAGAAAATAATATAAAAAAGAAAAATACATACCCTTTTTCGTAGACCACATGGGCATTGACCTTGGTCTTGGGGCCCCATCGGCTGATACACCTGTTGAGTGGGCGTGTATGTAGGGTAAACTTGCTTTTGTTGCCCAACTGGATAGATGTTTTGCTGGTAACCTGTTTGATATGCGGTCTGATAACCACTCTGATACCCACTTTGATAGCCATTGTACGCGGGTTGATAGTTTGGTTGAGACTGATAATTTGGTTGAACCTGATAAGCAGGCCGATAGACTGGTCGGTAAATTTGATTTTGATAGGCCGGTTGATAGGAGGGTTGGTAAGCAGGTCGCCCTTGCTCTTGAAATCTTCCTCTGTAGTACGATGGCTGAAAACCTTGTTCATATCGCACATTTTGTTGATCATAACTGGTCTGGTACGTTGGTGGATAGTTTTGTTGCTGTGATACAGCTGGCACATAGTTACCGCGAATGGGAAATGATGGCCCTTGGATATATTGATTTGGTGACATTGGTTGAGCAGCGGGTAATGCGCTCTTTTGTGCATAGATTTGGCAGAAGAAGCTCCCACCAGTCGAATTTGGAAAAGTTCGAAGTGCTTTATATTTGATAAAATAAATAGTATTTTGGAAATTATCGAAGCAAATTGAAAAACGGATTGTTTTAATGGCACTGAATATGAACAAAAGTGTTTTTCGAATTCATTATTATATATTGGAATCTTCTTTGCATGAAAAAATCTTAAACTTTTGAAGGAAAAATCTCTTTAAGTCAAAGAAGAAATTTATGCAAAAAGAATTCAATTCAACTCTCACATACCCATAACCAGAGCATTTGATCTTGTTTCCATGACAAAAGGTTGCGTGCAATATCGCATGGCATCGTTCAATTCTTGACAACCTTGATAAGAAACCTCAAGTCTATCAGTGCGCTCGTCACACGTTCCATACTATGAAGAAATCATTTTTTTTTTTTTTCGAAATTAATTTCCAAAAATATAAATCTTTGAAATGATAATGATTGAAATAATTCCAAAACTTTACTTTAAGAATTTGTCAAGAATTTGTTTTTCATTCGTCAAATAATTTCTCATTATCTCTACTCTTCATATCTACTTGATGAATTTATTTAAACAAACTTACAATTTTAAAAACAAACAATTTTACCAGATCGTTTTTTTCTCATCGCAAAAGAAATGGTGAATAATTACCGTTGGTATTTTCATTTCGGTACATTTAATCACGATATTTGTACCATATGGTGCGCATCCCGACCATCGGCAATTCGTTCCGGGTGGATATTTTTCGGGGAAATATGGCGAGAAAACGTCATAGACTCGTCCCAGCTCAATCGATTCGTAAAAGTCACATCCATTAAAAATATTATTATTTGGGATATATGTACCACTTGGAATATACTGATAATTCTGGCCCATAACGCAGAATGTAATCGTCAGTAGAATGAAAACTGGATAATAAAATGTGTTTACATAACAAAACAAGATTAATAAATTCGGTAATCAAAAACAAACAAAATAAATAATCCATAAATCAAACACGTACTTTGTCTCACTGAACCGGCCATTGCACTTAGAATAAGAAAAATTGTGAGAAAAAAACGCACAAATAAATTTAAATGTATTCGAATTTATAGTTTACAACACCGTAAATTTTTTTTTATCACTATCCAAAACTATTATTGACATCCACGAAAAAAAAAACACACATACACTTTGTGAGCACTTGAAATCGAATAATTCGAAAATCGCTGTGCGTCTCAGCCAATATTGCAGCACATACTGACAGAATTTCGGCTTGTGCCGATTTTCTTATTGGAACGGCGGTTTTTGTTTAATTCTTCCCGAGCGATTTTTTTTTTTCGTGTGTTCTCATTCAATTGTCTCGTACATCTTTTTCATTATTCACTTTGAAAAAAAAAAAAAATAATAATTACGAAACCGAATTTTTCTGTCGAATTCATTATAGACGCGAGCGCGCACGCACGCGCTCGTCAGTCAATATTAGTGGATAGAGAGAAAAAAAAAAAAATATGTGTGTCATCCCGAAACACATCGGATCCAGAACACTGCCCAAATATACGGCTGCGTAAGACCAACCAAATTGCATGATATGTTGAATCATTGTCGCAAAATATTTAATATGAGTTTGTCAAGCGGAAAGTAATTTCAAAGACGTTGTGTGTATGTTTTATCAACGTATTTGCGCGGATTTCAAGCGAATTTTCATGACAACGAAGGAAAAAAAAATTGAAACAGCATCAGTAGCGGCAGTAGCAACAATAACAAAATAACATTCGACTCAGACGAATCTTGCATGAGTCGACTTTGTGTGAGTGTTCTGCTGTTGTGTTTTTTTTTCACATTGAAACAAAAAGCCGTTTACTTATTATACTTATCGTTTGTCACATTGAAAACAAGTGAGTCTGTTTTCAATTTATTCTCTTATCATTATGTTCTACCGAATATATTGCCAATTCCAGGCCAAAACTATTCAATTGTATTTTATTCTACTCATTCTCTCATACCTTTATTAATTGTATTCAACTTCCATCTATCTACCTTATAAACAATTTTGCGAATGATTCAAACAGCATTCCACTTGTGCTTCGTTCTTATTTAAATATCATCGCTATTTTTATTATATTCGTATTAAACTTGGTTGGTTCGCTATGTTTTTCTTTCTTTCCATCTTTCGCTCGATAAAAGTCTACAACCTTTACTTAAGTTATTCACATTGCGCCTTCCATACAATACACACGTGGAATAGAGAGAAAAAAAGGCGCACCTGATGATTTGTGTGCGTCACTAAAACTGTAACAATAGCCTAAAGTATTTCAAATACAAATTCAAGTGGTGCTGCTGCTGTTTTTTTTTGTTTGATCGATTTAAATTTAGTAATTCAGTCATACGGTGTTTTTTTTCTTCTTCTTTCTTCTCAGTAAGTTCGCCTCTTTTTTGTCATGTTAATTACACGCATTTTTAATGTACCCCATTTACTGTGATGTGTTTTTTTTAGCCATTCATTGTAGACGCTGTGTGACACATAACTTGGAATAGTTGGACTAAAAGTCTTCACGTCGTGTTGCTGTTTTTTTTTGTCTCTCATTTTCTTCGGTACGGTTTGTCTCAAATTGAGACTCTCAATCGCTCAAAACCAATTGAACAGCAACAATAACGAGTAAAACACGTTTGTTTTGTTGTCACAATAGTCGGTGTAAACGGTATGCGCTCGTAAGTGCGTGCGCACACGCACCCGCACCAACCAACAACTGAAATTAGACCAGTGTTTGGATTGCTGTGCAAATAGGCGCTCGCGCTCTCATTGTATTGAATGATTGCTCATTTTACTGCTAAATTCACACCGAAACCGCTCGATTACTTGAATCGGTGAAATATATGCGCAAATCGTTCGCGTTAAACATACTCGGCCTCAGTTCAATGCTGAAAGCATTTTTTCATCTCTTGGATTTCACAATGCAATCAACGTACGGCTTCATTTACACATAAATCAGTCGATTTATTTGAAACTATTCGATGGGAAAGATTTCACTTGTTTGTGCAGAAAATTTAATGGAAATAGTTTTAGTTGTGAAAATCATTTTTATTTGCAGTAACCAACCATTGTGCGCTTTGATCAAACAATTTTATTTGCATGTGTCAAATGATCACAATTCAGATTCAAACGCAACAGATTCAATTCATATCTCTTGGTTATTTTTTTTTCAGTTTTCATAAAAAAAGAGTAAATAAATTCTGCATTTAATAATAACATTTCTATTACCAACTCTTCTCGGAAATTTTATCTATTTTTCAGATTTGAAAATCTTCTTCTATTTTCTTTTTTATTTTCATTTACCTTTGACTCTAATCTAGAGAATAGACGCCATTGAGTGTGTCATTATATCCGCATTCCGTACACACGATTTTCTTATGGCCTGTCAATTGTTTCGTTTTTTTTTTTAAATCAAGATTTGAAATTCTATTAGGAAACCATCCAGAAATCTCAATAGACACAAACAAATGCAGAAAAAAAAAACATTCAATAATACGGAATATTTCCTATTAATATCGGCGAATATTACGATCAAATATATTAACAAATTATGAAAAGCCGGTGAGTTGTCTGTACCGACAAAAGAGCCCATTAGCATCTATTTATTGGCATGATATAAAAGCAATAAATGTATGTTCATTTTGAAATTAGCATAGACACGACAAAATGGCATTGTATGCTAAAGCACTCATCTTTTCTCCTACTCTCCCTCGATCACTGCGTTTCGATCGTTCTCTCCATCTCGCTCGCTCTGTCTCACTCCTTCTCTCCATCTCGCTCTCTTTGTCTCTTATTGACCTGACGCTTAAGAGCGCCTGTAGTGTGCTGAGCAACAATAATAATTTTGCTAATATGGGCAAATGAAAGCAGGACTTGCAGCAATTCAATTTCATCATATCATCGATAGAGCAACAGCAACAGCAATCGAATGGAAAAACATTTTATTCGTGATCCGACTAAGAAGAGTCAATGGAAAATGTAATTATTGACAATTAACACATATCGCTAAAACAAATTGGATAACAAAAGCTAATTTTATACACGAAAATTGATCGGTTAGTGGGTTGAAAGGGAGCATATCGCGTAAATGTAAATATAGATTAAAAAGCAGAAGAAGCACCTACACAAAGGTTTATGGCATCGAAATCGTTTCACAATATAATAGCTCCGTAAAATGGACACAAATAGACGCAGGGCGCATTGAATGGGCTGGTGTCGACGCACCAGTGTGCTGTGTAAATCAGTGGGCGTATTAATATCTTGCGGCCAAAATAAAAACGATGTTTAAAATTGCATTCACTTTACGATCACAGGGAGCATCAAAGTTTTACCCTAAGGACATTCAACCTGTTGTTCACAGGTCGGCCAAGTGTGCTTGTGTGTTGTTTGCCATCGAAGAAATCGATTTCACACGGACACTTCCTCGCAAGTCATTAGTGTTATGAACACCCGAACAAAGCCGAATGTATGGGTGCTGTTAATCCATCGCCTGAATTTAAGTACAGTAAAAAGCTTCTGTTCCAGGCAACAGTCGACCGAGAGGCAGGCAGGCAGGCGCGTTTGCATAACCAACTAGCAGCAAAAGATAAGCTTAAGTGGATTCTAGGCAATAAAAATTGAAATGATCGGCGCTTGGCAAAATGTTTGTCTTTTGTATTCCATAATGAATATTTAATACCCATAATCGTATGCAGATTCATAAAAAGCGACGTATGAACAAACACATAGCGAATGTGGTGGTACTCTGTTTTTTTTGCTTCTTCTTCTTCTTCTTTGCTGTGTGTTTATATTTCAATGAGAGAGAGTTATTATTTTTTGCGTTTTGGCGTTCGCGATTCGACTACAAAAATTCTACGGCCATACATTCTTCGGTATGGTATAATAAAATGCACACATGCATATGATTAGTCGTTCAGAGAGAGCAAAGGAAACAGAAGAGAGAAAAAAAAACACCAAAACGACACTGCAAAACGGTCGGTTTCAATCGTAAATACGTGAAAACAATTGAATTCAAATGGACTTTAAGTTGGCAATATTAAATGCGATTGTGTGGGGAAGGTGCGTTAAATGTACCTTGTGTACACATTTGTGGCCGATCGATCGGATTGCGATTTAGTTTGAGGCCGAATCGTTTGAAATCGGCGTTCTTTCCTCTTTTTTTTCTTTCGTGTACATTGTACACCATTGGTTTTGCAACCGTGTTGCATTTAGTTTTGCGCTTCTTCATTTTCCATTGATCGTGGTTTGATAATTCTACAACAGCTACTGTTTATTCGTCTACTGTCGCCTGCTTATCGATTCTCAAGCGATTCGTTCGGTGGCGAACATCAGATAGAGACAAAGCAACAGAGACTAGGTGCATCAAGTTGCGCGCGATTACATATGAATCGCTTCTTTATCGTCGTCCATCTCGCGAATATGGATTGGAATTTGATCTTTATTCGGGATTTGATCGAGAACAGAAAAACGAGCAGCGAAAAAAGAACTAGAAACACCCGTATGCCAAGAGCCAAGGGAAAACCAAATAAACGCAATCGAGAAAAAAAAACACTCCAAGAAAATGGTCATACACTATGGAACAAGAAAAAAAACTGCAAAGCATTGAAAAGCATGCTGCTGATATTTTTTCGACGCACCAGCAGCAGCAGCAGCAACATCACATCACTAAATGCGGACAAATAATATGCACGCAATTATACGTGCGGCGCTGTGCAAACCAATTGATTTTAAGCGATCTATTCGCTTGCATTGTATTCTATTTCCAATAGCATTTTGTGTTGTTATTGTTCTGTCTTCGTTCTCTCATTGCCGAACGGTTGTCGCGCGCGCTCTTCCACATTGTGAATTGTGATGTCGACGAGAGAGAGAGAGAGGCTTAGGCTTAAATCGTTTGTAATCGATCGGATTGTGTGTGATTCTTCGTCTCGTTTTTTTTTATTATGTATTTTGCGCATGATTTTTATATTCCGGAGAGCGAAAAGAAAAACTCATGCCTCCAGCATCATATTTTATTACAAACTTTCCTGTTGTGTGTGCTTTTCGTCGAATATGTGTATGTGTTGTTTCAAGTCGGAATCGTCGTTAAAACTTCACGCTGCTCTATGTAAAGTTTTTCAACGATTTTTTGTTTCATTCGTTCTCTTGTCTCGTCGTTCAATAAATTTCGACTTGAATGATTTTTCAAGCCGTTACAAGCTACTACACTTTAAAATTGCTGGAATAGCTCTTCTTTTTTCTGTCTTTCTCCTCGAAATATCTTTCTCTTTGGCTTTGGCCAACAAGTTGTGTTATGTTGCCTATTTTCCTTTTATTCGGTATGATTGCCCTTCGTATGGTATTTTTCGACTCCTTTCTCACTATTTATCCATTGCGCTATTTTGCATATTCACCAGTAACTGTGAAATTCTTCTTCTTATTATTACTATTATTGATATTGCATTATTGTTGAAGAGCCCGATGCGCTCACGTACCAAATGATAACGCATGCAGGTAGTCAATTTGAATCGATCGCACGCCTTTAGACCCAAAACAAATATATGACTCATGCACTCAACACGGCCGAACCGAAACACATTTAAATATAAACATAATATCCGTATGTTTCGTTTCGATTGCTTCGTTTGGCATGGCTAGAAAAATATTTGGCGAGACAAGGCATTTAAAATGTACTGTGTTTGACTGCCATGAACATGGTATTCGTGAATCGAATATGTGCATAACTTTGTGGCCGGATTCCAGCCCAAGAATATTCACGATGGCGTTAAAAAAAATTCACTACATTCAACAATAATGATAAATTATTTAAACCAACTCAACTGTTTAATTAGCTGAAGATCGACTTTTGAGATGGCAGAAAAAAGAAGCTAGGGGAAAAACAGCGAACAGCCGGAAGAGACAGAGAGAGAGAGTGGGATAGAAAGAGAGAAGGGGAGAGAGAGAGAGAGAAAATTCTTGTACACAAATGACCGACAAAAAAGTGGTACTTCTCGAACAAGGATCTGCACGGTAAATGCTTTACTTCTCTTTTCCATTTTTTTTTGCTGTTTCTTCCGTAAAATGGAATACTTTTAAGTACAAAAAAAAACAAATACATATTGTAAAAGATGATTAACGACCGCATAATTGTTACGTCTTGTGCTAAACAAATGAATTTCAAATCGCGAAAAAGCGATAAAATGGCAAAATTAAGAAGAAAAATGGAAATCTAACGTCATCTCCTGCATCAATATCACGACACACACATACACAAAAACATTTCGCGGCAGAAGTGGCGGCGGTGTTGTTGTCGTGGAGTAGTGCAAAGTAATATGCGCCACATACTTACTACACATACATATATATATTCGAATGCATTTTCATTTTTATTGTTCGCAAAATAGCGCGCGTCATTCAATGGCGATTGTTAAAAAGTCAAATGGTCCAATCCATTCTCGCTATCAGTTGGCAGTCGCGCGATGCGATGCGATGTGATCACTTTTCAAATGATTTATGTGCCGATATTATTCACGATGTTGATGAGCACTATTTAATGTGCCAATAAACATAATTCACGAACCAATATGTGCATTTAACTGTTCAGAACCACCACATGTACGGCGAGTGTGTTGGCCAGTGTTTTTTCTTCACCTCGCCTGAAAAAAGAAAACAAATCCACACAACACACACACACACACACACACACACACACACGCTTGCACGCGTAAACAGAAAAATATTTCATCATGCTTACAGGTATTTGGTGTTTTTTTCTCCTTCTTCTGTTCGTGTTGTACGTTTGTATATGTTTGTCCACTGATTTGAAGCCGTCGCCAGTTGTGTTATTAAAAACAGCATATAAATTTTAAATCATATTTTGCAACAATGTATGTTTCAAATGGATCGCAAGCCGCTTAGTCGGTTGCACGAGCGAACGCGTTCGCTCTCGCGCTCGCGCACACACAAAGGCCTTTTCCATGTTGTTACCGATATTTTGGATTTTATGACCGTTTTCTGTTCGGGTTTTTAGTTTGATTTTAATAATCCATAAAGTTTTTGTGGATAATTTAGATACATATATCCAGTTTTCCATGATTCGTTTGGCTATACATAATGGCCGATGAGAGCCCACTTATTCGCATTGACCGTCGTGCATACCTTTAATACGACATTTACGCATCCGACCTGAAAATAATGATAAGTTATGCTGGCGGATCCTTTTTTTTTCAAATCACTTCAATGTCTATATTGCTTTTTCTACACACACAGCGCACACTCATTCAAGACGAACAAGGTTCGTGATATTTAACCCTTTATTGGATGTAAACACACATACACTGTATTTTGTATGTGTGTTTGAAAAGAGAGAGAAAGGAGAAAAAAAAACAAGTTAATCAAATGAAGAAACCAACACCATACAAAAATAAACCAAAATATCTCGCCACAAATATGCATTAGCAATAAATGTTTAGAGCTTAACACTTTTTGCATATTACATTTTTCAATTAAAGATTATTATTTACGAACGATCGAACAACAAAGCACACAGCACGAACAAAAAAACGATACATAGTTCTTCTCCTTCGTCATAGTGCTGCTGCTGCTGCTGCTGCTGAGCAGAGCGAGAAAAAAAAACTCTGTTTTTAACATCTTTTATGACTGGGATGTCTTTAACTACTTTCTGACCTATAAAATTGGAATTCATAACTGAAATACGTAGTCACGTTTCAAAGTCAATAAAAAAGAAGCATTGACGATTTCTCTTGCTTCTGGACGTTGGTGCAATATTTTCTGTTTTAATGCATTGCCTCGAAATCAATTGCATTCACTTGATATTGTTGATGACTTCGAATTGCAACGATTCATATCACACATAAACACATCGAATCAGGCTCTGTCAAATCATCAGCGCGAAATGCATTCAATTTTGAAGAATTCTGAATCATAACATAAATCGAATCGAACGACAGCTACAGTTAGACGTGCTAACTGTCAAAATAGCGGATTGAACGACGATGTGTTGATATCGTTTATTACGACTATTTTCACACTGTTTACTTATTTGCATTTTCTGAGTGGCAAACACCTTTCGCTGAGACGAGATGATTGAGTGTGTCACACTTTTTGCATCGTCTTCCAAAAACTTCATTTTTTATGACCTAGGATCATGATATCTAAAAATAAATTTCGCAGAAATTGACAAAAAAAAAAAATGAAATGACCATAAATATTATTGATTTTCACAACTATAATAGATTTTTTTTACGATGTTTCGAATGCATATCACCTATTTTGGATTTGAAGTTTCGGTTGGTTTTTTTTTTCTTTCACTCCAATCGGCTGTGCAATTTCGAAACACATTGATGGGCTCTCACGTTTGATTTGTGCAAACGGTTGTACAAGGAACGGTATTCAAAATCAGAAATGTAATAAAAACGAATGAATCCGCTCGAATCGATCAATACCTGATTAGGTATTAGGTGATGTTCCGGCGGTAAAAGGCGGTAAAAAATGAAATGGCTCACACAATGAAACAGTTCAATCGATTGCAACTTTGGTCAACGACACAAATATATCGATTTTTCACATGTTCTAAATGCCTCAAACGATTGCACTGTGTCGATATGTGTGAGAACGAGAGAAGGACAAAACAGATGGTTCAGCGAGTGAGAGAGGGAGCGGTACAGAGGGAGAAAGAAATCAAGCGTGTATTTGATGCATATTTATTTCGCGGCGCATATTTCAACTTCAGCCGTTTAATGAGATTCATTTGGATTCCATTGCATCGCACATGAAATCGATTAGGTTTTAAAGACCTACATGCAACAATGGGATCTCATTCTCTCTCTCTCTCTCTCTCTCTCTCTCTCTCTCTCTCTCTCTCTCACCAAAACACATTAGCCATGATCTATAACACATAATTGCGAAAATGTATTGCAGAGAATAATTTCGATTTAAATGGAATGACCATTTCGAACGAGTTCTTTCTTTCATTCTTTCACTTGGGCACGGTAATTGTGTATGCGAGAACCGACGATCAGTTTCGGAGCGCATCTTTGTTCGGTTGGTGTTTCAGTGCGCCCGTATAAAAAATGTGGCTTTTCGTTGTTGTTGCACAAAATATTCCGTTAAAATGAACGAATTGGCGAATAGCTGGCTACAAATTTGAATACAAATATGCATTCTGCGTGCTCACCATTGCGCATCGCCATATCATCGTAATGTTGGGCAATGTTCTTTGTTCGGTTTTGACTTGTTTGACCTTAATTTGCATTGCTGATTTGTCACACTATCCACCTTACGTTAAGTCCTCGCTTGCAAGCTCGCGCGCGCACGCACACACACACGGCTCGAACGAACCACCAGATGGAGAGAACATGCACAGATGAATAGATAAAAGAATAGCTGCCATAAATCTCTTTTGGCGTTGAACAAAGCGACCGAAAAAATATTGCTTACACCTTTTTTTCTTCTTTGCAACATATAAGTACTTGCAATGGTTTCTCCCCGATCAACGGGCCAAGATGCTCTTCAACACATTTACTAATGTAAGTCGATAGCTGGCAAATCGATCGCCACATTGACAATGCTGACCTCATCGATCGCGATTTTTTTTCATTGTTTTTTTCTTTAACCAATTCAATTTTTTCGCCATATTTCAAACACTTCGTTCGCAAACAAGTTCGAATTAACATAAAAACTTTGAAGAAAGCATTTGACAGAAACAGAAACCCAAAACTAGATCAACTCATCTGATAAACATGCTAATATGGACCAAATGAAACAGCACAATGTGAACCAAACAAACAATGGAACAAAAAATTATGAACAAAATGATGTAGACGAAGATTTTGAGCAGTGTGATTCCGTTTTTAATGTGATATTTATGTCACAAATTGTTACACCCAAGTGGATCAGCTGGTGCAAAAAACGAATGTTCCAAAAAAAAAATTCCTATGCAAAAAAACCGTCTCATCAAGATTCCTGCTGTTCCTTTTTTCTACTTCTCTCGATACGAAAAAAAAGACCAGAGAATCCGAATCGTTTGTCTGAGAAAAGTATCACGTTACGAAAGAAAAAAAAAACACAAGCAAAGTTGTCGAAGTATCATCGATGAGAATTGTGTATCTGACGCCCGGCATGGTTCAAAAGATCAAGGAAACGAACGATTGTTGCGACGAAAATCGAATACTTTGCACGTTTCGCGTGCATCACCTCAATAACAACACCGACAACATATCCGATACACCCTGAAAGCAGAGCTGAAATGATGATTTAAAAAAGGCAATCGGACGAATAAAATCGAGTAATTTTGGAAATCATTAATCAAAATGTGTCAGAGTTGTTGTTTTTCTCGTCTCTATCCCTCTCTCCCTCCCTCTCTCTCCCTCTCTCTCTCTCCCTCTCTCTCTCTCTCTCTCTCTCTCTCTCTCTCTCTCTCTCTCTCATTTGCTTGAAGACATTTTTCAAAAGGCTAACGACAGATTATATTAATTTGTTTGCGATATGTGTGAAACGAGAGCCGAAGAAACCAATATCCTAATATGGCCGGCGCATGGAACACAAAAATGTTATGAGTTGCACACGCTCACAATGTTGATAACAACAATGGGTTTGATGAAAAAGTAAACAAATTATTATTGGAAATAATACGCCGAAATCAAAATCACACAACAAAATCATAATAGGTATGCGCGGAGACAAGAACCGAGAGAAAACAATAAATGAATAGCCAATATTCATGTCGAATTGATTGCGGTCGCATCGAAGCGAACACCAAAAGAAACAGTCAGACTGACTGAGTGAGAGAGAGAGAGCAAGCGGCACGCAAAACACCGCTGATATTGGACATAAATACGCAAACAAATTCGAAAACAATAAGTCCATTAATCAAACATCTTAAGTCGGTGATGTGTCTTTTTTTTGTCTCGGTCTCTCGCTCTCGACACCGTCGTTTCTATCAACGAAATGTCCTACAAAAGTTCAACAATTTATGTGATTTGGGCCAAACTAACCTTTCGAGGTGCAATAGGTGAAACGAGATGAAGAGAAAAACAACACACACACACACACACACACACACACACAATGATGATTTAAAGATATTTGAAGCATCTCGCACAAAGAATAATCATACAAACGACATTCCAATCTCATCACATCTCTCTCCGTTCCGTATGGAAAAAGAATCACACATTTTTTTTCCACTGTCGCATATGCTCGAATGCGGACGCAACTCTTAATTACTTTTAATAACAAAACACTGTTTCTTTACACAGAAAGAGAGAGAGAGTCTTAGACGTAGGTCAAACTTTACACCCGGATCGAAGATGTGGATTTCTCTATTTCTCATCGTTTCTGCGGAACATTTTTGCTGTCGTCGTCGTCGTCGTCGTTGCCGTTTGCTGTGTGTTTTTTTTTCTTCGTTCGTTGAACAAATATATGATTTGGCTCGGTCGAAAGAAGCAAAACAATTCTGAATCTGATACCAAAGTTGAATAAGTTAATCTTTTTTTGTTTACAGTTCGAATTGATTTTTCAATAGAAATACATTTCTGTGTGATAGATAAAACCGAGTTATTTTATGGGCAACAATCAAATTGCCGATGCCAATGCCAATGCAAATACAATTTTGATTACGGTTCATGATTTTATTAGAACAAAACAAGCCTTTATTATTAATCTCCTACATTTGATCTATATGGAGTTTTTTTTTCACATAAATTTTTTTAAACTAGTCTTATTTGCAGTTAAACTGTAGACAAAAAGCAAATCTCAGAATGTTGCGACTGAATTTGAAATTGAAGAATACGTTAATTCTCTGATTTGGTTAAATTGATTCATGAAATTGTGAAGGACGATGATGATTTTTCCCAGATTTGCTATTCATACCCCAATTGCATTAACAAAAATCCTTACAAAGTCGAGAAAACAGTGAAAGGTTTGTGACATTACACTAGCGCCAACGAATAAATGCAATGACAGATACGGCCGAATTCGTAACTACTTTTCACCATAAACGCTGAGGTGAAAAGAGCTATCAGTTAATCAGTATGAAGAATGGAGGCCTGCCTCAGTATTCTCATTAGAAACTCATGTCTACAAATAGGAAGAAAGATTAAGTATTGGTCAAGTAGTTATTGCAATAGTAAAAAAAAATGTGAAATTCAATTGAAAGTTGATGTCAGTGATTTACGCGCTCTGAATTTTTATATTAGTTACACTGTTCGGTGGATTTCTTCAACAAAGAAAATGTGTCTGCTGAAGCAGGCCTTATATAAAATTTCCAGTTTTTACACGTAAAAGTCTTTCTGATTTAAAAAAAGTGTCTAATTTTTAGTTCTGAAGAATGCTTGTATTTATTGCAACAAAAGAATAAACTATTAAATAATGAGTTAATTATTACTCAGACCAAATGAACAAGCAGGTGGTGAATTTTTGCGTGGTAAAACTGGAATACTGAAGTATTTGACAGGTCATGAAAATAGTTCAAAATTATACCACGCGCGTCACTGCTGTGCTGCAAACCGGATGAAAACGGAGTATGTTGCTATTTCATGGCATAACCTCAATTTCAAAGGAGTGAGAAAAAAGTCTCTTTTGATGAAATACACAAACACACACACATACATTCAATGACAGCCGACTAGTGGCTTGCTTGTGAGCCTCATCGAAAAGACCTAAATACGGAACTCATCGCACTCAATCAGCCCGGGATTAAATGGCTTGAGAAATATCTAACGAAATATATTTGCTTTGTAAAGAAGGAAAAAAAAACCCATAGAAAAGAAAGAAAAACACAAATCGTCTTGAAATGAAACAATGATCAACCTATGACCCCACCAATGGATATATTTGCTAAACATCGAACATAACAATGGATAGCAAACGATTTCAACGCATAAATGGTAACTTTATATTATATCATCAATCATCAATCGAGATAATTCGGTTTAACAGAGGGGCCAAATCTAACACCCAAACCAATGGGAAAACACGAGCGTGAAAGGGAGAGAGAGAGAGAGAGGGAGCGTACGAACGAGAGCAAGAGTAAGAGTTAGACAATATATCGCGACTATAGTCGAGCGAGAAAATGCATGTAATATGCCGTTAATTGATAAATTACTCCTTTTGTTTTAACCTGCACACAGAAAATATTAGACGGCATTTAGATCGGAGAATATGATACCATATGTTGATGCTTTTTTCTCTCTCCTCTTGTTTTTCGAAACTTATTTTTCGTTCTTTTTTCACTCCAACGATCATGTATGTGTGTGTCTGTTCCACACATTGAGTGAGAAAATGCCAGAGGAGATCGACCAACAACAACAAAAATATAATCATAGACTGACCATGTTTTTCGAATGACAAAATACCAAGAGAGTACAATAAAAAAAAAATTTCTTCTCGTTAATCCGATGGACATTTGGTCAACATATAAATTTAGAGTTCATATTAAAGTATTTCTTTATACAACAATTGCGTATCATTTATCAATTTATTGACTCATCGTTATAGGCAGCCCATTGGATTTGCTCGATATACGGATACGGATGCAATACATCGATTATTCTACTGAAGTCAAACAGACAAATCTCGGGCAATCCGATTAAATCACAATTTATGCAAAAACAGTGGATAATGTTTTTAAGCTTAAAATAATTTATTCGAAATCATTTACACAAATATTCGACATTGGCAACAATCATTGGTTTCTTTGCCGATCCGTATTCGAATCAAACTTCCAGTTTCCACAGTCGCGATTCGATCGATTTGATTGCCATAAAACAGTTGAAAACACTCGATTCAATACCTTTTATTTACTTTTTTTTATACGAAAAATCAAATGACATATTTCATTATCACTGTGACGTTTAGAGCCTAGCATATGAACCAAACAGTTTGGGAAATAATGGAAAAAAAACATCTAGTTAAAAAGTGCAGCAAAACTTTTTCCAACTTCTTTATTTGTTACCACTAGACATATAAATAAATTAAACCGACTAAATGGGAATTTGTATCATCATTCCATCCTGTAAGTACGAATATAGCACGTAATATCTAATAATGATATCAAAGTAAGTAACAATTGCATCAACAAGCAACTCAAGTGATAAATGTTGTGTTCGACCTCCAACAATTAAACAATAGCGCTACATAGTGTGCATATACATGTACTGTGTGCAATTTTATAACAAATTGGATTTCTATACCGATTTCGAAACTGATGCTTCAATAAAATTGCTCATATTTATCTTATTGAATAAAAACGAGCATCATTTGTATTCGTGTGATTTGCAATTTTCCAACATGGTTTCAGTAATACCAACAAAAATGTATAAAATGAATACATTTTAAAATGCAAGAGATTACAAAAGCAATCGATATCAATGTAATCGAGAAGACTGAGAGAAAGAAAGAAGGAGAGTGAGAGAGAGGGAGTGAAAAGTTCACGACAAATTATTATTTAATCACCAAGAAATCAGTGCTAAAAAGTGAATATGAATTGGTGTGGAAAATTTCCTTGTTTGTCGAATCATCAAATCAAATGATGTCTGAAGCGAAGCAAACGTTTGAAACTGTATGCGACTTTGTAAGGCAAAGGAAAACGCGTCGATTGCAAACAAAACACGCGGAGATCATATTTCTGATGAATTATTTTATTTGCATTTGAATGATGATTTTTTGATGTGCGCGCTCACTTTAAATTGTCAATCGGGCGGATTCTTGTTTTTTTTTTCTTCATTCCCTCGTTTTACTGTTCAAATAAAACATCCATTATTGTTTATTTGGGGCCATGCTCTATGTGCTGTGCATCGTTGACAATTCAAGTTGTTTTTACTAGCCAAATGTACACCCTTCACTTACAGACACAGTGAGAGTAGTAAAATACGGAGCGCTCAACAACTTCAATCGAAATGCGCACAGCTCAAGTGCTTTTGTTTGCATTTAATGCCGGCCACATTCGAATGCATTTGTCGCACAATTTGTTTCGTTCAATCGTTCGATCGAAGCGCCGATCGCGCAGCTCATGAAAGTTTATTGTTTCTAACCAAGTTAAGTCACTACTTACGACTTTGTGTGACTTTGTTGTATGCTTATTACACCGGAATCACTCGATCTAATGAGCCTAACTATCTTTATTGCTGCTATTGATCTAGCGCATCCTATGATCGCAACAAAACGACTGAGCAAGAGAAAGAAAGAAACTGGTGGCTGTGTATGCACTTCGTTAAGTGTGTGTGTGTAACAGTGGTTAAAGTACTTTACGATGCTCTGTCATAATTGTTTTTAATGAATAACAAATAAAACGCTTACCGCCTATTAAAAGCGATCATCATAAGATGCACTACATCAACGGTTAAATTAAAAATAAAATACACATATACATATGCATTTGTAGTGGCCCTTTTCCAATCCGTTTTCGGTCAAATGAAATCATATCTATTGACTTTGCATTAGATTGTTTTTCGAAGCAAAGTTCATTGTAGATGCAATTTGGAAGCTGCTACATTCTCAGTACTTTGTTTCTCTTGTTTTTCGTATTTTTACATTGAAACTCTCAACAATTTCAGTTCATTCTCCTTCTCAGGAGAGAGTTCATTCTCCTTGTCTTTCAATGAAAAACGAAATTCAAATTGTTTTTGTTTTGTTGACGATGAATGGCCAAAAATGAACTACAAATGAATTGATTTAAAACGGAATTTTTTTCGCTTATTCCACTTTCGGATCACTTTCTTTTTGGTTTTGGGTCTTTTAATGCTTAATGTATTATTTGTTTTGTGTTCATCTCACATCAATGGTCATTGGGTGTCTTCTTAATCTTGTAATGGTCGAAATGCGTTGTGCCTGTGTGCAATGCGCATACCTTACCCGCCTTGAATCTTGAATAAATGTGTGAACACACGATTTACATAAGTTGACACAAAAACAAACAAAAAGGCAAGTCAGTATCGATCGGGATTTTCATAATACGCTGCCGCAAGCCGAAATTTCCCAACTTAAATCTGTCAACATGTCGATATACTTCTCCAGCATGCTGGTCATTTTTACGGAGAGAAGTGGAATAGAACGAAAAAAGTAAAGACGAATAAAATTTCCCCCATTTGGTTACACCAACACTTTTATGATTGTCCTATCAAAATGTTCACAATGAAGTGTTTTTCATTCAATAATAGCACACAATGAGCTAGTTTAACATTTTAAGTTTTTGTCTGAAGCAAAATTTTCAAACGCTTGTCTGAAACAAGATGCTAAATTCTGGATTTCTTAACCGAATTGCACAAAATATGGTGAAAAAAAATTAAAATACAAAAAGACAGGAGCCGTACACAGAGAAAAAGCAAGAGCTGTATACAAAAACAGATATGAGTTGTGTGTCTTTTGAAATGTCAACCGTTTTTTTTTCCTCCTCCTTCTCCTACTTCTTCTTCTTCTTCGGGTCCGAGATTATAGAGAAGATTAGAAAATATACACGTAAATCAGAATCTAATCTCAATGTATTCGATATTATTATTTTGCTGCTGCCCGATGCTAAATATAAAACCCAAACAGATTTACTAATTTAACAAATGTGTCGCCAAATGATTACCGTTATGAGTCCAGGTCAAGGCAATAATGGTTCTCTCTTCTCACTCAGCTCTCAGCATCCAGTTTAAAAAGTGATGCACATTATCGCGAATGAAGCGATAGAAATAATTTTTCACGATTTGTTTCTGCTTTTAATAATGTCTAATATTTTTGCCGTAGCCACTAAACATTTCAATTAATGACACAATCCTCAATCGAGAGAAACTTGTTGCGATCGCCATAATTTCATTGTAAAATCGTTGATAAACGTGCGATATGATCTTTGTGCGAAGAGTTAACCGATCAGCTTTTCAAATCTGGTTGCACTTAAAGTTGACACAGTCACTTTGAATCCTCGACTTTGAGTCGATTCATTCCCATCGATTCATAAATTTAAATGTTGACCAGAATTTGAACAATCTTTTTGACCAATTAAAAAATGGCAAATTGTTCGGGTTTTTTCTTTTCTTAATGAAATGAATTTTATTTGCAGATAATTTTCCTGAAGAAAAAACCATCGTTAATTTTTAATTGGCCAAAATAGAGACATGAATCTATTTTTGGACTCAAGCGATCGTACTACCAAAAATGTTGGTGTGACTTCCACGAAAAGGTAATATGCGAAAGATAAAGAGCTTAATCAAGTGCAACGATCGACAAGATTATAATCATAAACGAAGATAAAGAAAAAAAAATACCGCAGAGCGTCGCTTCGCTCCGCTCTGCATTCTTGAGATTTTAGTTACTTATTCTATTTTGTTGTTTCACAGCAAACTATTTTTTGGCGCACTACATGAAATGTATTTCATCAAAGTAACTTTGAAGTAATATATTTATTTGAAACAAAGTACAGAAAAAAATTCTCAGTTATTTCAAAAATGAATTACAAAATCTTGGTTTTATTTCTTTTTTTGAAATATACTGCCATTGGCTTAAATTAAATAAAAAATATGAGCATAAAATTCAAATTCACCATAATTTGTTTCAGTACTCAAAAAGTATTAAGAAAAGAAAAACCAGATTAGTAGCTCTACATTTCATGTAGTGCTAAAAACACAGAATCAATAAAGCAAGCGATCAGGAGTAACGTGATGAAGACGGAAATAAGAGAAGGAAAAAAAAACACACACACAATTTCGTATTTTAATTATAAGAAGAAAAAAAAGAGTAAATTAAATGGTTAGCGTGACATCAATAAAAGAGTGCTTGAGCGAAGTAACAAACAGAGCAAGCGAGACACTAGCAGTAAAATGAATATCGTTTGTCTAGCTGCAAACGTTTATACAATGTATACGCAATTTATATATTTGTTTTAAAGCGTCATTAAGGTTTAATACGATCTTTTTATCACAATAAACTGTAGTTTGCGCTATTTCCTTGCACTCTCGCGTAATGGCACGCACGCGGGGGGAGCGCATCTCATGGAAAGAGAAAAAAAAGGTATATATGCCTAACAGTAATTATGCGCGGCTCATTAAATTTAAAGTGTTGGTGCGCGCACAGTTCGATCGTCGCACACAAAGTTGCTTATGGCAATCCATTTGATCGGCAATATCAGACTGTCAATTGAATCTTGTTCGCATTTTTCACTGAGTTCGAGGAAAGTTGAAGGTGGAAACGTTTTGCACTGAGTGCAAGAATGCAAGCTAGATTACTTATGCTTTGAAGTGAACCTTTAAATTCATGTAACGTGCGATGGTTTCATTTCTTTGCTGTAGTTGTCGTCATCGTCGTTCGTTCACCGATATAAACATATTAAAAATGTAACGGAAGTTCGAAAAACTGGCAAAATTTTGTTGCTAGGATTAGTATATCGTTGAAAATATATTCTGATGCTACAGTATTCCATGAACAAAATACATAACGAAAAAAAGTAACAACAGCAGCATAGGAAATTCACTGAAACAAATAAAGGGAAAACGAAAAGAAAATGCAACGACAATGAATAAACACGACAATTGAAAATGTTTATTGAGGCACGTAAAGTACTCACGAAATCGATGTTCGTAGCCTTTAAAACATACATCGAAATCAGTATTTCCAAAAGCTTCTTATGCACTTCCCACTGCAACGAGCGACTAAAAATGCACTCGCCAAAGGAATTGTGACTGCTGCTGCTGCTGTTGTCATTTTGGCTAAATCGTAACTTTTATCGTTCGAAGTGCGCGCCCAAAACCATATCCACTTCTTCCGTTGTTTTTTTTTTCGTGGCCGTTGTTGTTGTCTCTCCTCGTAGACGAGAACGTTTCGCTCGTGTTTTCTCTCTCTCTCTCTCTCTCTCTCTCTCTCTTCGCCGGTTTGTCGTTTATGCAAAATGATAACACACAAAATGCATCATATGGCTAAATATCAATAGTTGGCATACCGTTTTACGCGCGTCGATGATCAGAGATGGAACGTGCGAAAACAGTAACCGCGATAAATACACACACACACACACTATCTCGGCAACCATACCACTTGCATTTGCCGAGACAAGCTCACAATTTTGTTGTCAATATATGTGCGATCGAATCTGTGTGCCATGCTTTGCTTATAAAAGTAAAGCCCAGAAGGAATTCGTTTGGGCAAACAGAACATTAGCAGGGCATAAGTGAAACAGCAAAAGTGTAAGCATTTCATCGACGGTCTAGTACCGAATCGCACAAAATGGGACTCTTCTCTTTTGTAAAATGGAACTTTACCAGCCAGGGTACGCTTTGTGTTCATTTCAGTTGTTCAGAAGAATCATTATTCTGTCAAAAAAATATTGGTTCATATTGGTAAACAATCAAGTTCAGAGTTCAATTAGTTTACCAACAAGTTTTGAAAGTGAATGAGAGTATTTCATCTAGATTTTTTTTTTGTTTCAAGAAATTTTAACTTAATAAGTCCATCTTTCCAGAAGAATTATCCTCTTTTCAAAGCATTTTCCATTAAAGTTTACATCGTTGCTTTGTAAACATCTAAATCTAACTTTCGTGACTGTGTTAGTGTCGAGAGTCAAGAGCTCGGGACCCAAGTTCAGAATCTCCTTCACGCCGCTTTCCCCAAAACAACACATTCTTGATACTGTCATGAGACTAAAAATGTGCACACGAAACTTCTCTACCGATTTTTCTTACCGATCAGCATCGATAAACCGGCGCAAAACATACTTAAATTCATACAAACGGTGTGTTCTAGTCACGCATGTATAGTCCAGAGTCAAGATTTACGGTCAATGATTTTATTCACGTGTGATAGCTGCTGTTGCTGTGTTATAATTGCTTCACCACATCATTTCCATTAAAATTGATGCGAAAAAAGGAATGAACGCACAGACGCGCGCGCGCTTAAAATGCAACAAACGAAATGCGTGACCTATGTTTTCAATTTTTCTTTGCTGTTTGGTTGGGTTTTTTTTTCGTACATATTTATCGTGAAAATTTCCATCGATTCATTTATGCGCCACTGCTGTTACTTAGCATTTTGAGGTGCACGCCTGCAGAACTCCATATATGCTATACGACCAAAATTGCGACAAAGAAAAAACAAAAAAAATGGGTTCAATCGCAGCAAAAATGCAAAAACCTTTGTTTTGAGGCGCTTTACAATAATCAACCGATTATTTTTGTTTCTCTCTCAATCATATGAAATCATAAATCATAAATATTCGGTGAGAAATTTGTGGTCGTAATTAAATCGAGCGGGATATTTTACTGGAGTCGGTATAAAAGTGGCTTTCGAACTGATTTCGAGATCATGCGGCAAATTAACATGTTGAAAATTTTATGATATCGTACCGAGTAAATGAACAATTTCCAATATCACTTGCGATCACGCACGAGCCATAAACTAAAAGTCATACACATATGATATGCACTGAACACGGTGATGACGACAACACCCATTTATAATACCTTATTTTATTCGTTTTGCGTTTTTATTCAAATTATTAATATTAATTTATTATATCAATAAATATGTAAATATTTCATGCACATATCAGAACGCGTTGTAAATCATGTACACAGCCTGGCGAAATGCAGGAAGAGTAAACCAATATAAAGCCTGCATGCAGACAACGACGACGACGACGACGACGATTGGTCTTACGCGCGTATGCGACTCAGATTCACGTTACTGCATTTGTTATTTATATGAACACATGTAGTGTTTGCTCATTCGCACGCGCTCAACTCGCAATCAACTACATTTAATATAATAACAACAATAATAATGCTGCTAATAATTATGATTATCGTTTCGATGCACCGCGCAGCCAACGCTTTTTTTACTCTTTATTTGCACATGCAAGAAGATGAGCGGTTCGAGAAAGTAAAGCCACGCTACAGGTATGACTTGATTTTTTTTTTCTTTTCAAAAAAAAAAAAGAAGTGGAGACGATTTTTTCTGCTCAACTGTACAGTTTTATCATAAATCTGAATAATTAAATTGTGTAGCCAATTATGAGAGCATCAAACAATTATTAGTCGCATTTTGTTTGTTACGAAAATTGTATTTTGTTCCGAATGGCGAGATTTAAGCATGAATTTATGGAGAATTGGTCACAAATCAAGAGAAGCTTCTTTTTTCATTAGTAAAATGAAGACATTTTTTATATCGATTTTCAAACGATATCGAACCAAATCTGAAATCAATAATAAAATTAAATTCGTCCACATTCGTCATGTCTATTCACACAGATTCGAATACCGTCAAAATAGTAGAAAAAAGCATCAAGTCAAGCACCGGTTGTAGAATTCGAACTCGTTTCATTTTTATTGGATTGTAGTTCAATCACTGGCAAATATCTCGCACAGCACGCATCATTCACATTATAAATCAATCAAATGGTGGCTATATTCTCGCTCTTAACACGCGAAAAAACAACGAACATTTCAATGTCGAGAAGTGAAAACCATATTTAAATACGTATCATTTGTGGAGCGAAGTTGTTTTGCAGTGAGTTTTGATTTTCATCGCACCGTTCTTATTATCTAATATAATCTAAATTGATACCGGTTTTTTTTTCCATTCAAAGAACGATGTATACAAATCATCATCAATACGATTTTTTTTTCTGGAGTCGCCCATAAAATGGCACAGCTGAATTGGAAATATTTGTGGCGAAGATCAGATCATCGACATCATCAAAATCTGCAAATAAAAACAAATGTGATTGCGGATTAAAAAATACACATATTTTGTTTTAATACGCCCAGTTCAAGAATGCCGAGTGCGGACATCAATATTCTATATCTGAAAACGGTCAGTGGAATTGCAGGCCTAGAAGTTGTATCGTCTCTGGTGGTCTCATTTCCCAACAAAAGCAATACCATGTGACACTATTCACCTTTTTCTCTTTATCTCTCTATTTTGCGTTCTCTCCCTCTCTCACTCGCTCTCGCCCGCTCTTTGGTTTGCCTGCATATTTCAAGTTTTCTATTACCGTATTTATACATCGTAAAAAATGGATGCTATTTCTCTTTCAGTTGAATTTCTATGTGTTCCAATAAATAATATCTTCTATCTTCTTGTCTCATATTCCTGGTGGATTTTTCCCAAGAAAACGTAATCAATTACGCAAGGGCCACCGATTCCACGTGTTTCTCTCTCTCTCTCTCTCTCTCTCTCTCTCTCTATCTCTCTCTCTCTGTGTGTGTATGCTGTTCAAACGATTAGCAAATAAACGTTTCATATTTTCTTATCAGTTTAGTAGGATTGGTGGTTTGCATTAACGTTCACGTTCGCCAATGACTCACTCGGCGCAAGGAAATTGATTAGGAGAAAATTGGTGCGAATATAAATCGGTATTTACATTGGCCAGTCGGGTGTGTTTATGCGAAAATAAATGAATTAAATATGAGTTTTAAATCGATTTAATTCGTTTTACCATTTTTCACTACGTAAACCACTTTTAGCTGGAAACTGTTCAAGTTCTTCGAAACACACGATGAACAATCAAAAATGCAGAAAAAAAAATGTCCGAGTCAAAATGGCTGTAATGCACACAAAAAAATGAGGATGTACAAATTCGAATTAACAAAAAATGAAATAAACAGACTATTAGGGATTTATGTGTTAGAATAAGGCGAACCAAATGGCATTTTCCACTTTTGACCGTTGCATAGGCACGTCGAGAGACAGAAAGAGAAATCATAAAATATACATGTACGATATCATTTTTCTTTAACACGATGTGTAAATATTCACATAAACTGAAATGAAAACGGCAGGTCTTGGTCGTCTCGGTTTCACAAGCCCAAGAGATATCAACGCATATCTACATCGTTTGCTGCTGGCTACGGATGGCAGGTAAACGAACTACTTGAGATTTTGTCAAGTGCAAATAAAGCACATGAATTGTTCGTTGCACACGGAGACTCATCCCGTTTTCTTTGCTGTGCTGCACTTTTCACAATCCACTTTAACAAAGAGCAAAATGAATTTCATAAATAAACATTATCGCATTTTATTGAATATTGTTTGCGCGCGTACACATCTACCTGTGCATCCAGTCGCTTGTCAAGCGACATATACTCAGCGAATCGAATGGGCTCGCATAATCGTGGTATTGTGTGTATGTGGTGTGCTTGGTTTTTTTTTTCTCGAACGGCAGCGAACGTGTCCACGATTCAACGATAATCGGCCAACATTCTGTTGAATCTCTCACAATGTCCATTCAAAACGGCGATGATACCATGGCTTTGCGAATGCGCTACTTTGAAAACCAACAGCTCATACGAATGCTGACCAACAGTTTGTACGAACGCTTCGAGTGAAATAAATTATGGACGATTTTTCTCTACACACATTGGATAAGCTCTATTAAATCGACAAATTGATACTTATTTCCATTTGGAAACGGTCGTCCTTGCTATCTTTGGACAAATTTTGGACGTAATTCGTTGCTCGACGAAAACAATTCTAATTTTCTATTTTTTTTTTTTTTCAATTCTTTCAAATTTTTTATTTTCATTTTTTCCATTCTGGATTAATGTTCATTCGAAACTATTTTTATTTCCAATATTATGAGAGGAAATTCAAAATGTTAATACCATTCATTACGTTCTATAAATTTTTGCTCTGTAAAATGAATTTCTCGGCATTATTCAAGCCAAAATACCTGTTGCGCTCATTGCTAGCGAGATTTTTTCGAATGAAATTGCAAAATTCATATTAATTTAAGTAGAAAAAAAAACACCACATGAAGACGCCCTCAACTTGCAATTAAAGTTCGGAGGGCTCAAAGGCCAGGCCAGCCTGAAGAAAATTCAATATCAGTTTTTTTCATTTCGCAATTTGCTCTAATAGGGCATTGATGCGTTGCTCCACTTCGTGCCAGATTCTATGTGATTTCGATACAAAAATCCAATGTTTGCACATCCATTCCGCGCGCATCGTATATACACGGTCGCATACCGTGCGTCCAACGTCACATTGTATCTCCAAGGTGAACCGATATTGATGGGCAGCAACATATGAGATAGAACCCGCCCCGTGATTCTAAATCGAATTACAATTTGTGTTTTTTTGTTCATTCGCGTTTATTTGTTTGCATATAGCATTTTTTTTCGCATTTTGTTCTCACGAACGATAGAGATTATTAATTTAAATCGAATACGCGAGATATCTTTTCCCATGGCGAAGCGATTTTGTTCTTGATTAATCTCAGATACTATAGCAAATATCTGGTTTGGAATCAAGTTAACACCTGGATGTGTGTGCCTGTGCGTGTTTTTTTTTTCTGCTTCACATATGTATTTTATTTTTATTTGCGGAGCATTTGTTTGGGGCCGCTTTGTTGAGATCGTTTGCCACGATATTGCATATAGTTAATTGAATAAGACATCACAGAGCCGAGATGCCGGCAGCACTTTATGTTGCACGAAAACATCGCCAATCTAAATCAATCTTATTTTAAATGTCAATTATTTAATAGAGCTACAATTTGATAATTTATAACGATATTTTCCAAAGCGGCTGTGTGTTGTGTGTGTTTGTTTTCGTTCATGGAAGAAGTGCAGAAAAATGGCAAATGTAAAGTATACAAACAGCTGATAGAGAAGAGAGAATGAGAGAAAAAAGTGTGTGTGACTTTGTTTCATGAATGGAAAATCTCTGAGTTGGTTTATTAATTGCATATTAAGTGGCGCAATCATGACACCATCAACTTAATTCAGTGTACAATCTTTGCCACACACACACGCACACAATGTAGGTATATTTTAGGTGGTCCATAGTTATTGTCCAGTGTCCACTAGATGCGTACAGTTCACATTTTCATAGGAAAAGTTCATTTAGTTTTCAATAATTTTTGGCCATTGTTCACTTCAGTTTTGACACAGTTGATGCAGCAAGGGATGAACGATAGAAATTATGACAATATACGATAAGACAATGGACTGGAAACACATTACAGTGATCATGATGCTGGAGTATATAGTTGAAGTCAACTCGTCCCATTTTCTATAAGAAACCGCTTTATAAAATCCCAAACAAATATAAAATATATACATAAACCGCATCATCCAAACATGCTGCCTTATCCACAGAAGGATAAAATATCGATATTTTTTGTCCAGTTTAGAGAATACTCACTGATCGTATGAAGAGCTCAAGAAGTTAATGTTTGATGAAATGTTTGTTCTGGTTTTTTCTTTACGACTGAATTTCGGCTGTTTCACTATGTTATTCAACTATGTTGCAGTGACGTCCAACGCAACTATAAACTAGTGTTGTTACCATGAATATTGATTGAACATAAGTGATGAATTTTGGTTTGTAGTCACTTTTATATACATTTTTTCGTATGATTTTTTTTCCTCGATTACCTTTCTCCTGGAAGAGTGAAGCGACTATTGCTGAACGGACCAGATGGCTAATGGTCTTTAAACGCTTGAAATTATTAGGCTATTTGATAAATTCGGGACAGACTATTGACAACAATGAGTGGAAGTGCCATTAACACCGAAGTAATTCGAATTAAGAGTATGTGACCAATGGTGAAAGATACTTTTCTTACTGTTATCTTTAGGTGTTGAAAGAAAGACAAATACACCGTTCGACAAATTTCAACTTTTTTTCTCGCACAAGAGAAATTCCGATGGCGTTTGTTAGAGGACCTCAAAACAAACACTTCTACATCATTAGTTTGTTCGAAACCACGTCTAGATTTTTTTTATCGATTTCGGTAGTTCTTTTGGGAACCTGAAAAATCAGCGGAATTTTCTTACACTCAAAACATCGTTTTTTGCACATTTCTTGGCTGGTATTTATTGAAAATGATTAAAACGATTGAAACTACAATAATACATTGAATTCAACCTATCTGGTGAGAGCTATGAGGCAAAATGTCGAGAAAATAGTCTATTTTTCCAGTTTTTCGACCAAAGCTCGAGCAGTATACATTTTTTTCAATTACTATGTTCGGCAATATTGTAGCCAGAGTAAAGCTGAGCAACACTTCTGAACATATTAACTCGAAAAATTAACATCCAATCCACTTTATTGGCTCAAAATCACTTTTCGCTATAAAACGGTATTTTTGTGCATTTTCGAAGTCCTGAAACTTCTCAACTGCTTAAAATAGAGCAATAGTGTCTGAAGAAACTTTTTAGTACTCCTCAAGAAATTTTCAGACCAAGTACTAAAAGTGTACTAAAAAGTACTAAATTGTTTTAAACACTTTGGATGGCTCGGGTCAACTCTGAGTGATGAAAAACTCTACTAACTCGTGTTAAATACTCCGTTTTGGACCGTAGTGAACATTTGTGACCGGTACTTAGTTGAAAAATTGAAATTTCAATCGAAAAGGTCATGGTCCGAAGATTTTACAATTTAATGGATTATGCTGGTCATTTTTTGATTGAAACTTCAATTTTCCGGATGAGTGCCAAACACTAGTGTTTATTACGGTCCAAAACGGAGTATTTAACACGAGTTAGTAGAGTTTTTCATCACCCA
>NW_022601432.1:3460492-3504854 GCF_009176505.1 Sitodiplosis mosellana | reverse complement strand
AGTGATTTTGAGCCAATAAAGTGGATTGGATGTTGATTTTTCGAGTTGATATGTTCAGGAGTATTGCTCAGCTATACTCTGGCTACAATATTGCCGAACACAGTAAGTGAAAAAATGTATACTGCTCGAGCTTTGGTCGAAAAACTGGAAAAATAGACTATTTTCTCGACATTTTGCCTCATAGCTCTCACCAGATAGGTTGACTTCAATGTATTATTGTGGTTTCAATCTTTTTAATCATTTTCAATAAATACCAGCCAAGAAATGTGCAAAAAACGATGTTTTGAATGTAAGAAAATTCCGCTGATTTTTCAGGTTCCCAGAAGAACTACCGAAATCGATAAAAAAAAATCTAGACGTGGTTCCGGACATTCTAATGATGCAGAAGTGTTTGTTTTGAGGTCCTCTAACAAACGCCATTGGAATTTCTCTTGTGCGAAAACATGTGTTGTACGGTGATATCTTTTAAAATATCTTGTTGTTAAACAAAAAATCGAAGATTTATGAAGAAAAAAATTTATTTTTTAATTACAATTTTCTTTTTAATAACAAATATTTTCATTACGATTCGCTCACTTTTTTACGTGCGATCGTCTCATCATTTCAACACGAGCATAGCATAAAATCCCATCCACGCTATAATACTCTATTTTACTGTGTTACAAATATAAGATGAAAAAAAAACCCAAACACTTTAATGCCATTTCAGATGATTTCATGCATGTAATGTTGGCTGTTGTGTGTTGTTTGTTCTACAGACCCACACGAAAGGCGCAAAACGTATCATAAATGCCGAAAAGCCTGCGGCAAAAATATCACTTTAGTATGCATCTGATGTGCAGTGGCTACTGTGAGAGCCAGATTGCTAATAAAAAACAATTTGCTATAGAATACCACTAGACGACATGCATGTTTCTAAACTGGAGTAGCAAAGTGCGGCGCTCGCGCGCGCGCACACACACACACAGATTGAGCAGAAGCGGAATGTAAAAAAAAACGCGAACACGAGGAAAATTAGCAATATAAATGGCATGGTATTGGTGGCGGGTGTCACACACACAGCAACAGAAGCATTGAATTTCGATCACATGGCGATATCTAACCATAATTAATCGATCATCAGGCATCGAAACGGTCATAATTTATTTTGCTATCGCACTCGAGAGCGAGCGCTCGCCTGGCCGAGCTCACTGTTTGATGAGTTGATTTACGAGACGGCTGAAATGCCCTGTGGGCGTTACAGTCACTCGCTTGCCATTCGGGCCACTAATTCCGTCATCGTGTCTGATCCGAATGTAATACTGTCATGGTTGCTTGCCATCATAAATAAAGTCATGGAAAAATTATTTTCTGTTTCGGTTTGCGCGCGTTGTTTTTTTCTCCACTTTTTCTAATTCATTTTTTTCTTCTGTCGTTTATTTCGCAATGCTGTATATGTTTCAACTCCTGGCAACGCATTTTAAATTATGGGAACATTTCAATTTCTCTATTTACAAAACACTTCAATATAACACTGGCCACCATATATATACACACACACACACACACACACACACACACACACACAAGTGGATCGGGCAAAAATGGCAAAAATGGTGACGCAAATCACATAAAATTAATTTCAGCCAGGAGTTTCTCGGAACATGACGATAAAAGACAAAAACAGATGGATCACGGGCTGCATGTGTGCAAGTACAGACGACATCGACACACGAGTCACAGACGCGAACGCTAGGTGTCAGTTAAAATAGGAATGTCTATGGATTGGGGCAAAATGTCAACCACTCCACTCTCTCTCACCATCTCGCACCGAGAATGGTCAAAAGCGATTTTGGATTTCAAGTTTTTACCAATGCTCTGCGGCAACTGCTGCTATTGCTGCAAACGTATCAATAATAATCGCGCGACTAAAGAGGAAAAAAACTACAACCAACTAAGCGACTTCCCATGCAAGAAGAGAATATTGATTCTTTTTTATCATTTTCACTTAATACCCAATCGGTCAAGCTGTTTTTGTTATTAATAATCACATTTCTTTCCGTACAAATTGAATCAATTAATAAATTCGACTAGAAAAATAAAATAAATGGAAAGGAAAAATGGAAATAACAACAACAACAACAACAAAACCAAACAATCTTAAGTTAGTAAAATGATGTAGACTCTCTTGGTCATGGAGCAATCTCAATACACACACACACACACGTACACGGTGCGAGATCAGTGAATGAAAAAAAAATTGGATGTAATTTGTATAATCCATTATAAATGTCACACCAATCTGTTTTAAGCATGGTATAAAAATGCGATTAAAGCGTTTTATTGTCAATACGTATCTCTATCTCTTTCTCCCTCTCTCTCTCTCTCTCTCTCTCTCTCTCTCTCTCTCTGTCAGTGTATGCATTGATTTGAAATTGAAACTAAAGGAACAAATCATATGTATAAAAATGACACGAGTCTAGAGGCAAGCGCAACCATAATTGCTGCAGTGTATGCGTTTGATTTGTTTTTTTGTCTTCGTTGGGATAAGTCTATGGTATTTTGGAGTTTGTTATTTTTTTCTTTAAGGAAATGATCCAACCCAAACTCATATGTCATTTGACCGTTTCGATGCATTGGCTAGAAAAGACAACGAAGAAATATTAATTTCATCGAATTACGAAAAGACAAAAAGGAGAAACAGATACTCAGTCTTTGTGAACAGAGAACGATATAAACATTTCATTGATTGTCGTCTTTGGATTAACACAAATCATCTCGTAGCAGATCCATTTGTATAATACACATACACACAGCAATAAGAATAAGGCAAGAAAAAAACAACAACACATCGCTTGCGACCCATTTGAGATAGAGGAGTGCATGCCACATACTCAATCGATACACACGTGCAATAGAAGCCATTCGTTGTATGTGCTCTTTTTCCGTGTTCGTTTAAAAAATGATTTTCAATGGCACGTATCATTTGTATCGTAAAGATAATGAGTGCATAAAATTGAGCTTAACCACACCAAGTGCGACAAAATAAATTCGATTTGTTCGATGATTCAACGAAAGTATTTCAAGAATAGGCGAAAAAAAATGAGACAAGAAATCACGTAGCAAGAGATCAACGAGGGAGAGACAGAGAGAGAGAGAGAGAGAGAGAGAGAGAGAGAGAAAACGAACAAAGCCTTAAAAACTGAAATAACAATCGTATGATCGTCGATAACTCTCTGTTGTCAATTGTGCGAGCGTATTGAACGACATCAACGTTCGAAATTCCATTCCACGATTACACGAAAAAAACACACTCACACCGACATCGCATTATGATGATGAACAGGTCAAATGTCAAAGACACAAACACACATGCCAAACATAACAAAATAACGAGCAACTCGCAATCATTTCATCATTTAATCCGACGTATTAACGGAAAAATCATCAAACGAAATTACAACAAAAGTGATTTTTTTTTCTTCTTTTCGCCGTTGTATTCATCAACATAAATATTTTATTACTAGAAATAAAATCAAATGCGATTCTCCTTTGGTGTGTGCGATTTTTTTTTTCTAGCTACGCTGCTGTTGTTCGATTATTGATTTCAGGTCAAAAGCGATTGTCTTTCAAACTCCGTCAAATTAATGTGTCCTGAAAAATGCAATCAATTTTGTCTTTCGCGATTCAGTGATATTCAATTAATGGTCGAATGTTTTGTTTAAATTGGCTAGACGAAAAATCAATCACTCAATCATTCGTTGATCAAACTTTCGAGTTGTCTGTGTTGCTATTTGCAACTTTCGTATCTTTTGATCAAGCATTGGCTTTTTTTCCTATCGCGAATCTTTGGCCAAACATTTCAACCCATGTGAGACGGATCAATTTCGATGGAAACTGTTAACGCACACAAAATTTAATCCAAAAGGAAATGAATAGAAGCGAAAAAAAGCATCTGACTGCTCAGAAGTGTCACTGGTGAATATAATATGCCATATAAGCTCATTTACAGGTTCAAGTGACGAGACATAACGTGCACACAGGCGATCGCGCAAATCAAACAAGAAAATACACTTTTATTCACACCAAACACACATGTACACTGTACACACACTCCCAAATGGAACGCAACAATGTAAATGATCATCAATTTAATGACGAAAACGGCGTAGAAGATGATATGTACAGGATTATTCACAGTGTTTTTCATTCATTTACATTTTTTTATTCTTCATCTTATTTCGTTCGATTCACCTAAACAAGTCAAGGAGACGCATTATAGATGATTGTGAGGTGGTAAATGATAAACGAGTAGTAAATGTACGCAAAACCAAATCGAATACCGCGCCCGCCAACCAATATAAGGAATTGAAATCAGCGCGCTGGGTCGCTTGTTCGAACGCGCGAGCGCAGATAACATGAAACAAAGGAAACAAGTGATACAAAAGTATCAATAAAAACACACGAATATATGTATGCTGGCCATTTAAAGGGAGAGTGAGCGAGCGAGCGAGAGAGAAAGAGAGAGAGAGAGAAGAAGGAAAAAAATTGTCACACACACACAATATGAGCTCTGTGTGTCTCTCATGTGCTTAATGTGTGATGAATGCTTACATGATTTGCCTTTAGTTATTAATGACACCGATTTATTGAATAATCTTGTGACCAGCTATTTTTATTTATATCTCTCTTTGCTCAATTGTGATGTGTGTTCGTTTCTTTTCCCCCTGTCGTCGGTGTGCGGTTCGATTTGAGAGAAAATGAGCGTGCGTTATTGTGGATGATTTCTGTTTAAAATGCTCTTCGAAAAGGAAATAATTCAAAACACACACACACAAAACAAAAAACGGAAAAGAGTCTTCGATCATTAAGCAGAGGTATTTCAAACGATTAATTTGAAATGGTTGGAATTTTTTTTTTTCGGTGATCGAAACATGGCCATGCAACTGGACAAAATTGGTTTTATATTGATCACGAACAAATACGTAACTGGATCTACAATACAATATAATATCTGTATACATCCATGGCATGGATGCCGATGCATGCATTGTTCGGGGCTGAAATGGTCTCATGAAAACAGGATAATGCGTTTTAAATGTGCAAAAGTACCGATCGATTCACATGTCCAACACTTTCTATCAGCAACACGTTTTTCTCTATCCATCTCTGGGTTTGTCATCTTTTCGTGTTTTTTATCTCGTTTTTTTCTTCTCTTCTCTAAATGGATTTGTGTGGCTCGGTTTTTCCTCGCTCAATCCAAGCCAATATGATATATGAGGCCGAATAGACGTTGTTGCGCTGTTGGCGCTGTTCTTCAATATCGTTTCGATTTTTTTTTTGTTCGTTCACTCTATTCGATGTTTCTATTTATCATTACGATTATTTGAAATCAAAAATCCATATTAAAAAATTGGATGTCATCCATAAGAGGTTTTTTTTCTCTCAATTTCAATATTTGTTTTCAATATGTTTTGGTCGTATTATTATTTTTTTGTTATTCTGCTCATTCTTTCTGCTTTTTCATATAATTTTGAACGCTCATGATTAATTTTATTCGATAATATTCATTTAAATACTGAGAAAAAAAAAACATATTCTAATGCTAAGTCGATACTTTGATACTGAACAGATCAGTACGAGCATGCACGTCATTTAAGCGCATTGTAAATGGATATCTTGGATTGTGTTTAAACACACAACATACAGTTTGCCACCCAATCGATAGACAAATGGTGTTCAATTAATAAGTGACTAAAATGGCTCGAATTTCTTAAAAAATAAAAATATTTTCGAACGGTTTTATCACCACATATTCAATTCGCTGGGCTGTCATGAGTCGTCATCTTCGATATTAAATAACTCGAGGTAGAAAAGTGGCAATTGAAAAAGGCACAGATCGCATTGACGTCTAAGCCTTAGACAAATTGTTCACTATTTAGCTATAAAAGTGCTATGATGATTGGCCACACTGATGCTACGATGTGTGTGTATGTGTGTGTACGCGCGTGTGCCAAACAGGGTGTGTGCTCATACATTTTTAACACCTTAAAAATAACACGAGATTTATTTCGCACACATAGTCCAGATTCATTTGACCGGCATAAACAGGCCGCGTGTACCGAGAATGATGTCTGGCCAATTTAAAGTGTATATTTATCGATATATTTTAATTACATGCATTTAGCTATGTAAATAAGATTCGCTCTTCGTTTTTTTTTCTCGTTCAAAACTACCTGTTCTCAATGTGTCCCTCTTGATTTGACTGGACGTTTTCAGGTTGTATTCGTTTTTGCTTGTTGTTATTCGCTTCGTTTATTTGTTTCTAGCACTGTGCGCACAATCAACTTAAAAGCATTTTTAATTTATACATTAATTTTAACGAGCACACACAATCTAAATAAAACTAATGAAGATAACATTTGCACAACATTTGCCAAATACATATGTACGAACGGATCGTAACCCATTTGCATGGTAAATTCAATGGGAATCACGTCATAGCCGCTATTATATTCATCAGCGAGCGAGTGCAACTGGCGTAATCCCGTCATTCGTCGTTGGACAGTAATTATTAGCTCGTGTCGCTTCTTCATTTCATGTCGTTAGTCATAACAATAACAATATCAATGCAATCATTGGTTGACATGACATGTAAATAGAAAATGCAGTTGAATGCCCAACAATCGATGCAATTGAATTGATTCAATTTAATGGACAACCCGTGCATATTATCAAATTATCGAGTCATTTCGGAAAAGCGAAAAAAAAGTCACACTGAAATTGATCTCCAAAAATAGCTTTGTATTCAACGTACTATTTCAGTATAAGCGATCTCGTTCGTTCTTTCTTTTTCCTTCCCCATCATTATCGGGTCAGAAAAGAGTAAAAAATATTTTGTTTTGTCGAATACACAATTCGTGTGGTTCATCATATGCTGATAAAATCCACAGTTAGAGCGCCATCGTCATTTGTTAAAAGAGTCACGTTACTCATTTTGTCCGAAATAGAAGAAGACGAACAAAAAAAAAATGCAGCGTCTGGCATTTTTCCGCCGTCATGTATGTGGTCAAGATAAGAGAGCATGATTAATATGAAGATCACATTCTCTTCCGTTTCGAACGTGCAACAAATATTTATTTGAAACCTTTGAACTAACGCTACCCAACCATCGCTCGACTGGGCGATGCGACAAAAAAACGGTTTTCGACATAGAAAAAAAAAATTATGATCAAACGAAATGCATTTCAATTATTTAAATCCGCCATTTAACAAATGAACAAAAAGCGGTAAACTTCATCAATTTTTAATTCTCAATTTGGTTTTATCTAGCAATGGCTAAAAGCTATTTTCATTCGTCTATAATGAGTTTCATTTACTATCTCATTTACAATTAAAAAAAAAATCTTAATTAATAAAACTGCTTGCACTTGTTGTTGGATTTTTTTTTTCCCTATTTAACTGCATTTGCATTCGACGCGCGATTATAAGCCGAACATCCAGTCCATTTAAAAAACCAGAAGAAAATGAATGGAATGTAAAGAAGACTTTCTCCGTTGAACAAAAAGCGACGCAGCACGTCTAGAAATGTGGCGGTGATGATTTAAAGTTTTTTTTTTTGTCACTGAGCGAAATACAGAAGTGAGAATGCGGATGAGTTTCATGGCTTGTTTGAATGCGAATGAGCTCTAATTGTTAATATTCAAATGAGATTGAGATCGAAATTGGGGTGCTGTTCAATACAAGAAGAGAAACGATACGCAACCGTATCAACGGTTGATGTCGAAGAGTTTTGGGTTATTGATGCTTATTGAATTTCAGTCAGCGTGTGTCGCGCAATGGTGTTTCGTGACGAAGTCAATGATCGTCTTGTGGCTTCCTTGAGATTATCTCGATGTATATCGATCGTTTGTCCACCGATACGGAGACAAAGGCAGAAAGAGACGTGAGCAGATAGGGAGACAAGAGCAAAGAGAGACAAGAGCAAAGAGAGACAAGACCAAAGAGAGGGAAAGAAAGAGAAAGAAAGAAAAAATTTCGAGTGCAGAGACACTGAATGCTGAAAAAAATGTTGTTCACATGTGGAATTTGAGACACACTGGAAACACTTAAGAGTGCCAAAAAATGAATTTCTCGAAACAGATAGGAGATGATGATATTAAACGCCAGTGAAAGAAGCAACATCATCACCACCACACCAAGTGAAGCAACGAAAAAAAGATGATCGCAAATACAAAACCTCTCATTAAAAAAAACTACGGCCGGAGTGAAAACTGAAACGAAGATACAACAAACACCGCGGAAAAAGAGAAAAAGCGACGCGCACACACCACATATTTGTGTATGTTTTATATTTTGTGTGCATTCGCACATTGAAAATGTTTCAATGCGCTCGCGGCACTAAACCCTATAAAGCGAAATGGATGCAATAACAATAAAAAATGATGGCAAACAATAAGTATAAATGATTATCAAATTGTTAATGGGTAGTGGAGTGAGGCGGCGGAGTAGGCGAAAAAAAGCAGCAACAACCACGGTCATCGTGCTACAATAATCATTTTTTTGTTTGCAAGCGGAGATCGCTTGAGCGCACTCATTCGACATTGGATGCCGGCCGCGATAAGTGCATCGAAAATGTGGTGTCATCTGCAATAAATTCCATCATTTTTCTTTCTCATTTCCAATGGCAATCGCGAGTGCGGTTATTAGAATCGACCAGAGTAAAAAAAAAAATCTATATTGCTCCGGACAAGAAATATTAGCCCAAAAACAAGAACACACGTACGAAAATCGTTTTGAGAACAACATTTCTGGAGGATTTTTTAATATAATTTTGGATTTGTTTTTTTTTTTGTTCGCTTTTCGGTATTTTTCCCATCTCATTTCCATTGGGTGTTATTGTTATTAATCTCCGTATCTCTCTCTCGTCGGTCTCCATTTTTCTGTTCTGTGTATACGAATCGCCAATTTCAATATTCACATTTTTTCTCTTGTCCACCTTATCTAATGTCGCATATTACTTATATCAGTTATTCCGTATGTGCTGTTGTTGGTTTGTTCTTTTTTTCGTTCGAAATTTGTTGGTTACCTGACCATTTTCACACTAGTTGTGTTCTCGTTGTTGTCATCAGTTTTGAGGCTGCATGCTTATGTTGTGTTGTAGTTTTGTTTAGCAGTGCACAGCGATGGAGAAACAGAACCAGAAGAAAAAATATTGAAGAAAAAATGCATATTTCTTATACATTGCTGTGAATAAATTTTCAAGGTTTGCAGAGCACATCTCTCTCTCTCTCTCTCTCTCTCTCTCTCTATCTCTTTTTTCACTGTGTTTATTTTTCCAGTGTTATTTTTGTCGTTGTTAGTGCTTTGGTTTTTGTTTCCATACAGTTTGTGTTCCTTTTTTTAGCTCTTCGGTGTCGTTCTGTTCAAAATGGATAAGAATAAAGTCACAAAACAAAATCTCCGGCAAATAAGATGATGATGATGAAGAAGAAGAGGAAGACGGACGGTGGAGATGCGAAAAAACGGATTTCCCATACTGATTTTGGTGTATATGTGTGTGTGTGTGCTCTCTCGGTCAGAAGAGCGATCGACCCAAACTGCCACTATTCATATTGTCCATCGTAAAACTGAAAACAAATCGCATGTGCGCGCTCACACACAATGTATTACAAACGAGATACATTACTTGCTCGTTGGCAATTTTTTTCTCTCTTCTGCCCATGCTATTTTGCCCATCGAAAGATACGATTTGTCGAATTCATTTGTCCGGCGAAGGAAAAAACAACGAGAGAAGAAATGATTTTTTATGACTGAAGATGGTAACAAATAAAATCTGTGCTCGTATTTGGTTGTTACTTATCTTCATTTCGATATAAAATTGCAGACATTTTGATGCGTTTGCCTATGTGCTTTCGAATGAACTCTTGCACCAATGTGATTTAATTAACAGCACAGCTACCGAACATCGATTGTTTTAATACCCTGTTTTAAATGCAATCTTTGACCTTTCTTTTCCAATGAGAAGACCACTTTGCTTGAACATTTGCGACCAAGACCAATTTTCTTGAGACGCTACTAAATGGATAAGGAATGCTCTCGAAACGACAAGGATGATTCTCGAAACAAAATGTTGGCATTTCTAAGGATGAAGATTTTTCTGATTCGATTGCCATGCATTCGATGTCAACAAAATCTTCGTGTTGAAGTTCAGAATCGAGTCCAACGAATATCAATATTACAATGACTTATTTTGAGCTAAAAAAAAAACTTGTAAACAAATTTGAATCGAAGTCACCGTAAGCAATAATATGAGAATGAGTGCGCACGTTGAAATATTTGCGACAAATTGAGAACAATTATAATCACATTTGGGAGCGCGTGCATGAGCGCGCGCGCACGCAAAGAGCGGCATCAAAGATGTCAGATCAGTGACAAACAAGTGCTTTCTATTGAAGGAAAATACTTTTTAGTGTGTGTGTATAATGTATATTCAATGCTGACACCAAAAAATGCGTATAAATAAGATTTAGTTTTTCTGAAATAACAACACCGACCGAATGCTGCAAAGAGAAAACAAAAGAGAAAATAGGCAAAATGAACTGAAAAAAAGCCATACACACAAAACAACTCCAACAACTGACGACCAAATACTTATTATTATTAAATAAAGAGAAGAGAAGGAAAAAAAAGCGAACAGCGACAACAACAAGTGTGCAACGATGAACGCATTCAGATCATTTACATGATGGTGAAGTGGCGCGGCAACGGCGGCGACCGCCACAGAAACCCATTATAGATGAATATGAAAACAATGAACAGTGATAGTACACAATAATAACAATAATAATAATTGTAATAACGCAATTCAAGCAAAGTGTAAAAGCAACTTAAAGCCACACGAAGCGGCCACGGTGTGACTGTGTGGCTCTATCTCGGTGCCGTTGCTGTTTTGTTGATGTGATCTGTGGCTCACACAAGAGAGGCATTACACATTCTGTGTAACCATAATGTAAATTAAATAGAATATTGTAGTTTACACATAACAAGTCGAATGATGAAGCCCAACAAACGAACGGGCGAGCGCGCGATGCGAGAAGAAGTCGAAGGAAACAGACAAAAAAAAAAATAAAACGAATTGGTAAACGCGATTTATAGGTGAAACGAGCATTCACATTCTACACATTCCCATCCGCAGCCAATATCATCTGTAAAAAATCGCCTTTAAGTGTACACGCGCACTTTACACAAATTTATTTGCGTTCGACATTTAGCCTCTTTCTTGCTCCCTCTCTCGCTCGCTCGCTCAATCTCTCATCACACATCAACCGAACTCGCTTCAAATTGTCTCGCTTTATCTACATCCCATCTCACATTGGAATCTATATCGAACACTCCATACGCTTCATAAATAAATGCTGGAGATCGACCATATCACACCGAACAAACACAAATAAACACCGGATTATTACACCATCCACTTTTATTTGGCCTATGTGCTCCATAATACGTGTTCGGATTTCGATGTGTGTGCTTTTTTCATTTCTCTCTCTCTCTCTCTCTCTCTCTCTCTCTCTCTCTCTCTCTTCAATCACACTCTCATCGTACTCATGTGACGACGAGAGAAAGAGAGAAAAAAATACGTTCATTAGAAATGCAAACAACACTACAGAAAGGCCAACCGATTTTTGTTAACGTTATAATTTTCAAATCGCCTTTGATGTGTGAAAATTACATCAGCAAACAATCAACGCTCCACAATTCGGTTTTAAATTGATTTCCTTCTCATAATTGAAGAAATGATATTTTTCGTCTTCTTTCAATTAACCATCGTATAATGAGGTCCGTTTTGAATTGTCTTTTGTATGTTTGCTCAAGCAATGAACTCTTTCGATGGGAAACAATGGGATTTTATTTATTCTATGCTTTATTTTTTGTGTGTAAAAAATAGGATTTCTTGGGTTGGTGCTGGATTAAGTCAAACCGCGTGATGTTGGTGCGAGAAAATGTGTGAAAAGAAGAAATTTTCACGCAAAGGCAAATAAATTGTTAAAATCTAAATTAGCTAGACATCGAATTTTGGAAGAAAAAATGAGTTTTTTATACCCATGTTAAGTTTTTGCCTTTTTTTGTCAAATAAAAAGGCGCCTTTCCATTGCAAATCACGGTAAGAGTTGATGTGGTGAGAAAAAGACTCTCATTTGGGCTACTAGATGACGTGGCTATAATTTGCAAGCTGTTGCTCTGTTAATTTGGAAGTTAAAATATAGAAAAAGGAGAAAAATCCACACTCACAAAACAGAAACATAACGAATTTACACATCATAATTTGATTGAACTGCAATCAGTTGGCGGTGTTGGCGAACTAGAATGAGGCGATAAATAATAGAAATCAAAATATTGAGAGATACCGAGAGAGAGAGAGGATAAAAAGATTGTTGTGTAAAATGAAGCGGATTGTGTTAAATGCTGTGTAATGCTCTGAAAAGGGCAAATCATAAAGAAGTCAATTCAAAATGAATCCAAAACAAGATCGCAAACTCACGTTAGTCTGTCAATATAATGGCCAACGAACTGTTTTATCGTTCGTTTTCTACGTTCCTGCCCTGAAAACTGGCGATGGAAAATATGCTTCAACAGCCGAATGGAAAGAAAAATACCAACCCATCGAGCTTATTGTTCTCAATTTCACAAACAATCGGGTTATATAATCTAAATCAATCCTATCGTATGCTCGTAAACGATTGAAATTACATGATGTTCGCTAGATTCTCGTTTCCAACAAATTTTTCGTTTCCCACTCTCCCAATTCACCACAGAATAAAAGAAGAATTCAATGGCCTCGAACAAAACCGAAAACCATCTGGTAAAAATGTATGTTCTGCCGTAAAAATGATAAACGAGTACCCGTTTATGTTATATTGATTTACTATTCATTGCGATGAAATTGCATTTCATCGCGAGCAGACGAACGAGCGCGCGCGCACACACACTCACTCTTTCTGTTGAACAATTCAATCTGAAGGTATTTAAGCAATGATTAGTGAACAGATGGACATTGCCGCGTAACGTGTAATCTGTGTCATGGATTTGATTCAATTTTCTCATCGCATCACTTTTAATTCGTATATTTGTTGCACACACTCTCTCCCTTGTTAAATGGAAATCAGTTTACAAACATTTCGATTGTTGTTGCTTACATTTATCCCATGTGTGTGCGTGTTAATGAATCGACAAATCATTCACAAAGCGTTCCTCCGCCATTTCTTTTTCGATTGTAAATTTAATAATCATTGCGCGCATGTTATACATTCGATCGTTTTGAAAGGCGTAAATTCGATCGTTTAGCGCATTAAAAAGGTGCTATGATGACGCAGTCGATTGGCTTAAAAACCTTCTGTGCCGTTGCGCTAGTCAAGCCATGATAATCACATTTGATGCTTGACATCGAACATCCCTTGAGCTGTGGCAAAAGAAAACAGTTGATAGGTCTTCTATTGTGTTTGATCAAAAATGACACGCATTTCACATTTTATCAATGATCTAAAGGGTTCGTTGCGCTGTAACTGATCAAAATTTGAAATTTCTTCCTCATAACATCATTTAAAAACAATGGAAATCGATTGAAACGAATTCCAGAAAAAATTCCAATTTCAACCACTTAAATATTCAAACAGTTTCCTGCATAGAGGAGAAAAAATTGCACAAATTTTGAATATAATTCCAATTCCAACAGCCAAAGGTTAATCGTCACTGCAAAAAAAAAAAATAGTCAAAGTTGTCCAAAATATTTGGTTCCGTTTTTCTCACTTCATCCCAATAATCTGGGTAAGTCTTGTTGTTTTGTTCTAAATTGCATTTGGGTTTCTTGAAACACAGAGAAAGAAAAGTTACCGAACGAACAATATGCTTAATAATGGTGAAGACAATCGTCGAAATTGTTATTTTCTGAAAAAAAAACCCACTCGGTCTACCGAACGATAAAAAAGCATCAGTTTTTTTTTCGGGAAAACACTGCATGACACATGTCGAATTGAAAGGGATGCAGCAACTGGAAGAAAGTTGGTATGGCAGCAAAAAAAGGCGATAAATTACACTACCTACACGCCCAATGTTGACATCGAGTATGCAGAGACAAACAGTAGAACCGCACAGTAAATAGGATAAGAAATTAGCCTTTAATCACATTGCCACGGTATTCAGACCGAACAATAAAAGAAAGATAATCCTTTTTTCTTTCAGCCCGCAACACACAAGAACAATGATGTGGAAGGCATAAAAAGTCAAGGAAAAGAAAGAAAGAAAGGCGAAAAGAAGCATGTCAACAAGCCTTTTTTAGGCATCTGGCACTAGAATTGCACTAGGATGTGAAATACAAACACTGCTGAGAATAACCAATAAATGCTTGCGTTGTTGTGGTTTTTGGCTTGAGTGAAGGTATTAAATCAATTTTTCCAATTCTATGAAAGCAACGGGAAACATTGCTGCTTTTGAGAAACGACTCGCACAAAAATCCACGAAAAAAATTTGCTTTCGTCGAAAGTTTCGACTCGAAACCAAACGAGACAAGAAAAAAAAGACTCAGCAAATAGAGTCGTTGGAAATGCCGGTTTTGTTCTTTCTCCATTTCATATCATTTCAAATAGAAATGTTAAAAAGAGATGAAAAAGTGCAGAAAACCAGAAACCGTTGATGAGTCCAAAATAAACCATTTCCTGATTCCGATGGCGGCGTTATATCAGCGAAGAAAATTGGCGTTGAACTGTAAAGAAAATATAAATCGATAAATTAATAAACGGCACGTTGTTTCGAGTCTGAAACGTTGGCTGTGTTTAGATGAAAATTGGCCACAACGCACGGTACTAAGGAAATTGAAGAGATTCGATCAATTGTTTTTATTGAAATTAATTGTTGATTTTTCTTCTCCGTACATCGAATACGGTTTTGCCACAGGCCAAACGATCATCACGAAATTCTCTCATGCCAAAGAGAGAACCAACGGAACGTACTAATTGAACGCATTCGAAATGGATCCAGCAATTATTCATCTTATTTGGTTTTTGGTTTGTTCTATAGCGATGAATACGGCTATAGTTTGTTTCACAAGATGCTACAGCTAGGTACAAACATACCTAAAGATATCACCTAAGAAATGCGCAAATAGTCAAAGTGCAAAATCGGCTGTTTTTCTCTCTTCGTTTCACTCCTCAATGCAAACAATTCAAAGTTACATAAAATTTAAAAAAGGAATTGCATTAGATAAGACGCATTTTTTTCGCTTCTCGACAACAATGTGAACCGTAAGCCATAAAAGGTTATAAAGTCGGCCATAAAGCACTGACAAATCTTGCATCTCTCGGCTATTCGTCGTATTCGTCACAATGTGATCATTTTATTTGGGTCAATAAATATTTGGACAATAAAAACGTGCACCGAATGTAAATCATGTTCTTTTCCGTTCTTCTGTTAACCTTCGTCCTCTTTGTCGCATCATTCAAATCTGTTATCTGTAGAAAATGGAACAAAACATTTTATGATGTCACAAAAATTAGGGCAATTTGCTGAACCGACATTTCGTTTCAGAAAAATGCTACCTAGCCTCATTTGCCTATTATCGTTGGACATCGATACTTTGGGATGCGTGCCATTTCGGACGAAATGAATGAAAATATTGAAAGCCAGTTCAGCTAAAAATAAATATACGATTTGAATGAAATGACCAATTTGTTCTTCTGAATATTTCGCCCACTCATTTTCCATACCATGTTTTGGATGCATTTCTAGTCAGCAGGACATTTTGGGCTAGAATAAATCCCTTGCTACCTCATACATGAATTGACCATTGAAAATTATTTGAATGAATTTCAAGCAACACACTGAAGGTATTAAGATTCACTGTCTGCAATACTTTCAAGAATATGATTTTATTGCCAAAACTCTTTGTCTTTTCATTAGAAGGATAGCTACTGTGTATAGTTCTGCAATGAGTACTGTTCATAAAGTGACCACTTGCACTTGGTAAGGGCCCATTATTGAAGAGCTGGGCAGTTCAAAACTTCATTGAATTTTAACCAATTTCAATGTTTTATGATTTTGTTGGTGAATTGAAACCAAAATTCTTACATCAAATCAATAATTTCCACATTGAAATGTGATTTTCATTAGACGATCTAATGAAAAGTCTATGAAATCTTAATTTTGATTATGATATTATCTTATCTTTTGATTATATCAAGCAATTTTACGACTTTCGTAAGGACTTTCGACGAAATATATATTTTATTTTATAAAAAAAAACAACTGGTTTATTTTATGTGCAACTTACGGCCTCCAATTTAAAGAACAACTTGAGAATATTTCGGATTTGATGAAGAAATTTCAAATTTAACGAAGAAAAAAACTTTTTTATGCATCCAAAGCTGGCGAATTTCAATAAAACTGCAAATTAACCAAATTATGAAAAGACCCCACAAAGTCCTTTGCGCTGATTTCATCTTATCAAATTGTTTTTCGGAGTAATTTGTACGGAAAGAAGTGTGACTCTCAAAGTCAACAGAGTTGAAAAAAGCAATAGCAAATGAAATCATTTGTGCCGAAAGGAGTTGAAAAAGTAAAATTTCGAGAACATGAACCAATAACATTTTATACGTCTAACGTAATTTTGTGCATATAAAATGCGATGACATGATCATTTTATTATGTTTAGTTGAAATATATTTGGTTTGATGTTTTGCGTTAATAATGAGTGGAGAAGCGCATAACGATATGCACATTTCGGTGTATAAGTAAGTATGTGTGCGCTGGTGCGATGTGTGGAAAAAGATTTAAATGCCAAAAATGCAAATAACATTTATGAACGTTTGTATAGTTGATTGTTTGTGTTCATCGCCGTTTATCATCAAGTCATCATCAGAATCGCACAAGCCGCTCTCTCTCTCTCTCTCTCTCTCCAGGTCGCTCAATTGTCACGAATACGCGGGGCCGTCGCACTCCGTGCAATACGTTTTAATTTCATTTTTATTGCATGCGCACAGAAACAGATAGACATGAAGACGGGGCGCGCACTGGGAACTCTATCGTCATTTGATTTTGGTTATCCTTAGCCATCTCGAAAGAGACAAACACACACACACACACACACACACACAGTGTTATTGCCAAAGCCGACCGACCGAACCGACACTTAATGAAAATACTTTAAAAGAGATCGTTATTTGTGCAAAATGCCGTTTATCTAAAATAGTTTTCACCAGAAAATAATCATTACTTTGAACGTTATATTCGCATATATGACGCTAGTTTGTGCAAGATACGAATCTTTATTGCTGTTTGGGAAACGATGGTTCGTTCGGTCGTGTGTGTGTGCGTGTGTTTGTGCGTAATTTGCGTGATGAGGCACAGATTTTTCTCTCTCTCTCTCGCTTTCTCGCTCTGTGTGAAAGAGATTTTATTGCATCAACATTTGTTTTCCAGCCATTCAACGTTAGAATTCGGTCTTTGAACGAGACAGGACAGCATAATCGTAAAGCACAGCACAGTACGGCACAGGCCATTTTTAGTGCACCCCAGAAATACAATAGGATATCAGTATCACAGTTGTGACCATTGCAACATTTTTTCTTCTTACCTCATATTGCATATGCATGAGGACATATTGCATGAACCAAAATTTCAAAAATGAATCGAGAAAATGCAAATAAATCCAGAAATAGACGAAGCAAAAACAATGGCACTAAAGCAATAAACTCATTTGAAATTGATCTGGATTTTTCGTGTAAAATTCAGTCGAACTTTCGAAGGCCTAACAGCACCTAAATAATAAAATTATCGGCAGAAAAAAAACTAACAAACAATAAAAAATGGAATCGTTTTTTGTTGTCTTTCTTCTCTTCCCTGCAGAACTGTCGTAAAAAACCAAATATGAGAGCTCAAATATGAGGAGTGTAAAAATGTTATCACGGCTAAAAATGGACACTTACACAAGCGAACCGAATAGAATATCTGTTGCAAAAAAAAGCAATGCACATACTCCATGTACGTGTATGGGTGTGTTTGTGTACGTATTTGTGTGTGCAGAAAATAGCAAACCATAAAACTGGAAAGAAAAAAAGATTTTGCAAGCTCAAAAATCGTAAAACACGAGATCTCCGTCCAGAGATACTTATCGACAATAAAATATTATATTTTTATAACTACCAGTTCAGGACTTGCATCTATAATAGTTTTCATTCTTTATCTTCTCATTTGTGCGTTCAATGCACACATTCACACCGACTCGAGCGCGCACACACACACACACACACACACGAGAGATCAATGAGAGAAGAGGCCAGGCCCAGTCACATGTATCTCTATTATAGATGAGAACGTGAGCAAAACAATAACATCAGCAACTACGAAGAAAAACGACAAAACAATTAAAACGAAGAAGAAGAAGAAGAAGCGGAAAAAATTGCCAATGATACCGATAACGGTAAACGCATATTCTTCGATGCACGCGCTCACTCGCTCACGAATGAACCAGCGTCAAGGCACGCAAGGTTCAACCAAATGTGCTGAACTATCTTGGCTCCTAAGTTCGGAAAGTAATCGCAAAGTGCAGACGATCGCAACTAACTCTCTCGTTGTCGTTGTCGTCGTCGCCGGTAACGATCACAATCGTGGATTCATTTATAAATTTTCTTTGGCATGACACAGTCATAAAATGAGAGTGGAAGTTTTCAAGTGATGGAAATTGCAAACCAAACCAAGGAAGAAAAAAAAACGGCACAACCAAATAGGTATTAATAGTTATGAAGGCACGTATGAGGGATTAAGAGAGCATCAAAACGACCACTTGTCAAGAGTGAAAAAAATAACATTAATAGCTTTTGTATAAATGTTTTCTTTAACATTAGTCACATTTACTTTTTTTTCGCAAATATTATGTATATTTGGCTTGTGTGTGTCTCTCTCTCTCTCACACTTAGCGTAAAACAATTGAATACGAAAGGCTGAATGATTATCATAAAAACGATATTCACTGACGAAAAAAAACAACTGTTTACGTTGTGTGGCTGGATTTGCACACCGGCCCGCTTGATACTTTTTGCTAAGATGTGCAGAAACTTAAAGCATTGCTTATTGTTCAAATTTGCACGTTTATCTTTTAAATCGTTCGGTAGTTTGATGCGCTTTTTTTTCACTTGAAATTTTAGCCCAACTTTTATATGCGTTTTCTGGTAAACTTGTGGAATAAAGATGTCGAATTTCAGTGTTTTTGGTTTAATCTCATGCTATAAACTTGAACACATGAAAACCGACAATAGATCTTCTGACAAGACGGCATAAATTCATTTAAATTATGGCTTGTTTCGTTGGCAGATCGGTTTGAATGATCGTGTTTTTCTTTAAATTTGTTGAAAAATTATCGCTTCTTCTCTTTAAATTGTCTGAAATGCTGCATTTTTCTTTGGATGTGCTTAAAATTATTGCATTTTGTGGAATTATTTAATGTCAAATGGGGGCCCATATTTTGGTCGCACCTTCGCAAAGTGCAAAATGTCACCACCACCACCACCATTGCCATTGCGTTTAGCTAAATCAAATCGATCTCCCGCTCGAAAAGGCTGTGCTTTGAGAGAGAGAGAGAGAGAGTTGTTGCCATTTTTTCCAATAAATACAATAATTACTAGGGAATTACATTACATTACACACCTTATTAGTAGCATGTTCAGGCGTATAATAACACAAGCGCGCTGGCATACACACATATATTGGAGGATTGCGAGCGAGTCATGCCGATTATCATTGCGTATAAAATGTGAGATATTGTTGTCTATTATGCCCATCGCGCATGTTAACACCGATCTCAGGCCGTGTGTGTGTGTGATTGTTTTTTCTTCTTCTTTTCAACTCATTCAATACAACCACACACAGGCAAATGTGACGAGCAACGGCGTTAAGTGAAGAGATGAGAGAGAAATAAAAATAAAAGAGCTGGGCATTTGCTTTCCTTTTATCGCATGGGCAAATATAAAACTAAGCAAATATATATATATATATATACGATATGTGTGTATGAGGCCGATACACGTGTGGAAGTGCTTCGGTTTTTGGCTCCACCTTGAATGGTAATCGATACACAATGAATGAATATCAGTAACAGTGCTTTGTGTCAAATTCATAGCCGTACTACATTCCACATTCGAAAATAGGATTGTAGAGATCGGTAGTCCGGCACCGTTGTGCCGAAGATAGCGCAACGCGAACACACACAATTGGTTTGCCGCGAGAAAGCCGTGTGTGCATGAGGCAAAACGGGATGGATAGATAGAGCACAAGCACACTTTTACTCCTCTATTGCGAAATGTGTGCTGTGATCTCATTGCTAAATGAAAAATTCACATATGAAGATCTAAGCACACACCGAATTGATGCGAAACGAATTATTTGAGAGCGAGCGAGAGAATACGCGCACACATCACAGCTCGATTCCCTCTCCAAAACCAACTCATCTCAAATCATTTCACGTAATATTATCGTCTCTTTTTCACATTTATATCGCTTCTCCTTTGCTCCCTTCTTTTCTCAGCCGTTGTTTTCGTTTTTCTGTTCTCTTTTGCGTTGTCAGTTGTGCTCTGCCTTCATTCCTGTTGGCTCGACACATTGTCAGCGATTGCACTAATTTGATTGTGTACCGTTCGAAGGTAAACGAAGACGTTCGAGCATGGCGAGCTGTTTGCTGGTATGCGCTTGTGTTGATGTGTGTGTGTGCATTGAGATTCTCTCCTTCGCTCACATGGGCTAGCTTTGATAGAAAGATGCGTTGAAGCGCGTTAGCAAGCGTTATTTTTGTTTACTATGATACGACACACCGATGGGAGAATGATCACACCATGACCGATCGACCACACTCCGGGAAACACATGGGGCAGTGATAGTTGTCATGCGATCGCAACGAATGTGCAACTTAGTTGAAATATCAGCCGATTCGCATCATTAATCATTTGCAATGGCGCAAATGCATCACACCACAACAACAGCACCAGTCGATTCGCGGTCTGACTCAGATTTCGGTCGATCTAATTCGATTCGACTATCGAACCTTGTAATGAAATCATTATTGCACACAGCTTCTCATAACATTGTTCCATTGACTTTGATATGGTTTGGTTTTTTTTTTCGTTTTCGGTCAGTTTAGCACCTTCTAATTGGCACAACAATAAGATTACAATCAAACCGATAATCTTGATTCGCAGTCGAATCGATAGCCGACGAACGGAATCGATAACGAACAAACAAACCAACGAAACAGACGAACGCATCAATGTGTGAATAAATCAGGCAAAGTAAATAAAAATTGCTATTATTAATCGCATAGCCGTTCGCTTATTCGTGTATTTGAAGGTTTTGTTGCGCGCGCTGCAGTGCACACGGTTGCAGTTGAGCTAACTGTGTTGAACGCACCGTGCACTGACGGTCTTCGCTCTTGACTCATGCTAAATAACACACAGACACCGATGTGTGGCTATTGTAATGCCTTCTGTTTCGTATGTGCAACCGAATCTATTCATCGTGCTCATTTGCGCACAATGATCATGATGTGCGAGTGTGAGAGAGTGTTTAGCAATTTCCTCTCTAAGCAAGAAACAACAACAACAACAACAACAAAATAACTATACATGACTCACTCTCAGATCGTTCACTCGCTCGCTCGCTCCATCCATACACACATACAAAAAGCGGAGACACACCAAATCTTTACCATTCGATGGTGTAATTCTTTTCGTCTCTTTTCTACTCGTTGAAATCTTTTGAATCTCCAGTGAATCGGTTGCTGTTGTGCTGTTTGCCTGTGTGTTGTTGTTCTTTTTTTGTCTTGTTTGTTTTCGTTGTGTGTTGCTTTTTTCCCTTCTTCTTCTTCTTCTTTTTCGTTTTCTTCTCTTCTTTCTTTATCGCATTTTGTGTGCTTTGGTATCGTATCCATACAACACATTGTGTGTAGCTGGTCTAGTGTATTTGTGCAGTTTGTGCTCAAGTTATGATTTTTAACCTCCCGAGAGTCAATTGAAACGTTACGTTCGTCAGTTGTTTGTGGTGCGCGCTTTTGTAAGGTCTTTCTTTTTTTCGTTTTTTTTTTCGTTCGTTTTCGAGATTGACCGTATATGATTTGTTCAGTCGGTCCCGTCACACCAGAGGAAAAAATTTTACGTACACAAATTTTTGTGCATCGATTTGTTCGGTGTGCGTGTGATTTTTTTTTTGTGGTTTAAGCGCACCAAGTTTTGTTTTTTGCAGTGTAGACTACTGTATAGTAAATGAACTGAAATTGATTGAATATTTTTGGCCGAAAGAAGAAATTGATTCGATTTTGCAAAAAGGCGCAAAAAAAAAACGTTGTGACTCAGCGATAATCAAAGACTCGACAGCAAATCGATTGCCTCACATGTTGCCTCGTGGAAAATGAAAATCAACTTAACAAACAGTATTTGAGAGAAGGAACAAAAAGTTGCGGCTTATCAGATAAAAGTGTTTTGATAGTTAATTTGGAAACCGATCATTTGGTCCGTGAAAATTGTTTTGTTTTCCAAAAAGAGAAGCATTGCATCGCTATCAGTTGGTTCTGTTTTTAGTGCGTGCAAGTACCATCCAGTACAAACTATAGCCGTTGAATGAAACAACAAATCATTTAATTAGTGGAAAAGAACAAAAGAAAAACTGAGTTAAAAAGATTCAAAGATCTTTCATCATTCAAAGATCAAAGAAGAAAGAGATCTTTGCCAATATAAGATACAGAGAAAGAGCAGCAATAAAAGCTCAAGAGAAAAAAAAGTCGAAATCAAAACAACATATTCATTTTGCATTTTGCCAAAGAGATTTGCAAATCTAGTGCATAAGTGATACAGATTTTATACGGACACCGAGAAAGTGTTAACAAATGAGTCATAAAGCGTAGCAGCGGCATTTCCTGGAAAACAAACATTATCACTTATATCACACCGGTTACGTACATCGAAACCAATTTTTGATCAATAATCATCGGAACGATTTTATTTGTTGTGATAGAAAAGACTATTTCTTTAATTGATCGATTTAATCGAATTTACATATTGATATGAACAACATGAGAATAAGCATATGAACAAAGACTTACAATTTGTTCTAATAGACTGCCGTTATTCGATGCAATAGAAGGATATTCGAAAAAGTTTTATCCAAAAATTGTCATCAAAACAAAACGAATAGAGAAGAAAAAAAGCAACGAAAAAAACTGTTAATTGTTTAACACATCCAGGGAAGGAGTCGCGCGGCTAGTCCTGTTGTGGCTGTTTATCTCTCCGGTCAAAATCTACAACTTAATTTGTTTTTAATGTGCATATAGAAAACAGTGTGTTAAGGTGAGTAACATGTAAATATTATATAATAATTCTGTTTTTTTCTGCTTGTATTCGCTGTCTAAACAAATGCAAAATGAAGGCCAAAAAAAAGAGAGAACTTGATTATCTGAACAGAAATGTCAGCAACCAAACGACATTGTTCTCTCAAATGTTCCACTTGATTTATGTGGCTGTTTGCATATTCTATAGTTGTATGAAATATTTTTGGTAGCACTCCTCCCAAAGGAAGAATCTTGTTTTAGATATTATTCTCTGTAGTTGATTCTTCTTCCTGATGAAGAATCTTCGGATGTGAATGAAGGAAAATCTTGTGAAAACGCCATTGAAGTTGTAGTCATGTGTAAACATGAGCCGATCACAGAGCACAGCAGTCAATCTCTATGAAAGGCATCAAATTATTTTGAAAGTCACTGTGACATGACTGTTTCCCATCATGCAAAATTCATCCGTTCTACACACTCATTACTCGCTTGGGTGAGACACATTTTTCAAGCATTTACGTTACACGAGAGAGAGAGAGAGAGAGAGAGAGAGAGAAACACGGCTTCAAATGACGACACGACGGGAAAAAAAGTGTGTACCGTGCCAGAGAATTTTAATTGAAGCGAAAAATGAGCGGGCGGGTTTATTAGCAAGGCTCACAATCCAATTAAATCGAACGAAGAATTGATCGATGAATCGAATTGCATCACCCGAAAAATTTCAAAATGAACAAGCGATCGCAACCAACCGAACGAAACGAATGGAAGAAGACGAAAAAAACAAAATATTCCTAAAATCTGCAACGTTTTTTTTTTCTCGCACGATCATGCATTTTTTGTGCGAATGGATGTTCAATGCCGGTGCATTGTCGATTAAATTGTTAAGCTGGCAAAAGTGAATTTTATCGATGTTGGCGCACCAGCTTTACCAAAGCGAGCAAGTGATTCAAACTGAAAGTCATATCATATTCGCATAAACGATTACACAATTTACTTTATGCGCATCATCCCAAAACCGAAAGAAAAAAAAACACCAACCAAGGGTCCAATATGCTATGTCAGTCTCTTTCGCGAGAAAAAAAAAGTGCACCAAGCTCCATTTAATGTGATAAGTTCATTTATTTTTGGTGTGGTACTGATGATATTGCACCATATACACCGCCGTTTTGATTACACTTCATTCAAATTATTCGATTGCTTGTGATCCTTAAAGCCACCTTTTTCTTCTGCTGCACTTTCGTGTCTGGTGAAATGAAAGATATACACAATCAAATTGAACGGAATAAAAAAAAATATATAAAACACATCTTAATTTCAGCTGAAATATACGGCCGGAACACTAAGAGATAAGTGAATGATGAAAACCAAACGAGAAAAAAAAATTTCAAGAAGAGAATGAATGCGAATTGTTTTGGTTTCTTTTGAAAATTGGATAAAATGTATAATTGTATGTTTTCTCGATTAATAAATAGTGAAATTATCGCTGATCCATTGAAGCCCATAATCATAAAACTGATTACAGTATATGCGCACAATCGTTTCAAAATTGAAAGCGATCGATTAAATCGATAAACAATTTTTTTGCGCGGTTTTTTTCTTCTCTCGTTGCTTTAATTTTTCTGTATTTGAACGGAAATCGCACGCTCACAATTCGACCTTATATATATATATATAGATATTTCGGCTGGACTTTCAGGTCCAAGAGAAAATGATTGCCAATTCTTATTGTACATTCGCTGTTGTTTTCCTTCCTCTCTCTCTCTATCTGCTCCATGATCATTCTCGATTCATGTTATCTTTCTGCTGTCGAATATTGAAATTGAGAGCCATCAAAATCCATCAGAAATTCTTCTGCGATCCGATCGTGGGGGCAAGAAAATTGAAAATCGGCATATTGTTTTGCCTCGTATTCGCTCTCTTTTCTTTTTCCCCGTTTTTCTTGCGTCTCTTTTGAACGAGTTTGAAAGTGCAAAACAGGTGCAAGCAGTTGACGATTTGGATAGCGATCGAATTGCCCGGTAAAATGGATCATTACTAGACTAAATTTATTGGTTAACTGACAAAATGCATGAGGCGATGACCGATCATCGACAAAATGTAAAATGATTGAACAATTTTTCATTGAAATTGAGTGGCGCGAAGGCGTTTGACGAAAGCCGCATAGCTTCAAAAGAGATAGACAGTGTGTGTGCGAGAAAATGATCGTTTCCATCGTCGTTCAAATATCTTTGGAGAGATACTAAAGTGTTATGGGGTCTAATAAAATTACCGCAGGAGAAATAGGCATCAACGCAATGCCATTAATTGTCGATTAGAAATCTCATTCAATACTAAATTTCCACACAAATAACAGTTATTTCTCTTTTTTTTCTTGCTCTTTTGATGAGCAATCTTTCGATATTCGATTCAATTCAATAAAAAAATTTCTGCTCCATGATCCATACACACATGCAACAGCAGCCGAAGTCGTAGCCACAGCATCAACGTGTGCAAAAAAAAACTCACCCAAAAATCAAAACCAAAAGAAAATCGAACAATGAGAATCGGGCTTGAAGCGTGCACACACAAAACTGTATTTGATTGTTATGCGCTCTCGGTCTCACATGCACAGTACACGAATTTCACGACTCTAGACGAATGGATACACAGAATAAAGATCGGGCACTGGGAAAATGGCTCAGAAAAAAAAAGAGTCAGCCGCACTCTTCATATATGAATCGTAGTGTGGTGGTGTTTTTTTTTTTACTTCTTCCATATATTTCTTTCATCGTTGTGTGTTGTGCTGTGTGTTTTTTTTTTCATTCGGCATCACTTTAAAGAAGAAAAAGAATGAAAAAAAGAAAATTATTGAAATTAAAGAGAAACTAAAATTGTATGATCGGCTTTGGCAATTGTATTGCTGCTTTATTGTATATCACCTGAGGGAAATTCATTTTTCTTAATTTTCTGATTTGTTGTTGTTATTAAACTGTTGCTTCTCTCAATTTCCCTGCTCCTATAATTTAGTGTCTTGTTCTTCAATCTGTTTCATTTTTCTTCTCTCTCTCTCTCTCTCTCTTTCTCTCTCTCTCTTTCTCTCTCGTTTTTTTCCGTTGCTTTCCACGTTGATTTCTCCGGTGCAACAGTCGGTATTTGTTTATTAGGGCGCAGTCTATCTTTCTCATTCATTCTTACTCGGTGTCTAAGTTCGACAGAGTGACTTTCATTCACATCGAGATGCACACAGAGACCCACCAATTCCAATAGCCGCAGCCATTACAGCTATTGATGCTGTGTGATTTCGTCATTTCTCGCGCTATGGATGGATACACTTCTTCGATGTGCATGTGCAATATCTCATTATTGACACATCAAACGCTGGTTAGCGTTGATCTCTTTGGGAGAAAATGAGGTTGATTCATATGCACACGGAGATTTATCGCAATGCAATGAAGACATCCGCCGCAGTTGCAGCCGATGTTGGTGCTGCTGCTGATGCTGCGGCCACAAAATTGTGATGAAATGCTCGACACGATATGCAGTGAATGCAAATCATACTGAAAATGGGTAGCATCCGAATGTCTTTCATCGTAAATGAACCATAAATGCTCTCTTGCTTATGATATGGCCGAATTGAATCACACAAGCTCTCAACACAAAGGCCAAACAGTGCGATGGCCCATGTAAACAAAACTAATTACAGTACAGTGTGACATACTGGAACGTGGAACATTTAGCCGGATTTTTTTTTTATTTTGGCAAGAAACCATGTCTTTTACACAAAATATCCGTTGAATGTGGATAATCAGTAGATCCAACACCGAATCGGGTGGATTTGATATGAAAAAACTGAATCTGAATAAAAACCAAATCAGCACTCAAGAGACATATCACAAGGAGAGAGCGAAAAAAAGCACACAGACACAAAACATAGCTAAGAGCTACGCGAAAATCGCATCCCATGAATCGAAATCAAGAAATGTTGCAAATGAACTGAATGCACGAATGCGAATCGACAGAAAAAAATGAAGAGAAAAAAATCGGCAAATAATTCGAATGCTCGAAAATTTCGCATCTTCAAACCGAAATTGCTCGCTTATTTATATTTTTCGTTGGTTTTGGCTCGAGAGGTTGAGTTTGCGATGCGCTCAACACACACACATACAATCTACATGCAACAATAATTACGCTCTCTGTGTATTCGAATTTCTCGTTATTTCTGTGACAAACGCCGGCGGCTGATATCACAACAAATCCATTAAATCTGACAATATTGATAATAAATAAATAAATAAAATATCAATGTGCTTTTTTTCGGTTTTGTCCACACAAACACACACACACACCAAAGAATGAACAAAATATTGCACACAAAAAGAAGAGATCCCATTTCGACTCTAGACATACTGCAATGGTGTGCTTTTTTCTCTCTTCAAAATGAAAAAAGAAGAAGAATAAGCGGGCCGAATCAACATAAAAATTGCAGTTTGTTCGATAAGACCATCATTCCATGTTATTCAATTTCGATCGGTTCTCTTTTATAAAAATTCAAATTGTTCGTCAAATTACGGATCAAGTGGAAACCCAAATGAATACAAAGAAATGAATAGAGAGAGAGAGAGAGAGAGAGAGAGAGAGAGAGAGAGAGAAGGCGCACACACAGAGACCCACTACAAATTGTTTATTATTCGATTAATATGCGATAAAAGTGGATGTATTTACGAATTGCCGACGAGAAGACACCACGAGAGACAGAGGAAGAACTGAAAAAAGCGAGCAATCGTCTTCATTGTCGTCGGCACCGTGCGTTCAATCCACGCAGGAGAGAGAGTGAGAAACGTTGAATATACGCGTTTTTCATTTTCGGGCATTTTATGTTGTGTTATTGATTTTTAATTATATCGCATTAAATTTCGTACGTATCGTGATTTGAAACAATAAATTTTATATTTTTCAATTAAGTTTATGTATTTTTGCTCCGTTTCGTTTCTCCCTCTCTTCGAGTGTGTCTTTGGATGTATTGTGTTTCTCTTGATTTTTCTTCGGTTTTCGGGATTCATTTCTTTTCTCTGTTTCTCTCTCTCTCTATCTCTCTCTCTCACACACACACACACACACACACACACATGCTCACTCTCTTTTGCATTTCAAACGAATGTTCCGTGTCTTTGGAGGATGTTTCTCTCTTTTTCTTTCATTTCTTGAACATTTTGGCTGTTATCGTAATAATTTTCGGTAATTTGTTCCGCGTTCGTTTATGAGCACGCTATGCGTATGGATTTTGATGCCTCCAAATTTTCGATTTAGTTTTTAGGTTTTTTTTTTTTGTTAGTTTAGTGTTGTAGTTTCTTAAGCTGTTCCAAGGGACAGAAAAAAAAGAGTGACAATTGCAATGACGGTGTGGGGTGAATTTAAAGTGGAAATTTTCCTGACGACTGGGGAAAAACAGCCTAAAAGCGATTCATCAAATCATAAAACAAGAGCCGAGCAGCGAACAGTCGCGCGCATGTTGCAGTGAGTCAACGTGTCGGGAAATTTTTCGTGTGTTTTTTTTTTCCTTTCTTCGCAGTCGTTTGAACACCGATTTTGTGTAATCATTTGAATTCAAGTAATTTCTACACGAACATCGTTTCAACCAAGCGAGAAGCCGAAGTCAAAAGCGAGAGCGAGAGAGAATAGAACAAAAAACGTAATTTTGCTTCCATTTAAAGCACATTTTATAAGCATATAAATCTAATTACCGGTGAGGTCGATTCAAAATAATGCATTTCATAGCCTTAGAGCTAGCTAATAAAGAAAATACAAGCACAAACGAAATGCGTTCATAAAAAAAAGCGCACACAAAGTGACTTTTTCTCGTCGGAACATGCAAAGATTTTTCACGAGACAGATAAGAAGAGATAGAGAAGCGCGCGGGGGCGCGGACGCGACTTACGACAACAAGTTAAATGAAACAGAAAACAAACAAAAAACACAGTCAACGGAGAAAGAAAGGCGATAGCAATATGTCCCACGCGAAGCAAATTTACCGAGTCACGTGTATCATCAAAATGACTAATCGAACTGAACTACTATTATGATTTGGAATGCTACTGTTGCCGATTTCACTGTAATTATCATCACTATTATCATTTTTTTTTCTTTTCGTTTATCGTTTTTCATCGATTTTCATTGGAAAAAACAAACAAACAAAAGCCAAATCACTGCGTTCATTCCATTCCGTTGTAAGTGTGTTGTGTGATCATCGGATGTCCTCATTTGAATTCAGTGATTTCAACACGAAAATGATCTTGCCGCACACAGATCAGATAAAATGTTACAATTTTCCTATTTTGTTCGTTTTCTTTGTGTTTGCTTCGTCATTTACAATTGCAATTGTTATGAGCTTCCCTTTTGCGTCGACTGCCCATTGGCGTGCCCGCTGCTACTGTGCATTGGTGGTGATATTATGATTTTTTCGTTGTTATTTTTTTTTCGCATGCATCGCGTTAGAATCGTACAAGCCCAAGACATACAATGATTTAATCTATTTCGATTGCTTTATTCTATGTCATGTTATTCTCTCGGGTTTTTTTTTTGTTTATTATTTTCATCGTGGCAGACATTGTTGAGTTTATGTGTGTGAATTGTTGCATTGTCAAGACAAGCTAGCGACCGGACATTAAGTGTCATGATAATTGGTGTGGCGATCGAGTTCTCGATTTTCATTTCGTGCATTCAAGGGCTACTAATATTGATTAAAGCCGTTGATTTTGTGGTCTATGCATTTTTGTCGTCAATGCTACTGCCACAACACTCTTTTCGGTAACATTTTATTTTGTCTGAAATGTTATGTCAACACATAAGATAAGCGTGAGATATTTTTCATGTGTTTTTTTCACAACTAATATCCGAAACAAAAGGCAACCCAAATAATTTCGACCTTTGTTTCCAATCCGTTCTTTTTTCTTCTGTTCAATTCTTCGGATACACACAGGAGAGGAAACGAGCGTAATTTTCTTGGCTTTGGACTCTTTTCTGACATTTAAAATAATAATGAAGAATGACAATAACAGTACAAGAAGGAGAAAAAAAAGTCAGCGGCAAGTGCATTGAATCACATCATTTTTGTAATATGAACAAGGCCACGCGAATCGTTTGAAAGGAAATATGTGATATTGCAAGTTTAACTGTTTTTTATTTGAGAAATTGTCTGTTTTCAATTTCATTTGCAGAAAAAAAAAACGCAAACGTTTCCAATTTAACGGCATCATTTTTCCATTCAAAAACCTAAATCGCAAACGAAAAAAAAAACAACAACAACGACACAGCAAAATGGTCAATTACACGAAACCACGCACTTAAGAATGGTAAACGGATATCAGATTGAGTATAACCATACCGAATTATTTTGTTTGTTTGTGCAATTTTCCGTCATACTTAAGATGCGTTGATTTTGTTATTGCATTGGGTTGGTAATATTTTTGTCGTCAAATATTACAAACATTTAGCTTGACATATTCATATGACATATACGAAAAGACGGAAAATGTACGCCGTTGTTGTTTTTCTCTATGTGTGTGTTGCTGTTGATTCTGTTTCTTTTTTCTGTTTTCGTTCTCGTCGTCGTCGTCGTCGTCGTCGTCGTCGTCGTCGAAAGCACTAAAGCACGTTTCCCATGCTTATTTTCTTTCATTTTAAATGATTATTACACTTGAGTGAGTTCTGACCGTATTCCAAATATATATATGAACAATAACAACAACAAAAATTTAATATTATAATAATAACTGCACTGGCTCTCCGCAAACACACACACACACACACACACACACACACACTCTGTTAGCAATGTTGAGATAGCCATAGAGCGACTGAAGAGCGAGAGTGAATGAGAATAATATTAAAATTGCATTGACATTATATTAAAGAAAATTAGTTTATTGTGATTTGTTGCGAGCAACAATTTATATATTGAGTTTATTCGTTTGTTGTTGTGCTGCATTTTTTTGTTCATTTTCTTGGCATGGAAGTAACGGTAATGCACGACGTTACCTTGAACAAATTATACCATAAAGCTTCTAAAATGACAGTAATAATAGCAGCAACAACAAAATATGATTCTTATTGCAATTAATTTAATAAGAATCGAAATGAAAATAAATCGAATGAAGCAAAAACTACGGTGTCCAATTTTGTGGAGCACGGTTAAGGGAACGAGCATGTGGATTTAATGAAACATTTCCTCTTTAACCTGCTGCGACCAGTGTGCACGCCACAATCCGATTGAATCGTTATGAAAATGAGGCGACTTAAATGAGATTCATTTTAGACGAGAATTTTTGAGTAAAATCCGAGACGAGAATCCATGGGCCGATCACGGTATAATCCACTGTATCCATGGAAAAGGGAATTAAACGAAAAAAAAGCCATCCAGAAGCCGAGTGGCAGCGCGACGGAAATTCCATAGCAATAAAACCATAGCAATAAATAAAAGAGAAAAATTTGAACAAGAAAAAAGCCCAAAGTAACAATGCAAGAGAACATAGATGCGCGCGCACATGAGGTGTGACAATAGTAACGACATCGATATCGATTTTGCGAACAACACAACATTAATTCGAAACGACACGTTTCTTCTTCTCTATGGAATTTTTTTTTGTTTCGGTTTTTTTTTCTGTCTCTGTTTTTCGTAACTCATGTATGTATTTGTTAGACGGTTTTTTTTTCTCGTCTTCTTCTTCACGAAATACAGCTGAGAAGTACGTAGGAAAGAAAAAAATGAAGTAAAATTGCAACACAAACACTTCGTTGTCTGATTATAACTACCGTCTGTGTTTTGTTTCACACCAACAGCAGCAGCAGAAGAAGACAGAAAAAAAAAATTCGACAACAACAACACCAACAACAACAGCACATGATATGCAAACGCTATGCTGTGCCGTGAATTGAATGTGCCTTCAAATAACAGGTCATGTACTGATCTAACTCTTGCATCTGACTGTGCCATCTTCGATGTGTGTTGTTGCTGTATATTTTTTTCTTTCCTCGTTCTCCTTCTCTTCTCGGCAACAACTCTTCGGCTATAGCGTTAGCATATTCGCGCTCTGTTGTGTTTCAGCTCATTTTGAACACCTTAAATTGCGCACGAACATGTCGATGCAGTGTTGATTTAATTGTGACACAATAAGTAGACATAAGTAGCAGATTCGTATTGATTTGTGTGCATTGTGCGGTGCTAAATGTCGACGCTGTGAGTGAACGCGCGGCACACTCAGTTGAACGTTGCGCGTTGCTGTTGCATTTTGCTGCTGCTGCTGCTGCTGCTGTTATTATTGTCAAGAAGATTTATTTTATCGAATCTTACACATAATTTAACTTTCAACTACGATCGCAATTGCAATTGCATTTTGATCAACCGTTGTCGTCGTCGTCGTTGTCGATCGGTGATGGAGTTTTCGCGCATCCAGCCGATTGATTTATTCGCCACAGATTTATGGGACGATCATTCTCCAGCCATGAAAAGAGTTTGTGTGTGCGTGCGCGCGATCATTGATTTAGAAGACTATTGAGCCACCATCAACACCTTTTTTTTACCTCCACCTTCGCTCCCTGCAGGCAATTAATGTTTTGCGCACAGATAGAAAAGTATTCTCTTGTGAACAGAAATGACGCAAAATAAAATACCGCTCGTTTCTACCCGCAAACATTCTACCAAAGTGAAGAAGTGCAGATGATTCTCTTTCTGTCTCGTGTGCGCGCGCTTTCGCTGCATCATCACCGGTGAACTATTTCCATGTCGACACCGATTATCGCTCTGAATTCAATAATAACAATGCAGATGAGATGCTTTGTGATGCAGTGTTAGCACAAAGTGTGTGTTAGCAAAGTGCAATTTCCTGCCGATAAATGAGACCGAAAGAGAGAGAGAGAGAGAGAGAGAGAGAGAGAGAGAGAGAGAGAGAGAGAGAGGGAGGGGAAGCATCCAGGCGAAAAACGAGCGCACACCACACCAAATTTGTACGATCGAGTGAACGACACAACGACTTTATTTTCGACTAATCATTATTGTTTATTATCGGTACGGTTATAATACACATTTATTAATCCACATATGCGAAGATGGGAATTCGTTATATTGCCGTGGTATCTTTCTATCTCTCTCTCTGTATCTCTTCCTCTCGTTACAAGCGCGACTAAACGAGTGAACAGCACGCAGCAACAATGCACCAAAGGAAGTACAAGACAACAAAAACCCCATACATACACACTGCGAATGAGAGACGAAAGGCGATATTGGCAAGAAAAAGGCGAAGGCGTTAAATAAGTTCTATTCCCACGGCTCAATATTGTTTCTTAATACATATTCGCGTGTTTCTTAATGCATTTGCTCTTCTTTATTATTTATCTCGCATGTAGAAATAACAACAACAAGAGCTAGTGTTCAAATATGACTTCGTTTTTGCCTACTTCAGACACGGAACGGATCGATGCCGTGCACAAGAGAGCAAAAATAATATCGATCTAAGGAAAAAATGAACTAAGACCCGGAAATTCTTGACAAACATTTCATATGTGTACGAATTTAAAGAAGAAGAAACCGAAAAAAAGGCACAATGCTAATTTGAGTTTTTATTGTTTGTCGATTTTTGGATTTTTAATCCAAGAATTGAAAAAAAAAAATTTAACGCTTCGAAGGCTACGTAACAAAAAAAAAACGTTTAATCCTGTTACATTTCCAAGCGATAATTGATGAAAACGTTGAAATCATTTGAATTTGTTATTTCTCAACAACTCTGTGTGTCTCAGCAAACACAACACCAACGATTGCCAACAGAAATCTTGGCAATTATCCGCTTTACACGAATGAACAATGATTTGTTTGGACGAATGTTGATGATGGACCATTAATTATCACACATTTTTAACGGCTTGATGTGGTCCGTAGCAACTCGAGAGGGAAATTTTTGACGCGAGTGCCCAAACAGATCAAAATCGAGATCGTTCAACAGTAAATGAACGAAAATAACAACAACAAGTATATTACCGAAAGTGTTGAGCTTTATTTATAGCCCGCAGAAAGAGATCGAACTGATTTCTTGAGCGCGCTTATTGATGTGAAATAGATTTTTTGAATTCATCCAGTCAAATTGATTGATATGATTTAATTTAGATGTTTGCTTTGATACAAACAACATATAAACTTATTGACAAACAACCACGGAATGGCCAACACGAGAACGGTGCAGAAAGAGCGAGACACAACGTTTGAACTGATTCAAAATTCCAGATCGTGTACTTTGAATGTGGTCAATAGTCGCATTTGTCGGCACTCAGTTCGCTTGAAATTTGCTAATTTTTCATTCGATAACGAGCCCATTAACAAATCCATGGATAGTTAAATAAATGGCGTTTTCGTTCGCATACGAACGATTTACATCGAAAAATTCGCTGCGCCAGATTATTTGACAGTAAGCGGCTACACCACGTAATCCGTCCAAATGTGTTGCTATAAATAATATTAGAAAATACCGGAAATATTCAATTTTTTTTTCTTTCAATCGGTTCAAATTTCTGTCGGCATTAAATTTTATACACAACAACAGCAACAACAAAAAATGCCCGTTTATGACTGAAAATTTGGAACGAACAAAACAAAGAAAAAACCAATGATTCAAACCGGCAAACCAAAGAAATTCTTTCGTTTTACACACAGAAAAGAATCCCCGGAAATTTTGGGTGTTCGCCGTAAAATTTGACATTTATATATAAATTTCTACATACATTTTACCGGCAACACTTCAATTTTCCGGGCGATGACATATTTTCGAACATTTTATCAAATACTATGTATATTTTACCGCTTGAAATGACAGATGGCGCTAATTTCTGTTGGAATATTTGAAATTATGTCATCGCCCGGAAAATTCAAGTGTTGCCGGTAAAATGTATATAGAAATTTATATATAAATGTCAAATTTTACGGCGAACACCTAAAATTTCCGGGGATTCTTTTCTGTGTGTAGCGCTTTTTAATTAACACAATTTAGCATGAAGTTTATCTACATTTTCATTCAATTTCCCCAACAATGCCCGTGTTCAATGAAAATCAGCCGCAGCCGCAGCAGCAGCAGCGGCACAAGATAAGAAAAAAAAACACACACACACACAACAGCCACACCATTCAAATTGAATCCAGTGAATATTTTCGCACGATCGCGAGAGCGTGCATGAATCGACGTCAATCGAATATGGCATTGCAGTTTTATATCTCTGACTGAACCAACGATTAAATTGTAAACTAATAAATTTTATGGCTTTGAATGTGAAATGATGATAATTCATGCTTTCGTTGAGTTTTATGAATTGATGCTACAAACACACACACACACACAGAGAGAGAGAGAGAGAGAGAGAGAGAGAGAGAGAGAGAAACCAAATATTCGCGAGTCTATTCTCATTGCAACACACAAACATGAGCGGGAAAAAACAGCGAAGTAAAGTAAAGAAAACATCAACAGCATCGAAATTGCGCGCACGGATTTTTGCATAAAGTGGAAGAAAGAAGTTCGACCGAAGAGGCACTTACAATTCAAATTCAATATTCATTGGTGTCGTTTGTGTGTGCTTTCGTTTCGGGTGGTCAATAACCAGCGGAACAAACACATAGCTCGGACGATAGAGATGAAATGGGAAAGAGCGAGAGAAAGAGAACCGCTGAGCGGTTCGGTTTGTTATGTAAATATCGACTTTGACGCATTTAGTCTTCTTTTTTCTCATCGTATAAATATGAATGCATTGAGCCCGAGTTGTGTGCCATTGATTTTGGTTGCGATGTACATTTGTGCACCGGTCTCGATATCTCTCTTTTCGCCGTAATATGTAGAGACGGTAAATATAGCATAAATAAATACGATGACTGAAAAGACCACCGCATCTCACATTGCACAAACAATTGACAAACAAAATGATCGTTTGTTATCGATCTTAGGATATGTATAGCTGAGAGTGAGAGAGAGAGAGAGCGAGCTTTTGATTGAAGCCGCGCGCGCGCAAAATGAAAATTAACATAGCGAGAGAAATTTATGAACAAATATAGGTGCAATCAAAGCGCGTAATACCGCCAAACCGATATCGGTCGACACATGAGAATTAATTACTAGAAAACATCGATTCCGTCTGCCTCGTCTCATCTGTGCGCCGATTTTTCTTCCCAGTTAAATAGCAATTATGATTTCAAAATTCATGCGACAAAATGGAAAAGCGTAAACTGATGTTTCTTGGAACGACAGACATTTTATGGGTGTCCACATTTCTTCTCTGGGGAGGTTCAGAAGTCATTGTTGTGATCAGCAAATATCAAAATCTGTTGATCGATGAAATCAGACCAAACCACTTGAATGCATGACCATAAGAGAATTCTGTATGCAAAACGGTTTCAAGTAGCCGACAGCGCCAAGAATTAAAGCCAAGTGAGAGAACAATAATACGTTTTAAATAGAATAGTGGTTTTTTCTTCTGCCGCTGAGTGCATGGAAAATACTCAAGCCGTTCGTTTGGCCACTCGACACACCACTCAATACCGAATGAGATAGAAAGAGGCAAGCAGTGAGCGAGCGGGAAAGAAGAGAAAATGCATTTACGGATGCGCCCTTTTGTGCAGCCATACAAACGATGATGGTCAATGGCACTTCAGTAAATACTTTGTAGTGTAAACTCTAGTGCATGGTTTATTTATTTGGCTTTCCTACCGTCAAACGCGCTCGATATTATGGGATAAGTCGTCCACATTCGGGATAAGTGTTCAATTCAAGAGGCTCACGGTCGTGGAGTGCGAACATAAGCGATTCACCCATTTCCAAATGAATTTCAACCGAAAGATGCTTTGTGGTGTCGCTTGCATCTTTTGCCGAAACTGAAATGGACATTTGAACAATTGGGGAAAAAAATACAAAGGTGAATTACGAATTCGAGATAGAAAAAAAAAACAATAAATTTTCAATTATTATTTCGAACATCATTTCAAAACTTTTAATTTCGATTTAAAGTTCTCCAATCTACGAATTTAACGTTCCAAAGCTGTAATTTTATCAGTGAAACACACACACAAAAGTGTTCGTTGAACACGCAATTCTAAAAGTCAAGCACGAATGTCATTGCGATTTTATTCGATACTATTTCATAATAATGATAATCGAAATCGATATTTCACACACGAAAATTGAATTGAAAGTATCGTATGGTGGCCGCATGGTGAATCAAAATCGAATAAGTGGCACAAATCATAAATATAAAATGTAAAAAATGGGCAATAATACATTGATTTTCTCGGTCAATTGGCGAATCAAAACGAGCACTGTGATGATCGCATGCGCCAAAATGGACAAACATTAAAAATTATTTATCAGCAAAAATGAGAAGGAAAAAAAGTGATCAAACATATGGGAATGAATGAATTTAGACTTGGACAATACAAAACCGAAAAATAACGATCGAATGGAACAAATAAAAAATTGAAAAGAAGAATCGAAAGAAAAAAAAAATAGAAATCGAATCGATAGAAAAAACGCAATGAAGCGACGATATACACAATATAATAAAAGCGATTTAAGATCAAACTTGTCTTAAAATAGAACAAAGAAATTGATTGTCTTGCCCAAATCTGGATGCGACGTGTGAATATGTAAATGCGTTGCGTTGTCGAACAATCATAATTCCCGAAACGGTGTGTGTGTATGAGTTGCGAGCGCTATTTGCCACCAAAATGCTTAAAAGGTGGAATTTTCGGACGGTGATTGAACAGTATTAGATGCCCACTGACTACCGATTCGAGCACTTAAGCCATAATAAATTGAAATGGAACTATGGCATTAAAACAAAACGACGAGAGCGTACCAGCAGCAGCAGCAGCAGCAGCAAAAACAACACAAGAATAGAGCGAAGAACTTGTGAATAACAATAAAACTCAAATGAATGGACAAGACAAGAGAGGGAGAGAAGGAAAAAAAAACACGACACAAGAGAAGATGCCTTTTAATAATACGACCATAATAACGCCGAAAGATATTAATATATTAACAACTCGATGAGAAAAAAGAATTAGAGGTACAGACAAAAAAAAACAACAACAACGAACGCCACAATGTCCGAACCATTTAGATTGTGTATTGAATTTGCTTGACAAAGAATGAAATCAATTCAACAGTAGCACACTAAATTGTTGTATTTTTTTTTTTTGATGTTTCAATGAAGCCGAAACATCAACCCGAAATGGGTCTCCCATCCATTTTGTATCAATGAGAAAATTACATCGAAACATTAAGTTACACTTTCCACACGACGACGCGATCGTTTCAGCCAGGTTGCGACACCGAAAATTGCACTCAATGGCAAAATGATACGTTTCGGATGTTACCGTAATGATCAACAAATGGGAAAAAAAGAAGAAGAAGAAATCAACCGAAGACGAGAAATCTGTGAATCAAATCATTGAATGAGACAAATCAAAGAGTTTGGCGGCGACGGCGATGTAAAACACTAATCGACGACAAAAAAATGCTTACATTGTAGCTAGCAAGTTGCTGAAATCTAAATGCCGCACACTATTAGCAACATTGAACAATTTCGAATGCGACTGTAAATGGGCTTGAGTGATTTTTGGTGGGAAAATGGACGACAGACAGGCAATTGATACGAATATTAGCAAATTGTTATACATACAACAGTTATGCAGTGCGCTGTCAAATTAACAAAGTGAACTGACATTTAGCTCACGCTTAAATAACAACCAATTTTTTTTTTTTCTCAAAACGGAAGAGAATGTAGGGAGAGATGTGGCCGAAAAACGCAAATCCATCGGCAAAAATGGCAATAAGTCAACTATAACAATGCAAACACGAAACGGAATGGAAATTATATTCAAACAATAAATCGAGAGCTGTGTACCAGTTTAACGGCAAGTTGCAAAGTGACAGATGAAATTCAAAAGACAAACTCTTCTGAGAAGTAATCAAAATTGATATATAAATAATCATGAAAAAAGAAACAGCGGCGAGGAGGTGGGAGAGTGAGAGAGGAAGAGAAATCTCCGAAGAAAAAAAAAATTATTCGTACAAAAGAATGAAGAATCCAAGTTACAGCAAATAACGAAACAATGCGATCGACAATAACACCATTACACGAATGACAATCATAGGTCAGAAGCAGAGAAGAAAAGCAAACCACCGCAAATATATACACACACACACACTATATGAATATATATCGTAAATGGGATTGGTCACCGAAATTCCACATTAACATAGCAATTTATTTAATTTCTTGGCAATATTGTGTGTGAGCACCTTGCGTGCGTATTTTGAATATGATTCAGTTTTGTTTTGAATTGTCGTGTTTGTTCTCTCTTCTATCATCTCCCGTGTATATCTGTCGTTCTCGCTCCCGCTTCGATGTTGACCGTTCTCGGGTGTGTGCGCTCTCTCTCTCTCTCTCTCTCTCTCTCTCTCTCTCTCTCGCTCTCTCTCTCTCTCTCTCTCTCTCGATCGTCATTGTGTTTAAATCGCTTTTACCATCATCATTATCGTCAATGTTCATTGGGAACATTAGCATCAGTGGAAAGGTGAACACAGAAGCGAACCAAAACAAAAAATGTTGATAAATAAAGCAGAAAACAATTTTCAGATTGAAGACGACATTAACGAAACCGAAACGAAAATAACAACAACAACAACCCAAGAGAGGTTGGTGATCTGAGCCACTGCTACCATATATATAATTCATGCTCATAACGTGGATCAATTGATGTTGAAATACTCCGATTAATTGTTTGATTCGTCGATTTAAAGAAATTCAGATCTGTGAAAAATCAATTTGAACGTTTTGTTTGTGTTTTTTTTTGTGGCCGGTATGTGTTGGGGTCAGTACATGAGAGTTACGCGAGAGCGTCTTGAGAATGAAAAAAAAACACCTTAAACGAAAATTGATTTTCACAATTCATTATTTTAATGTGACCATGTCACGTACGCGGCTCCGTTTTTTCTTTTCTTCTTGACACTATTATAGTTTATAACCGTCATTTGGGCATTTATTGGTGAGTCTGTGTGTATATCTCTCCTTTCATCTTGGTCGTCAATTAAACGAAAACAAAACACTCATCGCTTCCATTTTTGGAAAGCACTCTTTTGCTGGGCGATACATTGTTGACAGATTTCTTGTGCGTATGGATGATGGAAATTTTCGAATTAGGCTGGAGATTTGATTTTTTTTTTTTGTGATTTCATTTCTTGAGATCTTCAATATTTAATCCATCTTGATATACATTCAAATTTGCATTTGCTGAATTCTGATTTTCGGTAATGTTCAAATCACTAGTGGATTCAAATGGTCCGAGTGCGCATCGTGAAAACATTTAATTGGGCCCATGCATTATAAGAGGTGTTATTAAGTGGTATCCGATGTATATGATCAATCATATTGATTGGATGCGAACAATTTTGTCTATTGACATTTGTGTGCCATTTATTATGATTTAAGCCGATGTTGACCATATTGAGCTGAAAAATGTTTAACTATGTTTTCCATAGTTTTGATAAACCATTAACTATTGAGTTTTTTTTCGATCTCTCTTTCTCTCTCTCTCTCTCTCTCTCTCTCTCTCTGTTCAACGTATGGGAATATCGCATCGTTTCTTCTTTGTCGATTGGATCAAAGGCATTTAAGTAATATCCAAACAAAATAATAAAATAATAAATACGAAATAGGTAATTCCAAAATATGGGCTTGCTATTTAGCCGCTCGATTCAAACCGAGATATGACAAACGAATTTGTCTGGAATCAGCTTAAAATCAATGTGCGAGATCTCATATGACATGACAGTATCGATCTCTTTCTCTCAACATGACAAAATATCTCGCTTCATTCGTTTGAAGAGACAATTTAAATGCGATTTTTCTCACATTCTGTACGCTGAGTTGGGTAAACTGGTCCCAATTCCATTTCCGACTCGGATGATGCGCGCGCGCGTGATGCCCTGTGCTTAAAAAAACCTAGTAATTAAGGAGAAAAAACCCATTTGATGGGAACGAAATATGAATAATCGATTGCTGAAATATAAATTAATAACGTAGGCACTAAATGCACACGGCGGAATAAAAAGTGTTATTTCTCATCTCTTCCTACGACGTTTTGGGCCGCCGTATTTGATGATTTCCATATAGATGAAGCCGACAGAGGAACAAAAAAAGCAACCAGAACACTATAAGTAGCCGAGATGGTAATTTCATCATTTTGACGTAGAAAAACCTTTTTTTATCACACGAGAATATGATTTGATTTGTTCCAGTTTGAGAATGCGTGTGTTGTGTGTCGGTGATATAATTCGATGTTTTTTTTTTCTTCTTCTTTGGATAGTTTTGTCTGATTCGCTCTAAAATATTAATTGAATTTTTTTTTTCTCCTCCAATGTGTTAGTTAGCCCATTCTTTCCTATTTACATTTTATAACGAAATTATGGTGCTCTTCTTTTTGTTTTCGAATTTTGTTATTGATTTGTGTTTTTTTTTCCACGGATTTTGATTCAATCAGTTTTTGACGATTTTTATTGAACGCTCTAAACTTTTTATATTTCAACATTGTGTGCTTTTTCTTGGTTTTCTCCTTCTAACGCTGATCGGCTGAGTGTTCATAAAACTATCGCTGATTTTCTACGTTTTTTTTTCTGTTGGGATTAGGTGTAATATGTGCTTATTAGTTAAACTTTTTCAGTTCTGTTTTTTTTTTTGGATTCGGTTGTTGTTCAATCACATCCAGGAAGATATATGCCGCTGCGTTTGTCGACTTAAATATTGGTTTTGCGATGCTGAGATGAAATGTAATCATTAAAAACATTTCCAGCTTCCTGTTAGACGAAAAAAAAACATACACACTCTATTCACTTTTACTCATGGTCTCTGCATGCGCTTTTACAACGGCACGCACATTGACTATTACAAAAAATTATTTTGATTGTGCCGCTTTTTATGCCCCTAATTCGTCGGTTCATGTCTCTTTTGTTCTCGCCTCAATTTTCTCGATGGGAACGATGATGTTGAGACCATGGCTTTTAACTCCACTTTAGATGGGCTCACGTGTTTCCTAACAACAGCATCGTCAATTTTGACCCAATTAGAACAGATTATTCATTAGATGCGTTCAATTACATCGAATAATAAAACCGGAATCAATATTGGAGGGAAAAAAATGAATTTGAAAAGTTTATAATGAAAACAAAGTTTAAAAATGACGTCCAACTAAAATATGAAAAGGAAAATAATCAATTTTGATCGAACCACATGTGTCTCCATAACAACACATTCCTAAGAACACATGTTATGTGATCAATTCAATACATAGCGGTGCATTGCCCATACAAACGTACCGGGGCGCGTAGTGCTCTACGTCATGTAGTTTGCATAACGTAGTTAGGGCGCGTAGTATTATCGTTGCACCGCTATGCGTCAAGACATGAAAACGGCAATTCGATCAGGCCATTTTTTTTTGTTTCTCTTTCTATTTGGAATTTGACACATTCTTAATCAAATTCCGCAGAGGTTATCACCGTTAGATCAACAGCGCTCGTTGGGGAAAAAAAACGACGTGGCACCATAATTAATATTTATCGCTACGAAATGCTGGATAAATTATCGAATTTATGTCCATGATAACATTGACAGCTGCGCAGAAATTATGACAAAATTAATTATGCTTCATTCATTATTCAATTTAAAGTCGATTAAAATTTATGCATATCCGATGAAATGATTAAAAACCAGCATCGAGATAAACAAAGAGTAGAAGAGACAGAGAGAGAGAGAGAGAGAGAGAGAGAGAGAGGAACACGAAAACAAAACACTCGTATACACAACGAGAGACATCGTAAATTTGGAAATTCGCACGAAGACACACGGCTGGAGACAGACAAAAAAAAATGAGCTAATAACAACCAGACAAACAATTTATTGAAAATTTATGTAAAGCCGCGTATACTATTGGCGAAGTGAAAGGGCAACCAGATCGAATTGCTAGAAGAAGAAAAAATCAAACTAAACGAATAAATAACACGGCTAGCGAAACAGAAAAAGAAGAAGAAGAAGAAGAAGAAAAAGACCATATCGCTCGTAATAATACGCAGGAGGATTCTTACGCAGCGGCTAATAAACAATATGATATTAACATAAATTGTATACGCTTTGCGATATGACTATTTTTCTCTCCTTTGCATTTCGTTTGTAGCAATCAGATTATGTATCACGCATATTGATCACTCAATTAATTTGGTATTCACAGCTACAAGAAATCCGTTGTTGATCATTTGCCTAACCACCGAAACACACTTTACACCACCGAATCGAATCACACTCGAGAGAACGCGCTCCGATTCCGTTTCCTTCGTTTCCCCCGTCATGTGCGATAATATAATCGACGAATTACATGGTTAACTCGACTTTTACTAGAAATCAATCTCGTGCATATAAACGGAAAAAAATAATCACGGCATGTGCTACTGCTGCTGCTGCTGCTGCTGCTAAAAAGCAAGAAGAAAAATGAACAACACGATATAATCTGCTTACTAACAACTTGATCCCAGACGCGCAATAATTATTACTAAAAGCGAACACAACACCAGAACACATATCAATGGCACGTAAACCAGAAAATCCTCTGTTCATTTGATCATATCTACTTGATACAGATTATATTCACAGATGCAAATGATGCTGCGATCAAATGAAGAAGAAAAAGAAGAAGAAGAAGAAGAAGAAGAGCAGAAACCAAGCCGAAATGTCGAATTTCATCGCTGATATGCATTTTAAAATAAATTTGACGATATCGTTCTGATTCGTCGAAACGAACGAAATTTATCGGAAAAAAAATTAGAGGTAAATGGGCATTGGGTTGGTTGGACTTTCTATTATATTTTCGATGTGATTATGAGTAAATGGGGCAAAATCGATGGACCAAAAATTGAACGTGAAATCAGTTTCTCTCTCTCTCTCTCTCTCTCTCTCTCTCTCTCTCTCTCTCTCTCT
>NW_022601432.1:3457172-3460482 GCF_009176505.1 Sitodiplosis mosellana | reverse complement strand
CTCTCTCTCTCTCTCTCTCTCTCTCTCTCTCTCTCTCTCTCTCTCTCCCTTAGATTTGTGTGAATCGAAGATTTTGAGCGATAAAACAAATTAATTCACCACAAATTTGGCAGTTTCCATCGATTTGGTTCATTTCTCAGTTTGATTCTCTGTGCGTGTGTGCGTACGTGCGCGCATAAGTTTGTTCATTTTTTTTTTCGTTGGAATTCTTATTATTTCCATAAAATTACCATAAATTTTATCGGACCCATAAAAATAGTTTGAGAACGTTTTAGGTAGAAAAAACAACGACACGATCGAGAGATGAAGAAAAAAAAATGCATACCCAAAATACACCCGAGACGAGAGAGATGGAAGGCCTGAAAAACAAAACAAAAATTTAATGCATTTTATATTCAGATTAAGTTAATGAGTGACCAAATTACTATCTATCACATTAAATGCCATCCTATTCGCCACGCGGTTTGAGACTTATTGTAACATATGCTTGATTGCTTGCAGTAGCACCTCTGCCACCGCATTTACGGTCGATTTTCGAGAGAGCGACAGAGACAGGGAGAAGCATGTGATTGCTATGGTCATGCAGAATGAAAAATGATTTTGTTTCAATTAAGCTGAAGCCATCAGTCGTAAATTAACTTTTTGGGCACTTTGAAACCGTATATTTTGCAGCTCGCCTTCTTTTCATGACAGCTTTAATGGTCGGCGGTTGCCACTGGAAACGCGAAGCCATGGAAGAAGACGAAAAAAAACAATATATTTTGATTTGAAAATAAAATTTATTTCAAACTGGCAAAAACAACACACTGAAAATTACTGCTGTCGCTGCTGCTGTTCCAAATGAAGCAGGCAAAAAAAATTTAGATTTTTTTTTGCTAAAACATTAGGAAAATAACACAAGCCAAAGCCAAGCCAAGCCAAGCCAAACGAAAGAAAAAACAATATGATAGAATAAACAGTGAGATAAGAAGTCACTTAGAGATATTAAAAACATCTATCTCGGAAATCTAGGCATTTAATTATGTTAATGTTCGCTCCATAATACGGGTTTCAACCACTGAGCATCGGACGAAATAGAAATTCGTTAACATATAATCAAAACCATAATAAATTCGATCCAGATTTCATTTTTGCCATTGCGGTTGCCATTGCCATTGCCATGTGTGTGTTATATTGGCTGCAATTCCGAAATGGGTTCATAGATTGTGTGACAAAAGCATCTAATGACGTTTCGTTTGGTTTTTACCTAATTTCGATGCATAAAACAAACATTCAAATTTCGAGATGACTTTTGGCGATGCTAGATATAAACTGCAGCCAGATTTGGCTGATTGAAATGAAGATTCACATTTGTTTGTGTCTGGTATTGTGGCCGTTGTTGTTGTTGTTGTTGCTACTTCGATTCGTTGGGTCGTTGACATTGAATATACGCACAAAATGCAGATCAATCACCATACAGAAAATGTGTATCCATTATTTATAAATCACGTACAATCTTCTTCTCCCATGTCTTTTCTTCGTCGTTCATCCCATCGTCATTGTGCGCGCGTGCGCGCACTGCGCACATACACCATTGAATTTTTTGGCCAAACAATTGCGGATGATCATTTTTTTCACAATTTTCTTCTCGTTTATTTTTTTTGTCTGTTGCTGCTGCTGCTTCAACCAAATGCATTAATATTCCTCAGATATATATATTTTGAATATGATTTCGGTTGTTGGCGTTGCACATAGCCCGGTGAGTGAGTGAGTGAGTGTGTGCTATGCAGACGAAACGAAACCGTATAGGTAAAAAAAAATTGTTCAACAACAGTCACATTCCATCGGAATGAATCTATACAATGAACCAGAGCATTCGAATTACGTATTCAGATGTCAATGTGACTGTTTCTTTTATTTCATCTATGTGTTATTTTGTTCAACTTCTTCATCATTTTTTTTTTCGGTTGTAAATGAATAAAATCAAAACATTTAAGTGGCCTTTTTTCTCTCTTCGGCTGTTTACGTTGTTGTCGTTTGAAGATGGGGGCGAATAATGTGCTCTACTTTAGCATAATTTCGACACTTTTTTGTGTGTGCGCTTGTTTTGTTCATATTCAGATTGGTAGCTCTGGCCATACATGGCCACAAAGCGGCCAAACATTTAATTCCGTGACAAATGATCAAGAAAAATGTTTTCGAAGTGAAAATACACAACAACAATGATGACATTTCGAATGTTTTTACAACGGTGACTTTTTCTTCTTCTTCTTTGGCTCCAACAATGAAATTGTGTGTGTGTGTGTGTGTGTGTTTAAGCTTTCTACCAACACATCAATTTGTAAACTTTTAGCGTTTTCTGTTCACAAACTAGTCAAAACGGTTGTGTACCCAAACAGTCAATAGCTAAGATGGCATAGAATATCAAATGGGATGCAGAATCTCTAACAAAATGACGCAAGATAGGTTTTTTGTTTGTTCTAGCCATTTAATTTAAATCGAGTTAAACAACACCAATACCCTAGTAGTGATTTGGAATAATAATTTTCTCTTCTGGATTTGTGTATGCGGATCAAGTGTGTACGAGCTGCGTAGCACCCATTGTGCACACGCATTCAAGCTGTGTAATGGTGTCAGAAATGGGTTTGCGTGTACAGCTTTGCCATAAAAATGTTGAAATATGATTTGAAGGCTTACCGATAACGTAATAAATCATCGCTGAAACAATGAATTGATGGGTGATCATACGAATTTTTACAGTAAACGACACAATCCAAATGCACGATACTTTTAGCTTACGAGATTCTACAGTTCAAACGCAAGACTCTTCCGTAGCACAATGCAAGACTCATTCGTGATTCATGTGATTCGTTCATATTTATGCGTCTATCGACAAAAATAATTCGAAATGTCGCCATGGCAGACAGATTGCCAAGTGCATTTTTTAAAATTGCAACCAATCCACCGCGATCGGACAGTGACTTCAATTCAATGGAGTAGACCTTATTTTCTGCTCTGTCTGTTGGTTTTCCTTACTATACTGGGCTGGGCTGACGTTAATTTTTTTTCTTCTCTTTCTTCTGCGCTACAGAGCAAAAAACCATTTTAATCAACTGAATATCTGCAAAGTAGCCAAGTCATAATAATGTTCAGTCATCAGAAGAGAGAAGTGAATTTCACCCAGAAAAGCCATTAACAACATCACACTGAGGTAGCACAACATTGCGAATCATAATTTATTGAGGCACTTTTATGTTAGACGAATTGAAAGACGCGCTCGAAGAGAGAGAGAGAGAGAGAGAGAGAGAGAGAGAGAGAGAGAGAGAGAGAG
>NW_022601432.1:3448659-3457162 GCF_009176505.1 Sitodiplosis mosellana | reverse complement strand
GAGAGAGAGAGAGAGAGAGAGAGAGAGAGAGAGAGAGAGAGAGAGAGGGAGAGAAAGAGAGCGGGCGAGATGAGTGAGTGAGCGAGAGCAAAAAAAGGCAAACACACAGAACAACGTTATTGTCTCGACATATTTTGTGGAGTACGTCAGCTCATAAAGCATTTACCGATGATGCATTTCATCGTGTTCGTATTGCGCTTCTTGTGTAGCGAAATGATGTTGTTAAGACGGTGTCCGAAATACACGCAAGTGCCATTGAATGTAGCGAGAGAAAAAAAGAGGTACGAAGCCGAAAAAAAAGACGAGCAGTGAAAAGGAGATAGAGAGGAAAAAAGCACACACAACAGCAGCACTGAATGCGACTCGTAGCAAGAGAGTCACTTTGGTCGGACACAAAATGCACATTACATTTTTCGTTCCTTGTTTGGCATCTCTGTAACACAAGCGATGAACATTATAGTCTGCGTTGTTTTTTGTCTTCTGATTTTTTGCTCGTGTGTACTTGTTTCTGTTTCATTTAGTCGGATGAATACCGAAGCTCTCTGTGGAAGTTAAGTGGATTGAGCTGTTTAAACAGCGGTTTTTAAAATGAATGCAAGTGGAAGCGTGATGATTTGCAAATAAAAAATAGTTAATCTGCTGAACCTTTCGATAATTCATACAAATGCGGCAAATTTACTTCTTTTTTTCTCTGTGCGGCAAAAGGAAATGCTGAACACTCCGTTATAAATTCGACCGGGAGGCCTGTAGCCAGTGTCGAATCCCCCGAACCAAAAGCCAATTCGAAATACTCTCTATCGAAACGGATAGACAGCAGCTACATCAATGGCCGAGCCTAACATCAATGTTTATGTCCATTGCGATCAGTTTGCTCTTCTTTTCCATTTTCCTCTCTTTCTCTCCTTTTCCCCTTGTCGCGCGCTCACTCGCTCTCTCTTTACCTCTCTTGCTCGCTGCCTCTCCTAATATTGTCTTCGCTTATTTTTGCTATGCTTTTAATAGATTCATTTTTCGCTCGACATGCGTATGATTCTCTAGTTTTCTTCACATAAAATAATGGATGCTAGATTTTGTCTGGGGTCCATTTGATGATTTATAGTGTGGTGTCTAACAGAAAAGAAGAAACGTATAGATATGGAAACGAAAAGAAAAAAAAATTAAGGAAATAATTCCAGTGCCTCTTTCTCGCGCGCGCGCGTCACATTGTTTCGCTTCTCTATTGGCCGCGCGACGCCGAAGCACACATCTCAACGAATTTCCAAGCCGTCGTTTTCATTGAACGCTGGACATTTGAACGCACCACGGCATATCAAGAATGTGGCGGCCGCACCACAATTTTAAGCCACATAGAATCATTCATAGCATTTTCTTTCGATCACGCATTTCCAAGTGAAAAAAAGGCCAGCGAGAAAGCAAGAAACGACAGAAAAACAAATCATCTATTTGCGCGACTATGATTCGAAAGTCAGTAGATTCCCCGTTTTCATTTTGTAAAATCGCATTTTAATCAAAGTCGGTTCGAATTGCAAATGTACGTTCAAACACGTAATAAATCGTATGCATTCCATAAAAGAAATTGCTTCATACATCCCGAAACCGAAGTGAACGCGCGCATTTGCCTTGCACACAATAATTTATTAGTTGTTCAAAGATTTCGCTCACAACATACACACACACACACATATCTTTCAAGCGTTTTTTTTTTATTCCTTCACAAGTTTTTTTATTCTCTCTAGTTCGTTTGGTTTCCGATTCGATTGGATTTTTCGTTGGTTTTCTTGTCTTGTTTTGTCTATTTGCAATTTTTCCGCCGTCAGACTGCATCGATATTAAACATGCAACCTTGTTGCTGTTGTGTTTTTCTTGAAAAACTTTTTGCCTTGCCTCGGCACGCCAGTGGCCCGATTCGTCGCTAATAAAAACATCAAAGCTAATACAAATACATAATTCAAAAGTCGCTCGTTGCTACTCGAAAAAAAAAAGGTACGTAAATATAAGGCAACGGCAACCACAGCAACAACAGCCAATTCGTGCGCATTGTGAAATAATCGATTTGATGCAGCGGCCAGATAAACCAAGTTGGAAAAGTTAGCGAATGGGCCAATATAAGATATACACTTCCCATACGTAACTTCCTCTTTTAATTATTGAATATCGTAATTGTTCGCGTCCTTATCTCATTTGTTGATTGGTGTGTCGGTTGTATTAACCCAAATTCACTCAAAACTTTCTCGTGCCATTCGCAAGACCGAAGGTATTGAAAGAAACAACAACGAAAAAAACCGACAAACCAATCACCACATATTTACAAGAACAACTAATAAGTTCTCACACCACATCGTTTTATTTAACGTTTTTTCTTCTTCTTTTTTTCACTCGTTTCGATTGTTGTTTTTATTTCGGTTGCTTCCATTTTAGAAATGATCTTTTGCGGCGATTGTCGAGTGCAGCATTTATAAAATTCGATTAATTAGTTGGCAAAAAAAAAAAAAATTCAGCGAAGAGAGCGTGCGAGCATTGCATGCAGCACAACGAATTATGTTAATAGTGCGATGTCGATAAATCCTTTCACGTTATTCAATTGAGACAGTGCACTTTGTGCAACATCCCATAAAAAAACCGTCAATGATTTTTCGATTAAATATATATATATATATATATATGATGTGCTTGTGATTTCGCATCGACCAAAAAAAGAAGAAGAAGAAGAAGAATCCAAATTAAGCACAAACCGAGGAAAAAAAACGACTCAAAATTGAAACGATCAAAAGCAGAAGAGAAATGAAGACCATCCGCGCGGCAACCGCAATTAGGCGAAAAGTGATGAGAATCGTATTATAATTAAAAGTTCAACCAATCGACCGGTTTTTTATGGGAACCATCTCCACGCCAATTCAATTGCATTCAATCATCAGCATTGCATAGCTTTTATTTACACCGGATAAGTTTTTTTTCTCTTTCTGTTTCTTGGGTCCCTTTTGTCAAGTGAAAAGATATTTAAAAAATACTAATAAAAAAAATCACCAAGTTGTGATTGTCCAGATCGGTGTTGCAAAAGTTTATTTTTAAAATTCGAAATGAAAATGACTTTATTGTTTAATTAATGGTGATGCGCCTGTGATTTCTTTTATTTCTCAGTTGCTTTTTGGCCAAAGTTCGGCTAGTTAAAAGGTCATAAATTTCCGAGTTTTATGCTCTCTCTCTCTCTCTCTCTCTCTCTCTCTCTCTCGCGCGCGCGCTCATCGTCAAAAGACACAACAATTGCAATTGAGCGCGCATCAATTTCCTTCTCTTTTGGCTAATTTTTGGTCGGTGTGTGTTTGGGTTCGGTTCGATTAACTTCACAAGTCATATGATATTTATCTTATTGACGTCATGAAGTCAATAACGTACTAATGATTTGCAAAGTTCCAGCAAAGCGATATTGTCCGTTGATAGGATCATCTAATTGCGCTCGCATCAACATCATCATTTTTGTTCGAACCGTACCGTTCGTTAAACACATAACCGGGAAACGTTTTCTTTGACCAGCGTAAAAACAGTGGTCGAATGGGCGAATTTACTTCAGAACGACCGACAAATTTAAGCAAATCTTTTTTTTTTGACGGCCATTCCATCGACGGTTACGAGGCAATACTAAAAATCCATGTCATGTCTTCTGCTCTTATTGACGCGGCGCTTAAAATGTGCATGCTACCTGCAGCTATCAAGAATGCATGCTCGCGCTCACAAGCTGCTGCGGTTCGTCTGAAAGATGCCAATTCATGGCTAAATTTGAAAGTGTAATTTTGTTTGATGTTATCATTTTATGATTATTAATTGTGAAATTAAAGCTATTCAAATTCTCGACGGGCCGTATGTGAACGGCTGTGGATGTGTGTGGTCAGGCGAAACCAAAAAAAAAAAAAACAGAGTTGACATTTCACACTCCCCTCTCAATACGCGTTCAACGGAATTCTGGATGCAATCCGTGTGTCGATTTATTTCGTTTTTTTCCTCTATATGACGACGACACAGCCATATTTCCTTGAATTTCAATTGGTCGCCAAAGTGCATTGAATGTTAAAAACGGTTGACCGGCTGGCAATATGATCACAGTGTCTTTTGTCACATCGTGCGCGAAACAATCGTAAGGTTTATTTTTCGGTGTTTGTTCAATTTAGATGTTGTTTGTCCAACAACTCATTGTTTTTCGGGTTAAAAACAAAGAAATTGTGTTGTTTGTTTGAATATGTGATTTCGCTTGTGTTTGATCGGTTTTTTTTTTCTCGAGATATTTCGGTCGAGATGATGATGAAGTAGAAGGCTTCAGAGATTTAGTCACAATGGGCCATATTTTTTCAAGTGTTGCGCGTTGAAAACATATATGTTTTTCAATATAGATATTGAAATCCAATTCCAAAGTGAAAACGCGATTGTACAAGTAGTGCGCCAAGAGATAAGAGAGCTCATTGATTTTCGATTATTAGTGTCCAAACATACACACACACACACACACACACACACACACACGCACGAAAGAAGAAGCAGAAACAAAATCGGTGTGTGCATTTTTGTTTATCTTCTTCATCTTCTTCTAATTCGTTCATTTAGTATTTATTGAAATTTCCAATTACATCGCGTTTACTAAATGATCTCCATCTCTTGGTCGGAAAGCTCATAAATCGAATTCAAACTGATTCAATTTATTTTAATGAGTTCCCACGGCCTTGTGCAAGCCACTTTATTTGTTTTCGTGTTTTCTATTTGTTCGGCCCTCCAATGTAGAAGACTCTCTTTCGATCGTTTTCTCGAGCGTTTAGCCGGTTCTTCACTGGAATTGGAAACAGGCGATAGCAAGCAACGACTAGAGTACACACAACACACATTTCTATTCCTAGCAATGGCCAGCTAAACTTGCTTGTGTTATACATTTTCCGAAAGGAGAGAAGAAAAAAAGTGCGTGCTGTTGTTGTAATTGATGTGTAATATTCAAATAATTCGATTTTCGTTTTGTCCAATGTTCGCGGGTCGTCGTGTTTTATTTTCGTGTTCATTTTTTTTCTCTTTTCTATCTCTATCTCTTTCGGCCTCTCTTTCTGCCCCTCTCTCTTTCGCTCTCGGTTACTCGATATTAATTGAATGTCGCTACTTTTACCATGTGTATTCAATTTGTATCGTTTTTTTTTTGTATCTAGCGCTTTGAATTTGTGTGCCGTTCGCCACGGCCAAGTCAAGAACTCTCTGCATGTGCAATGTGTGCTCTTCTGCTTGATGGCAAAAATATAGGCCAAAATCAATGATAGAGATTCCATGTGTAAAAAAATCCGTTTCAAAGTCGGCAAACTGCAAAAGGCTATTCAATTTTTCAAAAAAAAAAAAAAAACTCGTATTGAATGTGTTTGTGTTCGTAGTATTTGCTTTCATTTCCTTTATTTGTTTTCGCTCTTGGTCGTATTTTGGAGTACTTGAGTGGTGGTGATCATCGCATCGATGGCCATTTCTTTTGAATCAATCATTGATTTCTGTGAAATTATCGAAAATATTGCTGGTTGTCGAAATGAGAGATGGTCAAGACCACTTGACGTAACAGTTGGATCGCTTTTGTTTCTCTCTCTCTCTCTCTCTCTCTCTCTTTATCGTTTGGCAATTGGTGCTACTAGTCATTCACAACACTTTGGCCGTATATAATCACTTTGGCCGATAATTGTTTTGAATGCTCCTTATCGCATTAATATTGATCTTTTTGAGATGGAGTGAATTTGCTCCCGTCCTATTATACAAATTATTATTCATCGTTTTCTATCCCTCTCTCTCTCTCTCTCTCTCTCTCTCTCTCTCTCTCTCTCTCTCTCTTGCTTCCACTCTCTTCTGCCGTACTACGTGTTGGGCTTTTTGATCCGAATGCGTTTTTGTCTCATATTTTGCGTGTCATTCCAATTCCGTCGGCCGGCGGAACGGTTCTCACCAATTTCTTCTTGTTCACGCACACTCCGCACTCTCGCTGCCCGTGTATCTCTCACTCGCCCCATATTACTATTTCATATTTTATTGTTGTTGCTTTGTTTGTCTCTTTGTTCGTCGTGATGTTAATCAATAAGTAAAATATAAAACAAAAAGCCGACAACATGCAATGAAAAATACAATTAGCGCACATAAAAGAAGCGAGAAAAGCAACAGCCAAGATCTCAAACATGCTCAAAATTAAAACGAGAAGAGATGGGAATAAAAAGGAACGCGAACGCGAAGTGCGTGGACAATCTCAATCTGAACCACACCAAAAACACACAGAGGAGAGAGATGAAAAAAAAAAAAAGACACCGACCATTAGAGCCTGTTGACTCTTTGAGCTGCTGTGTCAATAACAATATCCAATGAAGATCAAACGCATTAAACGCTTTCAATGCGGCTGGCCTGGCTCGCTGCCTTTTTTTTACCAGTGTTTGCCAATGAAATTAGCAAGAGTATTTTAAACACAAAATCTGTATCAAACGAGAACGATAAACATTGTGCGGCCCCGTTGTCATGCAATATGGCTTTAATGAGGATGGAAAATATTCCTTCTTTTTTTTAAAAAATAGTCATCCATTGTGGTGTGTTAATATGTGCTAAAGATTACAAGCAAAAGAAGACAACAACACATACACGAGCACATCCAAATTAGACGATTGTTTGACTTTCGATTAGAATATATCCAAATGGCCGTTTTAATTTTCACTCTTTGTTAATATTCACTCTCAAATCAGTTGAGATTGCATGTCGATCAGAATACACGTCAATTCTTTTGTTTTTCTTTCATTCTTTTTTTTCCATTTTTTTTTCTCTTGGTGAGTGAATGGAAATTCCCAGGGGAATTGATCAGTTGAAAAATGTTCAATCTGAATCGCAATTTCAATTGAACATGTTTCTGTTTTTTCCAAATTTTGACATTCTTATTCATTTATTGCATCATTTATTTCCCCAAGAATATAAATTGAATCATATTTGACGAGACGAATGGACGAGAAAAATGTTTTAAGAGATTCAATGATGTATGAATGAAATCTCAGACCCTCTGCAGAGCGCAATCCATTGCAATTGCATGCATTCACAACCGAAAGAGTCCAAATTGATGTTGAAATTTCCTTCATTTTGGTGGTAACTTTTAAGCATATCTTTTTTTTTCGGTGAAATATTAGTCAAACGAACGTTTAGTAGAGTTATTTCGCTGTGTGTTTCCATCCATTTCGAATGTTCGTTCTAATTCCACATCTCGATTGATGTACTTTAGTTGAGCAAAAAAAATAATAACAACAGCAGCAACAACGACGACGACGGCGACGAGCACAATGCTTCAACTGTAATTCTCCTTAACCACACAATACATTCAATGTAATTCTCAAGATTACATGATTTCGTTGAAAGATTGAACCTGCTTTGGCTTGGTGAGCAGTGTGCGCGAGCGCGCGCGCGTGTGTGCATGCATTCATGCGCATTGGCAAAGGGCAAATATCGAGCAATCGCTCGGTCGGTCGGCCGGTCCATTTAAATATTTTACCATGAAAACTGCATTCAAATACCTACATTACACAGATCAGAGCCGGCCTGTACATGATTTATATATATTTGCAACGGCGGACGATCGCAGCAAAATGTTGAATTTGATTTTGATCACTTTGACATCACTCTGTCGACTGGAATTGTTGTGGCCGCGTTTTTATTGAATGCAATGCAAACAGCATAATTCATTTCAGACTCCACAGACGGTTTTTTTTCTGCACACGACGAGAAGATGGAATGAGAAAAAAATACATACACATGGTGAAATAAGTGCTACGGTATGTAGAAGCAAAGAGTCGCGAGCGCGCGCGCGCGTGTTCGTTCGCTCGCACAAAGTGAGCGTTCAAAAAGCGTGTCCATCTTGAATCATCATTGAAAACAATCTCACGAAACATCAAATCGTCAACGTTATCGCAATCACATTTCCAAGTGACAGATCATTCAATGCGGTCCCTCCGTTCTAAGAGCTACGCTTCGATTGCTTTTGACCAAAAATGAATCTCTTTGGCGCATCGAAGCAAATCAAATTCAATGAAATGATTTCGTGTGGTTTTTTTTCTGTTCGTTTTTTTTCTGTTGATCTTAAGGAAGCTTTGGGACGATGCACGCGCGCGCACGCAATTGAATTGTTGCACCCAAAAGAACAAGACAAAATAAAGAGAAACAAATATCCGACGAAGAAGTACAGTGCAGCAGCAAGCGCAGCAACAACGACAAGAAATTATCATACAAAAAAGCGATGTCATGACGCAGTTTTCGTTGCATATTGAACGACAATCATTCCATATCCATTGCAGATGCACTTTGCTGCATAGATAAAATACAAATCGAATTACTATTTTGCAATGTGTAGTGTGTACCCACACGCGTGCGCACTCGCGCCCGTTACAAATGAAGTAAAGTACAGAAAGGGCACAGAAGACGAAGGAAAGGAAAAAACGACGACGACGACGACGACGACGACGACGACGACGACGACGACGAC